>NC_140991.1:203904069-204391451 GCF_052327205.1 Somniosus microcephalus
CAATTATCTATCCCCAACTTGTTGCAGGCTGGTTACAGCCTCAGTTTAGGGATTCCCAAATATGCAAAGGAATGCTGTTGACATTTAGCCTGCTAAAACCATGCAGTTTACCAGCACAAAGCAATGGTAAGCTTCCTGCTCCTTGCCGGCCAGAGCTACCCTACCCATCAGATCAGAAGCTTTCAGGGTAATGTGGAGCCAAGTGAAAACAACCCGAGACCCCAGGCTGGTTGATCAATCAACAGTGTTGTGGACCTGACTGACTCAGGTGTCAGATTACCAAATACACCACACAGGATTCACTTGGTACCAAGCTTCCATCATCAGCTTTTTCTTGTAATGCTACTTATTAATAACATTTTCAATAATCTTTGTTGGGGTTTTGATTGGACAGCTGTGGTCAATCCTGCATCCGCTGCTGTTAAAAATATTTATGTTTACTTATAAATAATATTAAGGATATTAAATGTCTAGCTTTACATATGATGCCATGATTATACATAAAGGCAGGCTGGATGAAGGAAAGGGACAAAATTCAAAGAGATCTGAGAGTGGCTCAGTGACCTGATCATCTTTTTAATGTTATATGTCAAGTTGGTCAACCTTAGCCTTTTTTCCTTGCATGTTGGGCTTTTTTATATTTCTATTTGTGGAAACTATAATAATGTATTAACAAATCAGAAACACAAAAATGATAGTGAAAACTATGTCAGCTTATTTGAATATTCATGGTAATGCACTGTAACATGAAGTGTCCCTAAATAAGGCTAATTTCCCCTTTTAGATTTTTTGATTTTTAGAGGTTGTGTGCTGGCTTTTCAAGATTGAAGGTTGAAGTGTATGATTGTGACAAATGTGACAATTAAATATGCCTCTGCTGGCCTCTTCTTTCTCAGTCGTAAGTTTAGCCGACACATTTCATGAAGATAATGGCTCCTTAAATAACAGAAAATGCTGGAAGTACTCAGCAGGTCAGTCGGCATATGTGAAGAGAACAGGTAAGTTAACGTTTCAAGTATGGTCTCTTAGGGGGTAATTTTAACCCCCAAAAAAGGGGTGGATTTGGGTCAGGTGAGAAGGTAAAATGTTAAATCTTTCAAACTCGACTCCAACTGGCCTTGAACCCTCCCACATCCGGTTTTAATGGAGTTGGGATGTGAGGCGGGCGAAATCCGCTCTCAGGAGGCTGCGTGGCTCCATTTTAACATGCTTTTTATTTTCAACTGTCAGCTGGGTTTCCCAGGAATCATGAATCTCGGCAGGTAAAAGGAGCCAAGAAGGGATGGATCCATAAGTTATGTGCCTTTATAGCACTGCTTGTGGGCCAGGGGGAGCCGGAGTCTTTCTTCCAGGCCCAATAAGCTCCCCTATAAAACCCCCATGATCTCGCCCCCCCCCAACCAGTATCTCACTCCCCTGACCACCATCTCACCCCCCACCCCGTACAATCTCCAAAACCCCCACCCCCCCCCGACGGCAATCTCTCCCTACTTGCTCCTCCGCTGTGTCCTTCTGCTGCAGGCTTTCCCACCTGACAGCCAGACAGACAGCCTGTTAATCAGGCTGGCCGTCAGGCAGGAAACCTGGAGAACAAATTAAAAAACATCCTGCAATTAAAACCTACAGGACGTTCCATCCGTAACTCTTCCTCCTGCACCGAATTTGTGGCTCGGTAAACATTGGGGCCCTTGTGACAAAGGGTCCACAGCTAGAACATTAATTTGTCTATTCTCGCCCCAGGATCTGACTGCCCTGCTAAGAGTTTCCAGCATTTTCTGTTTTTATTTCAAATTTCCAGCATCGGCAGTTTTTGCTTTTGCACTTTAAATAAAGCCTTTCCTAAGATTTAAATGTTAATAGTTGTATTATATATTGCATCTGCAGTAACAAATATTTTAACAGGTTAAAATAAATGATAAAAAAAGCCCAAAACACTTTAAAAGTGTTTGTTTGGCATCAGATGTAGTATCAGTTACTGCATAGGCTTGTTCTTGTGGCCAGCATAGTGAACTTTAACCTGAATATTTGGAGTGGCTTGTTCATGATTGTTCCAGAACCTTAGCCTGCCCAAAATCTCACCAAATATGGCAACACCATTCTATTATAAATTCCTGCTAAGTGAATAATCCTGGCATAGTCATTCAAGTATCCTTATTAAAGTATTGTAAAAGGCTATTCTCCAAAATGTAAAGCAATTAGATTTATTGGAAATAAAAACTATTTCTAATTGGCAATGTAAGTAAACTAAGATAAATTCAATTTAATACATTGTTATCCATGAGTCTTATAGCTGTAGATTACAATATTTTATACCCATTTTTGTTTTCATTTGTCACAGTCATATAATTCATCATGAATAATGGGCCAACAAAATTTCTGTTGACTCATTTTCGTGAAAAAAAGTAAATGTGAGTATAAAGTGCTATTTCCTGCTCGAAACTCAGGGAACATTTTTCCCCTAAAATTAATAAACAAAGGGAAATGTAGTCAAAAGATTTGCCTTTAAATCCTGCAACATTCTAGTTTTTTGTCAGTTCAAAGTTGTTCTGTGCATCCAGAAGAAAAGTTTGTTTGTAAATCTTGTTGAATCATGTTCTACTGGTTTGGGTGATATTATTTGGTAGAATTCTGTCATCTCCGTGAAATATTTCTGTAGCCTCAAATCCACAGGTCATAAGCTCCCTCTTTTCCTTTTTCTCTCAGCTGCTGACCTCCAAATTTGGAGGTGTGGGGCGGGTGGAGGAGAGAACTGAATTCTTTGTCATCTGGGAGGGGTGGAACAGTGGGCCAAAATCATCATCTGAAGGGGATAGGGTGCTTTATTTTACAAATGGCCCATTAAAACGAAAGAAATTTGCAGTCGGATGTCAAATGGACTTGGCTGACACCTATTTGGTGGGTACTGTGTACACTATACAGACATTGAAGAGGAGGGGAGCAAGTGAGGAGCTCTGGCACACCTGCTATGATCGTGTAGGGATGAGAACATGTAGGGGTTGAAATTTGTCTTTGGCAGTAGTGCAAAACGAGCAATAGAAAATCGGCGGTTCATTTTTCACTCAGCCTGATTTTCTTTGCCCTTGAATGAAAGGAAAATCGCGTGGCATCTCAAATAGGCTGCTGTTTCATTATTGCCTATTTCGCATTACCGACGAAGACCAATTTCCCCCCTCCCCCCCACACCCCCCATAACGTCTTTGTTAGCAGCGCTGTTACATTTTTAGGTTTTTCTGAAGATATATTCCTCATACCCAGTGTCAAAATCCACTCCCGTAACAAGTAATTCATTGGCTGTGAAACACTTTGGGACATCATGAGGTCATGAAATATGCTATCTTGGTAGACTGCCACATCTTTTGTTATTTTGTATTGAAGGAGGAGTTAAAAATTCATTTAAAATAGTCCACATTATTGTATTGTCTTTATTACTGCTTATTCGTTATTTTAATAAGCCTGTTCACTTTCCAATGTCTGGAGAATCATGGGAGGGCTCATGACATATCTAGGTAATAAGGGTTTCTGTTCATTGGCGGGGCTTGCTACAATACCAGATATTGAATGTATTAAGACACACTATGATTCGTAAGAGCAAGCACTCGCTATAGGAGTGATCTTTGGCCCTCAGAATGAGGGATATAAAACCCAAAAATGTAACACCAGCACCAACAAAGACATTACAGAGTAACTTTCAACTTCGGTGAGGGTTAAAAACTGATGATATCAGATCGGCCACCTGTTATACATCCTGCCAGATTTTCCTTTATGTTGAACTCAATCGAATAGTAAATCGGCGGGCTGTATAACAGGCGGCAGATCCACTACTGCCAGCTTTCTGCCCCTGCCGAAGTTGACAGTTACCCCCTACAAATTCTCATGTTGTTTCTCCTCTCATCCCCACATGAACATGGCTGGTGTGCCAGGGCTCCTCATTTGGTCCCCTGCTCTTCATTGTCTGTAAGCTTTCTCATGGTGACATAATTTGAGCACCCTAGTTCAGGTTCCATATGTATGCTGATGACTTTATCTTTCAACCAAATCTTTTGGTTCCAAGTTAGTTGCTTGCCTTTTCACCTGCTCACGTGACATTACGTCTTAGATAAGCCAAATTTTCCTCTGTCTTAATGTTGGAAAAGCCAAAAGCATTATATTTGGCTCCCATAAACACCTACATGTCTCGACCCCTAACTTCATCAACCTTCCCAACTACCACCTCCGGCTAGGTTCAGGTAGTGCTGCCTGAACCCAAGCTCAGCTTCCTCCCCATATCTGTTCTGCATTCCTTTGATTGTTCAAATGCTTCCCTAACTGGCCTTCCTGCTTCCACCCACCAATTCTGTAATTCATTCTGAATGCCATTACTCATGTTCTTATCTATTCAAAGCATTGCAATTCCAATACACCAGTCCTTGCTGGGCTCCATTGGCTCCCCAGGCCTCTATGGATCAGTTTTAAAATCTATTCCCTTACATTCAAATGCCTCCATGGGCTCACAGCGCCCTACCTTAGTCAACTCATTCAGTCTTATGTTCCTGATTTCACCCTTTGGCCCTCTGACTATTGGCCTACATCCCCTGTTGGCAGCTATTCCTTTAGGCATTTTGCTCCAGCCTCCTGGAACTCCTTCTCAAAACCCCTTCATCTTGCCTGCTTCTCTCTTCCTACTTTCAGAAACCTACTAAAGACTTTTCAACTGCTTTTTGTCTGTACCTCTTAAATCTATTCTTACTATTCACCTTTCCATTCAGTGTCCATTTTCATTTATCTAGTCTGTAAAGTCCTCTGGAATATCTCCTGATGTTGTTGTTGATAATGTGAGAAACATCTCCAAATTCCACTAATGTGACATGATGGCACAGGGTCCAAATCTCAATGTTTATGAACATAATGTCGACAAGAAGAAAGACTCCAATCAACACATGATGGCGAGAGGAAAAGTTAAATATGTAAAAAAAGAATGATTGACTTTTATCGACAAGACTGAGTCTCTTCCCTCCAGACACAGTGATATACATCCCCGGCATGTCTTGAAACGGACAGTAGATTGCTAAATTGAATTAGCATAATTAAGAAAAACGGTGCTTTTGTATTGTATCCGACGGAAACTATAATCACCACAATCATAATTTTAGTTTAATATCTTTTCAATTTCCATTTACAGTAACTTCAATAGTCTGTGTCATTTGATAAACTGTCGAGTAAGATAACTCACCAAATGAGTAAATAGAAAGGAGTGCAATAACATCATGAAGACATCATTCCATCACTGATCCTGTCTGCCACTAAAAAATAAAATTTATTTACAAGATAAAGTAGAAACAAAGTCAATGAAGTGAAAGTCATGGGGCGCAAAATTCGAAAACGGGGCGCTAACTTTTAACTGTTTGAAAAGTTGGCGCCTGGCGAAATCCATTGAAAAATGTTGCAAAATTGGGTGTTTTCGCCCCAGGATTGACCCGGGGCGGTAAATGAGGCGCTAATGATCTCAGTGGAGCGCTGCAGGGGCGCTATTGCCAGAGCGCTACCCAATTTCAGCTGACTTGCATTCAGCAATCAGCCTTCAAGCCTTGACTCCAGCGTATTCCAGCTCTTAAAGGGGAGGTTATTTCAAGCCGCAGCTGCTCATTATCAGCATTGCTGCACTTGAGTGTGAGCTCTCAGCTACTGAGACAGCTTTGTGCCATGGCTGCTGCAAGGGAGAGGGAGAGGGCTACTCGATTCAGTGATGTGGAATTGGATATGTTCAGCAGCTTGTCTGACAATGTCTCAGCAGAGTTATGGCCACAAAAAAGTTTCCTCAAGATGGCGCCTTTAAATAGTGCGCGCTGAGCCGACTCCCGACTGCAACTTGACAGCTGATGCTGTCGTTGTTAGCGCCAGGCGGCAAGTGAGGGGGCACAACCGAATTTTGCATCCGGGGCACTAACAGGATGCGGCCGAGTGGGGCATTACCTACAGGAGAAGGGCACTAACTCTTAGCTCCTCTGCAAAAACCCGGCCCAATTTAGCACGGGGTGCTAATATCGCTGCGCCAGGGCGAAAACCCATTTGCCCCCCATGGAGATGCTAATGGCAGGCGCAAAGCAGCCGAATATCGTGCCCATGGTGTCAGAATTTGTGCTGCAACAGACGCACTTGAATTATTGTGCCCAGTATTTGCTCTCCACATCTGGTGATGGCCATTGAGGCGCTGCAAAGGAGGGCATCAAGGATGATAACTATACTTCAGAGTTTTTGGCTAGTGAATTTCCCCCAGTGATGAGTAACCTTGTTCTCCTGGAGCTTCTGTAGGTGCCAGCCTTGGCTCAGTGGCAGCACGCCCATCTCTGAGTCCGGAGGCTGTGGGTTCAATCCCAGCTCCATGTACTGGGAAGTGCTGCACTATTGCTGCACTATTGTAGATGCTGCCTTTTGGGTGAGATGCTAAATTGAGGTCCTGTGTGCTTCGTCAAGTGCATGTAAAAGATCCCATGGCGCTTTTCAAAGAAGTGCAGGGGAGTTTTCCTGGTGACCTGGCTAATGCTTATCCCTTAACCATTAAAGCAGATTATCTGGCCATTTATTTCCTTGCTGTTTGTGGGATTTTGCTGTGTGGAAATTGGCTGCTGCATTTCCCTACCTTACAACAGTGACTACACTTCAGAAATACTTCGTTGGCTGTGAAGAGCTTTGGGGTGCCCTGAAGTTGTGAAAGGAGCTATATAAATGCAAGTTCCTTCTACTCCTCTTTCCTGCTTTTCTTCATTACTTCCTTCTTTCCTTTATGGAGACTGGGAAGAATTCCCCAGAAGCTTTTCTGAAATTGGCCACGTGCTTTTTTTTGTCTTTTTAGCCTCCTCAGGTGTTAGCATTGCTATTGGTTGGGGAGTGTGGTGCATCAGGTTGTACTGTCCATTGGACAAGGGTGAGCATTGATGAGCCTGTTCGTGTTTTTCAATGGTTGCAGAGGATTTCCAACGTGACCAATGTGGTATCATTATGGCAGTTTATTAAAGCAGGCTGTTCCTTACCATTTCACTAGCTCAGTACCCAAAGCGTCACTAATGAGTCAGTAAGCCTCATTAAAGCTGCTGTGTTATTCTTCTGGCATGCTTGGGAGAAAAATATAACAATTAAACTACTGAGAAATGGCATGGGGTTGTTATAAAGGTAGGATAAAATTGGCATCATGCAAGACATCTCTGTCTGGTTTACTCTTCCAGACAGTAAGTAATGGATCAGGGCAAGTAAATTGATCTACTTAAATCTGGCTAATAGTGCTGTGATATTGTAATTTTCTTTTGATAAGTTCTACAAAAATGCCACACAAAGGGAAATAATCAGAGGAATGATGTACAAGAAGCGATGGATGTAATACTGGTTGACTTGCCTTTTAATTTTCTCATGGCCATTTTGGGGAAACCCTTTGGCTCGGCCCACTGTCCCCAATGGCATGGCTGAAATGTGGAACTTACTGTGTGAGGAACCGCAGCCATGAGCATGCACCTTACCATTCTGTGGCGTGGTGTGCTGCTACAAGAATGCATTTTGTTGTCTGCTTTTTTTATTGGCTCACATCAATGACATTAGGACAGGAATTTGGCCGGAGCTGCTCCTGCTCCGTTGCCATCACTTTGCTGGAAATGTGGTGGAAAGCGGGGTTTCGCCACACTTCCAGCGAAGTTACAACAGCGGAATGGGAGCAGTGAGCGGAAATTCCCAGCCATTAACAAGAGGAGACAAACTTAGAACATTTTTGTTATTAATGGAAAAGATCATTTGTATTTAGAAAGCAAGAATTATCAGCCAGGTAACCTTCAGAAGAGATTTAGAAATTAAAATAAAAACAGAAAATGCTGGAAATACTCAGCATGTCAGGCATCTGTGGAGAGAGAAACAGAGTTAACGTTTCAGGTCGGTGACCTATCATTTAGAAATTAAATCTGAGTTGGCAGAGTATGGCAGGGTATTTGCAACTGGAGAGAATGGCCTTGATTGCAGAGGCAAGAATATTTTGCTTGCATTGCAATGTTTCTTACAACTGGAGTGTCTGTTACCCCTTGAATTGCCTGCAGAGTAATACAGATATGCCAAACTGTCACTACCAACTCCCAATTATGTCGTTTTTCCTGGGTTTTGCTGTCGAAGTTCCGGTGGACAATCAGGAGAAGCCCTCGCGAGACTCGCCCTTTTCTTCTTCCATGCTAGGCATTTCCTCCAGCAGGTTTCACACTATTCGGAAATCATGGGTGACGCTGAATTTGTCAGCCAGTCAGCGACTTGCCTGCAGTATCTTCCATACTATCTGCGTCTACAGCTATCTTTCTTTAAAAAAGGTCATAATAAATAAATAATTCCTTTCATCAAAACAATCCTATGCACCTGAATGACAAACAATCAGAAAATTGTCAGAAATGGGATGTGACCCTAAGGCCACGAAACATGCTGGGACAAAAAAAATGTACACGAAGTTCACATTGATAAAATTGTCATCGATTGGCTCATGACCTTCAATTTTAGTATCTTACAATCATTTGTGAAGACCATCAATCTCATTTCTCGGAAGCTCTGAGATTCACATTATAGGATTTGAAGTAATTTTGCTCTTTGGGGTCCTCGTGGTAGTGTCTACTTCCTAGTTCATTGTGTAGACAGAGACTTCCTGATTACCCAAATGAATGTTAAATGGGCACTATAACCTTTAGAATCTGCTGCAGTCTCTGGTTACAACCACTACTGTGACTGGTAACTTGTAGTTCTTCTGCCCCCACCACTCCTCAAAACAGACTTGGGGTTCTAAAGAGGCACTTTGTAATATTTACAGTGTATTCCTTATCACCCTTTGGGCTATACATTGCTGCTTGGTGCTTTCTATGAACAGTCGATTATTGAATTAGTGTGTTGCTGTGCATTTTAGTTGTGCATCTTTATCAGCCAGCAGCAGCTTGTTTTTTGCTGCTAGGCTGTAGTCTTCTGCTGTTTAACGGAGTGGCGCCATTGCCAGGCAGCCTGCCACTATTTGAGTCTCGTTATCCCCATTAAGGCAGAATCCTTATTTTGTATTTTTTATTGGTTATGATTTTTTTTTTATCAGTCTGTAACCAGACTGGCTGTTGGTATTTTGCAATCCTGATACTTTAACTCCTCAGAACACTGGTGCTGGGTGACCTGACCTATTAAGTTTATGATTAGTGGAGGCTGGCACTGGAATGTTGCTTTTTGAGAGGGAGACACATGAATGTCGGCATCCTCCATTTTTTTCACTTCTGAACATTTTTGGGATGAGTAGGTCCATTCCAGCCATACAGCACTTAATATGATCAGGAGTAGATGCCTGATTAAAATAACGCAATACAGCATCTTAATGGGGCCACATAGGTGGGAAACAAATGAATCATTGACCCATTTTTAAGAGCAGGTCTGTACTAGCCGATAAAAGGGAAGACGGATCTGTAGGGTTAAAGTGACCTACTGAGCTACCTGGGAATAATATGTCAGATGATCATTGCGTGTTGCATTGGGAGATTGTGAAACTTATTTTCACAAAAGCGTAATTTATACAGATATCCTGGTGATACAACCTACCCTGCAAATGCTGGAAATCTGCAATAAAAACAGAAAGTGCTATGCTCCAATCAGCTCTGCTTCTCTGGGGGCGATTTTCTGACGTTGGAGGAGGCGGGTTTGGAGGCGGGAAAGGCGGGAAAATTAGATTCAAAGAGGTCGGGTTTGGAACCCGCCTCCAACCCGCCTCCGAGGGATTTTGCCGGTGCCGATTTTGGAGGTCGGGAAACGCTCCTGCCTCCAGCTGGCCATTGCGCTAATTAACTTCCTTAAATGCTTGTTAAGGGCCTCTCTAAGCCTATTTTGAGAGGCCCTCGTGATTTTTCCAGCTTTTCGGTGTGATCCACGCAACTCCTGAACCACGCCAGGTAAACCTGGTGGGTTGACTCGTGGGTGGCCTCCTCACAGCCACAGGTCGAACAAGACATTGTTTACTGCAGCAAGGATTACTTACATGTGCCAGACCATGGTTTTAAAAGGTCTCTGAGCACTTTTAGAAGGCCTTCCGAAGTCAGAGGTGCTGCAGCTTGACTCCATCAACTGTGGGACCTCCTTGGAAGACCCTCTCCCCGCTTGCAATGAGCACTTCCCCAAAGGAGGCATCTACAAGCAGCATGGGAACCATCCGATTTCTTTCTGCATGGACCTCAGATGAGGATGAGGAAGAGGAGGAGGAGGAGGATCTGAAGGAGGAGGGGGAGGAGGAGGTCAGAGCCTGGGATGCAAGGGATGAACTTATCCTGGCCTGATTTGCATAGGTTGCCCAAGTTGGCACATGTCCTTGGCTCCATCCTAGGACATCATTGACAATGGACATAACTCTCTGGCCTCCTTTCACTCAGGCCACCAACCAGACAACACAAGTGTGGCAGTGCCCGCAATGTGGAGCTGCCTAAGGTGAAAGAACTGATGGCATAACGCCAACATTTTGGCTTCAAATCATTTTAATGCTTTCTAACAGGGATGGGCATTTCATCAATACACAGAAACAGTCTCCCAATCTGCACTCAGATCTGGAGGTTATATCTTTGCCAGCTGTACCCTCACAGCCTTGGTTTCTTTGGCAGGCCTCTTCCTCTGAGATGAGTGGAAGAGCACCTCTATGCTAGCTCTCACCCCCTCAAACAACATTTGCAGCGCCTCATCCGAGAGCCTCGGGTAGGCCCTTGCCTTGGAATTGGACATAGGTTTCTCAAACGATGTTGGAGGTGGTGCAGGAGAAGCAGAAATGCTGTGGAGTGAGCCAAGGGAGCAAGAAACCATAAAATCAGACTGGAAAAGTGCTGTCAACAGAGGCGAGTTTCAGTCCCAAAACACGAATTGAGCAAGGGCATCCCACACCTCTGAAAGCAAGTGGACAATCATGGGAAAATCGCAAATTTTTGAAACCTATCAGTGGAGGCAAGTTTCAAACCCACCCAAACTGAAACCCGCCTCCATCTCGCCTCCAGTGGGAAAATCGCCCCGTTTCCCAAATTGCTGTAAGTTTTGTTATTTAGCTATAAATGATAATATATCATCAACGTATTATAAAGAAACAAGGACAGAATGTATGCCTTCAAATGAGGACTGAATGATATCTGCAGACCCTGGTCGAATTACCACCATCTCCCCCCCAACCTCCCGTTTCACCTGGTCATCATTCCCTGTGTGCAATACCATGGGAGATCAACTAGTAATGTAATTAATCAATATAGCTTCAAATGTATTCATGTAAAAAAGACCCTCATTGCAGTTTAGTAGCAGTGTAGATTTGTTTTATAGTATTTGGTGCAGTAATAATGGATTGTACATTGTCTGGGCTGGATTTTACCAGCCATGAGGAGGCAGGTTTGGAGGTGTGACTGCCGGGAAAATGGCAGAAACTGGGAGCGGGTACCAACCCCACTCCCAACCCGCCTCCGTGCCATCTTCCCAGGAGGCGGGCCCCCGGGTCGCGCAGGGACCCGTCTCCTCAAGGCGGGAAGGGAATTAGAGCCAATTAACTGCCTGTTAACAGATAGTTAACAGGCAGTTTTGAGGCTTTTCCCCATTTTACGCCTGCAATTGCGGGCTTCCTGACGGATGCGAACCTCGCCAGGGTCAGCGAGGTGAGCAGTGGGTCTGCGGGGGTGAGAGGGGTCGAAATGTCAGCTGCAGAGGCGAGTGATGGGTGCAAGTGTGGACAGGTAAGTATGAGAGGTGAGTGTAAAGTGTTGGAAAAAGTTTCCTTACCTTTGCTTTTTTCTGCAGGCTTCAACTGTTGGGGATCCGGAGGTGCCTCATTTCAGTGGCAGAAATGACAGAATGGCTGCTGCATTCTCAGATGCAGCAGCCATCTGCTTTCTGCTGAGGAGAGAGGTCTTGGTGAGCCTTTGTGCAAGGGCTCACCTTAGAACAGAGATTGTCAGTGTTTGACAGCTTCTCAACACTGACAATTCATCTGTCAAAAACTTTGACAGATGAAGCATCATACGCTGACGTCATCAGTCACCAGCTTTCCCTTAATTGGCTGGTAAGCTTAAGGGCGGGCTTAACAAGGCCAATCAAGGGAAAATAGCGTGGGTTGGTCAGACGTCGCTGGGGCCGGGACTGAAACCCAGAAACCAGAAGTCCCGCCTCCAGCACGTCTCCATTGACAAAATCCAGCCCAATGGATTCAGATCTATTATCTTTGAGTTTAAAGGTAAACTGCAATCAAATGAATCTAAATCAAAGCAAGAAAATAAGATTGCGATCAGCTAAATATAAACATCTATTTTTCACATAACACATACTTTCTTATAAATGGATCAAATGTGATTAGGTCACACAATTAATTATAAACAAAAATATTATTTTTATTGACTCATGGCAAATCCTTGGCAACGGTGCAATAAAAATATTTTTGCAAATTCCAGCATCAATTAAGTTACTTCAACTTAATTACAGTTTATAGTCATACTAGATTCTACACTGTATTTTCCATGTACTGTATTTATTCAAGAGGCAGTATCTGGATTATTGATTTACAATAAACTTGTACAAGTTTAACAACAGGTTAGTAAATAAAAGAAAAGGATGATATGCCTCCATCACAAATCCTGTCTGGTAGTGGAACAAGTACCCTTAATAAAAACTAAGATATTTCATAAAAAATTGCCCCTCAGTCTGATCTCCCCACTCTGATCAAACAATGGCCCAGAAATTTGGGTCGGGGGCTTCCCACGGGTGCAAACCCCCGACCTGCAGTTACCTACCACGCCGGCCATTGAGCTGTGGGCCCCCGTGGAATTGCGATCCTGGGCCTCCTCCAACTGCTGGCGCGCAGTGCTTGCGTATCCCAGGGGCGCAGTTAGTTTGATGCGTCCCCTGGGATCACGTGGGCCGTGGAGAGCCAATGGTAGCAGGGAATGCTTCAGTCATAAGTTTTACAGGAAGACCTGTCAAACCTATAAATACTACAAGCCCCAAAACATCACTAAATCTTCAAATAAATTTTTAAAAAACCATCACATTTTTAAAATAAACTATAAATGACATGAAATAACTATTTTAAACAATAATTTAAATTTTTGAAAAATTAATTACATTTTCTAACGGGGCTAAAAATAAACTTACCTTTCTTTTAAAGTATTTAAAAATAATAAACCTGTGGAAAAAATGTTTTAATTTTAATTAATTCACCACTTACCTTGTAAAAAGCAGGCCTTGCGACTGCTTTTTACATGTCTAACTTCTGGAGACTTACCCTCCTGAGAAAACCTGCAAAAGAAAGTAAGTTCGAAGTGCACGCACAGCCTCTCCTGCGCACGCGTTCGACTTCTGAACCCCTTCTTTCAGGGGAACGGATGTGCTGGTTTCCTGCGCATGTGCAGTGCATGCAGGAAACCGACACTTCCATTGGGCTTACGGGTGAGTACCCCGTGTGTACTCACCCGTGGAGACCCGAATTTCTGGGCCAATGACATTTTTGAGGCAGCCTATTCCAAGATTAGCACCTCTCTTTATTTCGATTTTCCCTTTCTTTTTTTGTACAAAGACTCTGATTCACTGGGGGAGGTACTATGGAACTATGCCCTTGGGTACCTCAGCTATTCTAGTGGCCATACTTCAGGTGCTGTCCAAGACCGTGAGTGTCGACAGGTAATTGGAAGTTGGGTGGGTACTTCGCAGTACTTATCAGCAAGGTCAGTGAAAAGCAGTCCAGAAATCCTGTTTGATATTTCCCCTCCTTAGCCTAGGGCCACTGAAGACAGCACCTAACCACACCCCAGTTGAGATCAGTTATCTCCTCGCTAGGAGTTAAATTTGGGACAGAAGTTCCCTGTATGGCTCATGTTACTAGACGGTGCAGTTAGCAACTAAGCCACTGGCCAAGCTCTGGATGGCACCTCTTCAATAATAATATATATTATTAATTTCTTATTCATGGACCATTCGGCAAAGAAATTATATATTTTTTCTAAGATCTGTATCCTAAGGAGGACAGTTGAGCAGCATTGAGGACAGTTTTCAGAATCGCCATTATATCCAGTACGGTGGCATAGTGGTTAGCACTGTTGCCTCACAGCACCAGAGACCCGGGTTTGAATCCGGCCTCGGGCGACTGTCTGTGTGGAGTTTGCACATTCTCCCCGTGTTTGCGTGGGTTTTCTCCGGGTGCTCCGGTTTCCTCCCACAGCCCCAAGATATGCAGGTTAGGTTGATTGGCTATGATAAATTGACCCTTAGTGTTAGGGGGATTAAATACGTGGGGTTACAGGGATAGGGTGGGATATGTGTTGGTGTAGGGGTTACGGGGATCGGGTGGGATATGTGTCGGTGCAGGCTCGATGGGCCGAAATGGCCTCTATCTGCATTGTGGGGTTTCTGTGATTCTGTGATACAGCATCCTAAATGAAAACTTGTGTCTTCTCGTATGAAGAGTGGGTCAGCTCCACCTACTAACTTATTTCTGTGTGAGATTCTTCTGAGAAACTCGTATTCTGGTTTGATCTGAGGTTTTTTTTTCCATTTCTTCAAACTGGGCGTTGTATGTCTCTTCAGATTCTTAATTATAGAGCTGCGTTCTCTTGCTGTTGTACACAATCTCTTTGCCAAATGTGTGATATGAGCAAATAGAATGTAGAAACCTAGCTGAACAAAACAATAAGGGTCTTGCCCAGTATCTACCTGTGTGACAGAGCGACATGCAAGACTCAAACAATTGCTTTTACATGGGCCCAGAAATTCGGGTCGGGGGCTTCCCGCGGGTGCAAGCCCCCGACCTACACTTACCTTGCGCGCCGGCAGTTGAGCAGTAGGGCCCCATGGAATTCCGATCCGGGGCCTGGCACAGCTGCCGGCGCGCAGTGCTTGCGTGTCCCAGGGGCGCAGTTAGTTCGATGCGTCCCCTGGGATCACGTGGGCCATGGGCAGCCAATCGGAGGAGGAAAAAGCCCATTCATAAGTCTTGACAGGAAGAGCTGTCAAGACTTATAAATACTACAGCCCCAAAATAGCAGTAAACCTTCAAATAAATTTTTTTAAAACATCGCGGCCTAGAAATTGAGTGGGCTTTGCGCCCATTTTGCGGCGCTAGAGGTCATTGCGCTGGACTTACAGCCAGTTCAGAAATTCCCTGGGGCCCTACCATCGGCGGTAGACCGGTTGCGCTGCGCCGGCACCGATGACGTCATCGGTGTGCGCAGCGTCCCGGTTGCCGTGGTGACGGGCCCCAGCGCCGAAATTGAGTTGCGGCCGCCTCGCCCGTGGCAGCCGCAACTAAGACTCTGGCAACCGAGTCTTACAGGAGTTTGCGCCGGCGCATTAAGGTCGCGCGGCGGCCGGCCGCTTTCCCGCCGGCCGCCTGCCCGCACCTCCCTACCCGGACTCCTCCACCCCCCCCCGCGGAACAGATGCTTCTGGGCTGCGAGCCCGGCACTTCCCCGAGGTGCCGGGCTCATTTTTGTGAAGATTTTACCGGCCAGCGGGCGGGTGCAGGCAGCTCCTCCTTAACTGAAGGAGGAGGCCTGCACTTCCCGAGCCTGCCGCACCGCATCGGGCGCCGCAGCGCCGGAATAGCGCCGCAATGCGGCAGGTAGCGCCCATTTTCAGGCGCAAACACCCTTCAGTAGCGCCGGCAGCCGTTTGGGCGCGGCGCTACTGAATTTTTGGCGCGCGCAGGGGGACTTAGTGCCGGCGCTAACTTTCCGGCGCTAAAGCCCTGGCGCGGCGCCAACTGAATTTCTAGGCCCGCATTTTTAAAATCTATATATGTAAAAGGATACTTCTGTCTGTCATTCCGTCTGTCTGTCTGTCTGTCTTGAATTAACTCGAAAGTTAGAGCGTACCTACACGTGCATTACGTCGAAAGAAAGCTGACGATTCCAGAACCGTCCTAAGCATATTTACGTTTCGGCCGGACAAAAATTGTTCGCGCGTTATGCAAAAAACCTTCAAAATTAAACTCATTATCTGCTAAGTAGCATTGATTGACTGACGTCAAGGTCGACCAATCCTGTGCCAGCACGATTGACCAATCCTACAGTTCAGTTGCCTGATGGTTGGCCAATCGCTGCGTCTGTGGGCGGGACTAATGCTTTTCAACTCAGGCATCGGGCAGCCATTGCTTCACTACTTCCAGCTCAAACTCTGCTAATCCAGCTTCGAAAAAGTTAGTATCTCTTTTAAAAATTACATAACATTTACCAAAAACGTTTTATAAGTACTTTCACTTTCATCTTTGAAGCTATTAAAAGGTAGAAATGTTGCCCGGCAGCAGATTCACACAGGGACAGACAGACAGGCCCCAAAGCCTGTGACTCGATTTAAACCGCCCGGCCCAAAACAGCCCTGGCAAAGCCGGGCTCCCCCAGCTAGTAAACTATAAATTACATGAAATAACTATTTTAAACAATAATTTAAATTTTTGAAAAAAATAATTTTATTTCCTAACGGGGCTAAAAATAAACTTACCTTGCTTTAAAGTATTTAAAAATAATAAACCTGTGGAAAAAATGTTTTAATTTTAATTAATTGACCACTTACCTTGTAAAAAGCAGGCCTTACGCCTGCTTTTTAAATTTCTAAATCCCGCAGACTTACCCTCACGGAAAAACCTGTAAAAAAAACGTAAGTTCAAAGCGCACGCGCAGACTCCCCTGCGCACGTGTTCGACCTCTGAACCCCTTTGTTCAGAGGAACGGAAGTGCCGGTTTCCCACGCATGCGCAGTGCATGCACGAAACCGGCACTTCCATCGGGCTTACGGGTGAGTACCCAGCGCGCACTCACCCGTGGAGACCCGAATTTCTGGGCCATTGCGTGTGTGTATAGAGAATACACACCAAGTCAGATTAGATTCTGTAACAGAAGACATAAGTATGTTATGATGTCTAGCCAATGAGCTGCATTCAACATGAAGAACAGCTGTGTCCTATTCAACAAAAAAAAACACAGATTTTCTACATAAACCAAGTATCTTGTTTAATTTAGTTTTTTTTTGGTGTTTTGAATTTTTTATTTGTTTTTTTAAATAGTAAACATAAGAAACATAAGACGTCGGAGCAGGAGTAGGTCATTTGACCCCTCGAGCCTGCTCCGTCATTCAATAAGATCGTGGCTGATCTGATCTTGGCCTCAACTCCACTTCCCTGCCCGTTCCCCATAACCCTTAACTCCGTTATCGTTCAAATATCTGTCTATCTCCACCTTAAATATATTCAATGACCCAGCCTCCACAGCTCTCTGGGGAAGAGAATTCCAAAGATTCATGATCCTCTGAGAGAAGAAATTCCTCCTCATTTCCGATTTAAAAGGGTTTCCCCTTATTCTGAAATGATGCCCCCTAGTTCTAGATTCGCCCACGAGGGGAAACATCCTCTCTGCATCTACCCTGTCAAGCCCCTTCAGAATCTTATATGTTTCAATAAGATCCCCTCTCATTCTTCTAAACTCCAATGAGTAAAGGCCCAACCTGCTCAACCTTTCTTCATAAGACAACTCCTTCATCTCCGGAATCAACCTCGTGAACCTTCTCTGAACTGCCTCCAATGCAAGTATATCCTTCTTTAAATAAGGAGACCAAAACTGTACGCAGTACTCCAGGTGTGGTCTCACCAACACCCTGTACAGTTGTAACAGGACTTCCCTACTTTTATACTCCATTCTCCCTGTAATAAAGGCCAACATTCCATTTGCCTTCCTAATTACTTGCTGTACCTGCATGCTAACTTACTGTGATTCATGTACAAGGACCCCCAGATCCCTCTGTACTTCAGCATTTTGTAATCTCTCCCCATTTAAGTAATAATTTGCTTTTTAGTTTTTCCTACCAAAGTGCATAACCTCACATTTTCCCACATTAAACTCCATCTGCCAGATTTTTGCCCACTCACTTAGCCTATCTATATCCCTTTGGAGACTCTTTGCGTCCTCCACACAATTTGCTTTCCGACCTATCTTTGTATCATCAGCAAATTTGGCTACATTACACTCAGTCCCTTCATCCAAGTCATTAATATAGATTGTAAATAGTTGAGGCCCCAGCACTGATCCCTGCGGCACCCCACTAGTTACAGTTTGCCAACCTGAAAATGACCCATTTATCCCGACTCTCTGTTTTCTGTTAGTTAGCCAATCCTCTATCCATGCTAATATATTACCCTCAACCCTGTGAGCTCTTATCTTGTGCAGTAACCTCTTACGTGGCACCTTATTAAATGCCTTCTGGAAATCCAAATACACGACATCTACTGGTTCTCCTTTTTCCACCCTGCTTGTTACATCCTCAAAGAACTCCAGCAAATTTGTCAAACATGATTTCCCTTTCATAAAACCATGCTGACTCTGCTTGACTATATTAAATGTCCTGCTATCACTTCCTTAATGACGGACGCCAGCATTTTCCCAATGACAGTTGTTAGGCTAACTGGTCGATAGTTGCCTGCTTTCTGTCTCCCTCCTTTCATAAATAGGAGCGTTATATTTGCGGTTTTCCAGTCCGCTGGAACCTCTCCAGAATCCATGGATTTTTGGTACATTACAACCAATACATCCACTATCTCTGCAGCCACCTCTTTTAAGACTCTAGGATGCAGGCCATCGGGTCCAGGGGACTTGTCTATCTTTAGTCCCATTAGTTTGCCTAGTACTTTCTCTCTAGTGATAGTGATTGCTTTAAGTCTCCCCCCCACCCCCCCCGCCACCCCAGTAGCCCCTTGATTATCCATTATTGGGATTTTTTTAGTGCCTTCTACCGTGAAGACGATACAAAATATTTGTTCAAAGTCTCTGCCATTTCCCTGTTTCCTATTATTAATTCCTCAGGCTCATCCTCTAGGGGATCAACGTTTACTTTGGCTACTCTCTTTTTATATACCTGTAGAAGCTCTTACTGTCTGTTTTTATATTTCTTGCTAGCTTACTCTCATAAGCTATCGTCTCTCTCTTTATCATTTTTTTAGTCGTCCTTTGCTGGTTTTAAAAAATTTCCCAATCCTCTGGCCTTTCACTATTCTTCACAACATTGTATACTTTTGTTTTCAATTTGATACCATCCTTTACTTCCTTAGTTAGCCATGAATGGTTCATCCATCTCTTAGAGTTCTTCTTTCTCACTGGAATATATCTTTGCTGAGAGTTATGAAATATCTCCGTAAATGTTTGCCACTGCTTTTCTACAGCCTTACCCTGTAATACATTTTCCCAGTCCACTTTAACTAAGTCTGCCTTCATACCTTTGTAATTACCTTTGTTTAAGTTCAGGACACTAGTTTGAGATCTAGCTTTCTCACCCTCAAACTGAATTTGAAATTCTACCATGCTATGATCACTCTTCCCAAGAGGATCCTTCACTTGGAGATCATTAATTAATCCAGCCTCGTTAAACATTACCAGATCTAAAATAGTCTTCTCCCTGGTTGGTTCCACAACATATTGTTCCAAGAAACCATTCCGTATACACTCTAAAAACTCTTCCTTAAGTCTACCTTTGCCAATTTGCTTTGTCCAATCAATATGAAGATTAAAATCTCCCATGATTATAACCATACCTTTCTTACAAGCCTGTATTATTTCTTGATTTATTCTCTGTCCTACAGTGTGGCTACGGTTTGGGGGCCTGTAGACTATGCCCACCAGTGACTTTATACCCTTATTATTTCTTATCTCCACCCAAACTGATTCTACATCTTGATCTTCTAGGCCAATATCATTTCTCATTACTGCACTGATCTCACCCCTTATTAACAGAGCTACACCACCTCCTTTTCCTTTCTGCCTATCCTTATGAAAAAGCATACTCCTGAATATTCAGTTCCCAGCCTTGGTCACCTTGCAACCACGTCTCTGTAATGGCTATCAGATTGAAGGGACAATTTAAAAGGATGATAAGTACATAGTCATGCAAGGAATGAAACAACATGTACTTAGAATGTCCAATCGGCAGATGTACGTTCCATAGAGATGAGTTATTCATACGAGTCAAGGAGACGTCAGTTGAAACTAGTTGAAGCTTGACACGCTGTTCCTTCGATCCGGCGTGTGTACAGATGCGTGTTTTCATAAAGGCCTTGCCAGGCACTCAGTTGATTCCTTCTTCATCCGCGGTGTCTTCCTCCTTCGTTGAAGTAACTAATTGATCTTCCTTGTTTCGGTTGTTGCTTTTCGCAAATCCAATTCCTGATGCATTGCCAAACAACGTGTGGAAGAGCCGGCGACACCGTCTGACTGACTGTCGTCAGTAATTCGATCGCATCCATTTCCTGTGTCGTGCTCCAAGCTGGGTCTTGAAAGACAGTGTACGACTGCACCTTGTATTGTTCCTCCTTTTTGGTATCCCACAGGACATCTTTTGATATTGTCTATGGAGACAGTTTTAAGAATATGCTTGCCATTCAGCTGGTTAATATATATTTGAACTGTTCTTTCGTTAATAACAGAATGTATTTGAACAGGTTTTTTCCACTTCAGTCTTAAACCAGGTTTTTGCTCGAACTTCTTTTCCTGTACTCATTCTCCTACTATGGGTTGCCATGCTTTATTTGTCAATTTTTTCTGCCTATTTGCCTCCCTTATCCTCTGATCAATTCGATGAATCTCCTCTGTTACTTCTTTTTTAAAATCTAACTGTCGCTGTCGGGTCAAGGACTCAGAGTGTGTAGAGGCAATAAAAGAACTATGGGTAAGTGGTGTATGCATCTCAACCCCATACATCAGATAATATGGAGTTTTAAGGGACACTGTCCATGATGCAGATATGGGCACATTATTGAGTGATAGCTGCACCTCCGGAATGATGGTGGTCCACTTATTCCCCCTGATTCTCAACAGTTTGACCAATAGCTTTTTTACTTCCTGGTTTTTACGTTCCAGCAGCCCCACTGATTGCGGATGACGTGACGTGCTGTGCTCTAAGCCAGTCCCCCTTTATTCGCAGTAGTCTTTGAAGACCTTAGATACAAAGGCTCTGCCTTGATCGGAGTGTAAGATTTTGGGTGCACCAGCTACAGTAATTATATCAGAAATAGCCCTGGCAAGTGCGTTTTCCGAAACAGTTTTTGTGGGAACAAGCCAGCAGAAGGAAGTGCATCCATCTACACAAACGAGAACATGTCTATATCCCAAAGATGTGGGAAGTGGTCCAATAAAGTCAATAAAGAATTTTCCAATTGGCTCATCAGCTTTCACAGGAGCCAATGGTGGTGGCTTAATTAGTGATGACTTATTGGTTAAATAGCATGGCTCACAATTTGCTACGTATGTTTTACAGGCTTTCAGAATGCCTGGCCACCAATATAAGGGGGTCAGTTTGCAGAATGTTGTTCTGGCACCACAATGAGCTTGACTTATGCCCTCGTGAGCTTCTTTTACAAGCTGTTCTCGTTTGTGTCTTGGGGGTACCTCTCGGTTTCCCTTGGGCAACTTAACTAGTACAATACCCGTAGGGGTTTCCGGGTAAAAGTACTTTGGTGGGTATCCTGGTGGATTCTCATTTGTCGGGTCTAATAGCTGAATCAGTTCCTCATCCTGATTAGCTGCCCGTTCTGCCCTAGTGATTACACTAATATTGGCAGGCCCCTCTCGAGGGGGTGTCATGCAGACCAAACGTTTTGCTTGTTCGTCTGCAAGGCTGTTTCCTTTTGAGTGTACAGTCCCAGTGGTATGCCCGTTTACCTGAATCACCTGACAATTCTTTTTCTCCATTCTCGAACGGAGAATATCTTCCCACAATGACTTATGTTTTATGGGTTTACCCTTATGATTGGTAAAATTTGTTTGTTCCCAGAAAACTAGATCTTGGTTATATACTCTTTTACAGTAGTCACTATCCGAGCAGATTAGTGTGAGTTTAATAAGGTCTGCTTTCTCTAAAGCGTACCGTAATGCTGCGGCTTCAGCATATTGCGCTGTCTTATGGCCAAGGGGTATGGACAGTAATTCTTCTGGATAAAAAGAATAGGAATCTTAAAGTCCCTACTACTATCCCCATCCCAGCTGAGGATTGTTGGGATGCCTCTTTTTTCATCGTCATTGACGATCCATCACAGTAAATAACTTGATGGTACTCTGTGAGCGGGCTCATAGGTATTTGTCTGATTCCCTCCTCCGTATCTTCATCCTCCATGATGGGGAGATGCTCTGAGTCCATTTCCGGGTAGAGGAATTTAAAAATGAGTGTAGGATCATTCAAGAATGATGCCCATTTATCATATCGGATCTGGGTGGCTCTTTTTTCATCAGAAGCCATCCTCAATACTGATCTTAAATCGGGAATCTCAGTATAAATGGTAATGGGGTATTTCCCTTGAAGGGTTTGTGCCTTGATGAGGCATTGGATTACCATAGTCATGACCCTTTCTTTTTTAATGTACCTCCTTTCGACATTGGAAAAGTTATAAGGATGGAACTGAATGGGCACAATGCTCTTTTCATTATAGAAAACTGCAACTGCCACTTTAGGTGATGACCTGAGATGAATATTGAAGGGAACTTGTAGGTCCCTCTGTTCCAGGTCAATGGCTTTTTGTACCTCTCGGCATAATTGTTGCAATTTTGAGTTATCGTCTGGTGAAAATATGAATGGTCCTTTTGCTGCCTCGCCCACTCTAGCATACAGGGGTGCTGAGAGCTCGGCAAAGGTTGGCGTAAAGGATCGAGCAAAATTCAGGAGTCCTAAACTGGCTTGCAGATTTTTCAGAGTTTTAGGATATTGAATGGTGGCTAATTTTTCTTTATAGGTTTAATATTTCGTCAGGATCTAATCTCGGTTAGGGTTTAATATTTCGTCAGGACCTAACCTCGGTTAGGGTTTAATATGAACTTTATAAGAAGTTTCTAGACTGCAATGGTATATTGAGGGAGTTCTGATTTAGGTTCTACAAGGCCTGATCAGGGTCTTGTCATCTCTAGAAACTTAAATCTGGGTCTTAGTACCACTTTCAGTAAAATACTCCTTCTATACTTAACAATCTACAACATGGATATAGATATAAATATAAATATAGGTTCTGTATCAACTCATTAACACACACATTGGGCGCCAACTGAAGGGATAATTACTAGTCCAAGCCCTTTTCGGGCTACCCCAGATCAGGTATATTCCCCAGACGTTCACCTTCAATTAAAGTTAGAGATAGCTGAATTCTATAAGACGCTTAATTGGGTCTAAAGGTCCAGGCTATCTCTCTCTAAAGGAAAGGAACGACTTGAAGATGTTACCATCTTCCAGATAGCACTTTTAATAAGTTTAACTAGACTGTAACCTTCCGGATATTATGAGGGTCCGGAAAACTCCCCCAGAATTCTGCAACTCCTCACAAAAGAGTGTACAGAAGTTGAATTTGCGAGTTTGATGCAGAAATACTATTTGAGACAATTCTAAAAATATATAGATTTATTAAAGAACCAACTTGCAGTTAACAGCTGGTGAGTCAATCGCGACTTTAACAGTTCAAAATACAAATAGTTTACATTTCTTATTCTCAGAGATCCTTATTCTCTAATCTTAACTTCGTTACATTTATACATTTCTTATTATTTATAATCCAGGATATCCACCAAAATCAAATAAGAGTACCTCTTGATCCCCAAGACTCAGAGTTAAACACTTACAGAGCCTGCCTCTGAAGTTGAGAATCGCTTGCCCCTACCAGCGACTTCTGATTTTCTATCTGAAAGCTCCTTATTTTATATCCTTTTTTCGTGGTTTATCCTTTGAAGTTTTCTACTGATGTAAGCTAATTATCTCTAGTCATTCTCTGCTGACTTCTTTCTACTCTATTGTCATTCAGCTGTTAACTTTCAGAATCCTGTCTGCTGTATAGGTGTTTCAACACTTATCATATAAAATGGTTATTATAGATTTATCTCTTTGATGCCATTCTTACGAAGGACTTCAATTCAATTCTTAACATTGGCTTAATTGGTTATAATCAGATGTTGTGTCTCCTAACTGTTTCATTTTTAATACAAACACACTGATTGCTTGGTGTCATCTATTGATATCATATCTACAAAGTGTTCTGTAGGTATCATATTTACAATGTAAATCAAAACCACTTCAACCAGTGTGTTCCATGCATTTCTTAGCTACTTCAATTGGTTGTATTACAAACTTATGTTTCCTGTCTTTCATTTGATGCCTTATTTATCACATGGTTCTTTAATGTTCTGTGTTTCTGTTCGAAGTGTTAGTTTTTAACACTTTAAACTGGATATAGCTATTGTGTTGGTTCCAAACTGCAGACTCCTTGGAAGCAAGCCTTTGCTTCTTCAATTGGGCCTTTGTTTCAGTATTAACAATCAGTTCCCATTTCAAAAGCTTGTGTGGTGTTTACAACTTTTGTGTTAACACTTCATCTTATCTCAGAAGCCTGTATTCATAGCTTGTGTCTTTGAGGATTTTTAGATTTTTAAACCAGTATGTCATGTTTTAATAAGGTCAGAATTCTGTTCATAGATTGGTGTATCTTTCTGAAATATGGCTTTTCCTTTACAAGATCATTCCCATTTATTTCTATTTGTGCTGTCAACTCATCTATCTTGTTATGAATGCTGCGTGCGTTCAGATATAGAGCTTTTAATTTTGTCTTTTTACCATATTTCCCTACTCTGACCCCTCTTTCTGATGCACTCTTATGTGTATACGTTCTGTCCCTTCCTGTCACACTCTGGTTATCATTACCCCTATCACTACCCTGCACTTTTGCCTTCTCATTTTTCTTTGACTTTTTACATTTCCACTCAGCGTAGCCCTCGCCCCCAGTATTTTGTTTAAAGCCCTATCTACAGCCCTAGTTATTCAATTCGCCAGGACACTGATCCCAGCCTGGTTCAAATGAAGCCCGTCCCAATGGAACAGCTCCCTCTTATCCCAGTATTGGTGCCAGTACCCCAGGAATCAAAACCCATTTCTCCTACACCAACCTTTGAGCCACTCGTTCATCTCTCTGATCTTATTTACCTTTTGCCAATTTGCACGTGGCTCAGGTAGTAATCCAGAGATTATTACCTTTGTGGTTCTGCTTTTAAATTTAGCCCCTAGCTGCTCATACTCCCTCAGCAGAACCTCTTTCTTTGTCCTTCCTATGTCGTTGGCACCTACATGGACCACGACAACTGGATCTTTCCCCTCCAACTCTAATTTCCTCTCCAGCCCAGAGGAGATGTCCTTTACCCTGGCACCGGGCAGGCATCACAGCCTTCGGGACTCACGCTCTTGGCTGCAGAGAACAGTGTCTATCCCCCTAACTATACTGTCCTGTACCACTACCACATTTCTTTTTCCTCCCCCCCAATTGAATGGCTCCCTGTACCACGGTGCTGTGGTCAGTTTGCTCATCCTCCCTGCAGTCCCTGCTCTCGTCCACACAGGGATGAAGAACCTCATAAATGTTGGACAAGAGCAAGGGCTGAGGCATCTCCACCACTACCTCCTGGTTCCCCATACCTGCCTCGCTCGTAGGCACACCCACCTGTCCCTGACCACGGACCAAATTTGAATTAATTAATTTAAGGGGTGTGACTGCCTCCTGGAACACAGCGTCCAGGTAACTCAACCCCTCCCTGATGTGTCTCAGTGTTTGAAGCTCGGACTCCAGCTCATCAACACGGAGCCAAAGTTCCTCGAACAACCAACACTTACTACAAATGTGGTCGCCATGGACCTCAATGGTGTCCACCAGCTCCCACATGTTGCAGCAGTAACACGTTGCCTGCCCTGCCATCTCTAATGTATTTAATTAATTAAGTGTTTAAATTTTTAACACTTTCCGATGACGTCACTCCTTGTTTTTGTTGTCAGGTCCGCTGCCTCTGCTCTCGGGCCTTCCTCTGCTGTGCTGTTTATTTGCTCCGCCTCCGCTCTCGCTCTCGCTTCTGCTCAGATCTGCTGCCTCTGCCTTTTCCCTGTGATGTCACCTTTTATTTTCCTCCGAATGCGGTTGGGGGGTTTCACAGAGCCGAACTCCCACTGGTTCTCTTTCCCCTCTCATGCAGATTTTCAACTCCTGCTCTCCTGGAGGCTGACAAAGATAGAAAAAGAAAGGAGCACCTCCCTCCTGTAACTCCCTTACTCACCAAACTCACAGGTTTACACTCTGTTCCAAGCTACACTCCCGTGACAAACTGCACTCCAGCCTTCCTTATTTATACTACTGAGATTTATCAGTCACCTTTCTGGCAGTTGCAGATCCAGACCAGTTAGACCAGTTAATTAATTAACTAGCCCCACCCGCTCTCCAGCACAGAGCTTGCTTTGCCCTGCCCAAGCCTGGAAAAAACTTAAACACAGTAAATTTAAGTTAAATGCTAATTGCAAGCACACAAGACTAGATTTTATTTTAAAAAAAGATTAACCCTTGAGATTCACACCTTACCAAACTTGCACGTTTACACTCTGTTCCAAGCTGTACTCCGTTGTTGTAAGCAACATAATGAGAAAAGGTCATCTGAATTAGCCCTGTGGAAAAAATCCTGCCCATTGAGTTAGAGAGAGCAATAGCTTGATATAATACAGCATACTATCTGCTAAAGTTAGCTGAATGGTGACCTAACTGTGCCTTCCACATTTGGTAAAAATAGGACTTATACATTTTGACTGAGCCTGTTCTAATTAACCAATGGATGCAAATTGAATCTCACTTTCAAAATTAATTAAGTGATATCCCTGGTAGTATATGAACTTATGCAGCTTTTATATTGCACTTCTAATAGAAATAGCTTTGTAATTGAGTTGATTCCCTTGCTGTCAAATTAATCCCGTTAACACTGCAGGACTGATGCAGCAACAAGGTGGGATCTATACCTGACAGAATAGCGGGGATGGGAGATCATGAACGACTTGGAGGGGATGAGGTCATCAAAGGCAGAATCAAGGGGGCTTTTGAGCAGGTTGACAGCTGGAGTCATGTCATGACAGGTAGAATCCCAAGTTGAGGGAGTTGGGAATTAGAGATGTATTGAGAACCATGATGATAGTGCAGTTAGAGATGGGCAGGAAAATGTGGATGGTGTGGAAGATTAGGAATTGATCGAGATTGCCTTGTCAATGATCGACTGGTTTGCATGTTTACAGATCTTGCTAATGTGTCCAATAATGTCTTACCATAGAATCACTAACACCAATCCTTTCCTGTTTGACATAAATCAACCTCTCAGCCCAAGAAAGATTAAATTCAATTCATATTATTTATATTATCCTTGCCTTTATTTCCATGTCATGTGCCAAACAAAAGTTTAGGGGAAAAGTCACACATGACTCTACAGGCCTGTAATGGGAAAAGTTTATTGCTTTCACACCTCTTTTGATTATATCAAAGATGTCAGACTTGACAACAAGCATCGTCCTCTATGAGCCATTTATCTTTGCCTTTGCCAACATTTTCTATCAGGGGTACCCAACCTAACCGAGAGGCTTTTTTGGATCCTCTAGTGGCACTATTAGGTTGTCTACAACAATCCTGTTGCCATTGGCAGCAACCTTGAAATGTAAAAAGGGTATCAAGGTTTTGACTTCTAGCACCAATGCCAGCACCACTTTTCTCTTCCTGTACTTGCACAGGATAAATTAAACCAAGAGAAAAGAATCATAGGCCTAGAAATTGGAGTAAGCCGGAAACCAACCGGTGCCACAAAAATTAACGCAGCACAAAACCTGGAGTGCAACACTGGTTTTCCATCAGTATTCTCAGCAGGAGGCCCAATGTAGCATGGCCGTAGTGTCCCTGGAGCAAGAGCAGAGCTGTCTTAATGCTAGTCTGACATTATAGAAAGCAGTGTCGGTCCCTTAAAGAGGAACTGCCTTCTAAAATGTAAAAAATAAAAAAATCATTTAAAAATAGGCAATCTTAAGCCCTTATTGCTTAACTGGTTTCCGAAATTAAAAAAAAAATCCCAAATGGCAGTCTACAGCTCTTAAAGCTAAACTGCCTTCCGCACTTAAAAAAAATAAAAGTGCTTCAGCACTAAAACAAATGCTTCCTTCTGCTTCCTCCTCTTCTGTGTCATCCTCTTCTGAGTCTTCCTCTTCCCTCTGCGAATGGATGCAGGAAATCTGAAATAAATGCAAAAATGCTGGAAATACTCAGCAGGTCCGGCTGCATCTCGACCTGAGACGTTGGGCTGTATTTTATCAATGGGGAGATGTTGGGCACGGGACTGCTGGTTGTCAGGTTTCAGTCCCGCCCTCAACGATGTCCGACCAACCCACGCTATTTTCCCTTGATTGACCTTGTTGAGCCCGCCCTGTGGGCTTAGCAGGCCAATTAAGGGAAAGCAAGTGACAGAGGACATCAGCATATGATATTTCAGATGAAATGTCAGCATTTGACAGCTTTGAGAAGCTGTCAAACACTGACAATCTCTGTTCTTTGGTGAGTCTTTGTACTGAAGACTCACCAAACCTCTTTCTTTAGCAGAAATCAGATGGCTGTTGCATCGGAGAATGCAGCAGCCATGCTGTCATTTCTGCCGTTGAGATGAGGCACCTCCGGATCCCCAAGGGTTGAAGCCTGTGGGAAGAAGCAAAGTTAAGTAAACTTTTTCTAACACTTTACACTCAACTCTCATACTTACCTCTCCACACTTACACCCATCACTCACCTCCACAGTGGACTTTTTGACCCTTCTCACCCCCGCAGACCCACTGCTCGCCTCGGTGACCCTGGCGAGGTTCGCAGCCGTCGGGAAGCTCACACTTGTGTTGGTAAAATGGGGATAATCCTCTTAACTGCCTGTTAACTACCTGTTAACAGGCAGTTAATTGGCTATAATCCTATTCCCGCCTCGAGGAGATGGATCCCTGCGCGAGTCGGGGACCTGCCTCACGGGAAGATGTCACAGAGGCGGGTTGGGAGCGGGTTCGGTATCCGCTCCCAGTTTATGCCATTTTCCCGGCAGTCCCGCCTCCATACCCACCTCCCCAGGGCTGGCAAAATTCCCCCCGTTAACTCTGTTTCTCTCTCCATGGATGCTGCCTGACCTGCTGAGTATTTCCAGCATTTTCTGCCTTCTCAGAGGCCTTCCTTTACCACCTGAAGCCTTGCAAGCATCCATCAGCACTCCCTGCACACTTTAAAAACTTTTAACATCTATTGCACCAAGCCACTAATTCAATAAATATTTTTTAATAAGTCCAAAAGCTTAAATCCAAACTTAGCTGAAAGATGTTTGTGTCGTTTTAAGATGTGCTGACAGCGTCTCTACAGGGCTGCTTCACGCACGCTTTTCTGAGCTTGCTTAGGACACAGCGTTAAACAGAGCAAAAACGTTGAAGTTTGCAGACGTGGCGTCAAGTCGGCGGACGCCATGCTCTGCTCATTTACATTTCAGGGGCCAGCGCTGTCAACGGCAGCGTTATGGCCCTTACCAAAATGGCGGCTGCCTTGTCCCGCACCAGAGGCGGCTGCCATTTTTTTTGCAGTAACCCAGCGGTAATGGCCGCCACACAGGTACTGAATTTCTAGGCCTTGGAGTGTAAGAGCGCCGGGCAAATAGGAGGTAAAAGAATGTGAGAACGGAAATTGTGGGAATGTTACAATTCTGGTGAGAAGGTATTAAGGGATTAGCTGTATATTGTTTAGATTATTGCGCTATTTCTATTTGTAGCAATTGTGTTATGTGTTTTGGCTCCCAGTATGCTGGGGGCAACACTGAGACAACTGTGCAGTCGTTCAAAAGTTTCAATCACAGCCTCTAATTTTCTGGATGAAAATCTCCCCTGGTGTCGGGGAAAGGTACGTACAGCTGGTATGTTGGGTGGGCTGAGCTCTCAGCCTGTATGTGGCCAAGAAATTATGGCCAAAAGATTCCAGAACTGCTGCCAGCAGCCAGTACTAGGCCACCAGTGGCATGAGGTAACCTGCGCCCCTCCCTGAGGTGGTGCTGCCTGCTGCCAAAGACCCACCCTATTTATATTACAGTACTGCTCATGGAGTAGTATCAGAGGTCAGAGACAGACTGACGGGATGACAGTTTCCTCTCTCTTGACAGCTGTTGAGATCCTCAGTTCAGTGAGTTCTGGCAGTCTGAACCCCTATTTCTGCAGGTTTTGGGTTTGCAGTTCCAAACTGCCTATAATTGGAAACAGATTGGCACAAAGATGTCAATCTGACTCAGAGCCAACAAGGATGCTGACGTGGGAAATGGAAATGTCAGACTGGTGCAGTTGTAGGTGCTTTTCTGAGATTGAGGCTCAAATACACTTTTGGGGCAAATTAGTGAGAGCTTTAATCTGCATTGAACCATGCTAAATTTGTTCTGCAAGTGCTTGATGTTGACACTGGATGCAAAAAAAAATGACTAAAAGAAACATTCTATTTTCCAGCACTGATGTCCCTCATGAGAAGACAAATGAATTTAATTTTAAAAATGAATACTAAAATCACAGCGAGGATAAGAAGTTCTGATTGGCTAGAGACATTAAAAATAATCAGCAAATAGAGTTTAATTTCAACTGTAAAGAGTTTTGTTGCTCTGTCGGGACACAGCAACAAAAAATATGGGCCAGATTTTCCTGGGGACTTGCGCCATTGTAGTGATGCATGTAAGGCGTATGGGGTGTTTGGCACCACAGAAATAGAAAATTATAACCGTTCATCGCCAAAATCACCAATCTGGAGTAAGATATTTTCTCAGGCCTTTTTGACAAGACGTCTGTAACAATCTATATATTAATGTGCTACAAACCCAGATCAAAGTGAATCCTAAGGAACTGCCCATTAACATAAATGCTTATGGGTAAAGTGTACAAGGCTGTGCTCCAGGTTCAAGCATGGAGTGTGGCTCTCTTTATTTTTCCAAGAAGAAAATTTTAACCACTGGAGAATCAGATGCACTGACCTCCGCACCGGATTCTCTGACTTGCACTGCCGGGAGCAGAGGCTTGCAAAGTTTAACATCAGGGATAATTCTGTAACTTGGTGTTTCTTTTCTCCATTTCTCTGGATTTTTATTTTAATGGATGGAAAATCAGAAGTTCCCTTCAAGGGCCGTTTCTCGTTGCAATCAAGGAATCAGCCCTTATATGTCCTCTTGTGTATGATTAGTTTCTTAAGAGAGCAAAATGCCTGGCGGCAGATACCCTGAAAAGACTAACTTGCTCCTGATACCTAATGGCCACTATAGTGTGTGGATATGAAACAACGTCAGGTAGTTGCTGATATTTGAACAAACGTAAGGTGCAGTTGCGGGTTGTGCTCTTTGTATTCAGGATAGTTTTCTGGATCAATATGTTTTAGAACCGACAAAGGAACATATCACACTAGATTTAATGATGAGTAATGAACCAGAATTAGTTAACAATCTTACAGTAAGGGAACATTTTGCAAGTGGTAACCATAATATAATTAAATTTGATATTGGGTTTGATGGGGAGAAGGGAGAGTCACAAACCGAGGTTTTAAATTAAAATTAGGCAAACTTTAAAGGGATAAGAAATAAATTGACCACAGTAAACTGGGCTAAACTATTAATGGGTAAACTTACAGATAAACAATGAGAAGTATTCAAAGAAGTATTTGGTACAATACAAAGCCAGTACATACCGCTAAAAGGCAAAAGTTTGACCTGTGCAGTTAAACAACCATGGTCAACAAATGAGATATGAGAAAGTATTAAGCTACAACAAAGAAAGAAAGACTTGCATTTATAGAGCAACTTTCATGATCTCGGGGCGTTCCAACGTGCTTTACAACCAACGAAGTACTTTTGAAGTGCAGACTGTTGTAATGTTGTAAAAGAGTAGACTTACACAAATGCAAGAAAAAGTGGAAATCCAGCAGACTGTGAGAGCTATAAAAAGCAACAAAAGAATACAAAGAAAGTACTAAGAGGTGCAAAAACGGAAAATGGAAAAACTTGCTAGGAATATTGAAGCTAACAGTGAAGGTTTTTGTCAATATATTAAGGGAAAGTGAGTGGTAATGGGGAATGTGGGCCCATTAAAGACAGAGGGGGAAAATTCGGTATCGCCCCATTTGGGGCGCCGTTATCGGCTGTGCGCAAAGTTTAGCGCCTGCCGCTAATTACCGCCTCCGACAGCAAACTTGGCTTTTATCGCCCCTGGAGGTGGTTGGAGCGCTAAATCAGGCGCTTCACACCTATCTTAAGGCGCAAAGGTCGAGGAGTGAGGCGCTACCTCAGAGTGCTGGCGAAGCAAGGAAGGGCAAATCAAAATAAACCTGCAAAGTGCTGCTCAGTACTCAAAACTCCGTCACACAGCATTGAATCTCTCCAGAAGTCTCTCTCTCTTTCTCAGAATGCGTGGTGCAAAAATGTCACCAACAAAAAAAGGCAGGAAGCGGTCGCCTTTAAATAGCGCTCCACTAGTCCCATTCTGACAGCATAACGCTCCCCTCAACCTGTCGTTGCTAGCAGCAGGCGGTAAGGCAGGGGGTGCCACTCAATATCCGGTCCGGGACATTGCGCACTCGACTGACGTCACAATCTGCCAGCGCAGGAGATCGTGGCGGTAGTGTTTAGCGCTGCCGCAAAATGTGTAGTTAATTTCGCGAGCGGCACAAACATCACCGCGCCCGGCCTCTAGTTGCTTTGCGCTCCAATTGGCGCCCTCTTAAGGCGCTAACGGGAGGCACAAACAACTGAATTTTTCCCCCAGATTGTTTTAAATTTGTTTATTGGATGTAGGCGTCACAGGCAAGGCCAGCATTTATTGCCCATCCCTAATTGCCCTTGAGAAGGTGGTGGTGAGCCGCTTTCTTGAATCGCTGCAGTCCGTGTGGTGAGGGTACTCCCACAGTGCTGTTAGGTAGAGAGTTCCAGGATTTTGACCCAGCAACGGTGAAGGATCAGCGATATACTTCTAAGTCAGGATGGTGTGTGACTTGGAGGGGAACTTGGAGGTGGTGGTGTTCCCATGCGCCTGCTACCCTTGTCCTTCTAGGTGGAAGAGGTCGCGGGTTTGGGAGGTGCTGCTGAAGAAGCCTTGGCGAGTTGCTGCAGTGCATCTTGTAGATGGTACACACTGCAGCCACGATACGGCGGTGGTGGAGAGAGTGAATGTTTAAAGTGATGGATGGGGTGCCAATCAAGCAAGTTGCTTTGTTCTGGATGGTGTCGAGCTTCTTGAGTGTTGGAGCTGCACTCATCCAGGCAAGTGGAGAGTATTCCATCTCACTCCTTACTTGTGCCTTGTTGATGGTGGAAAGGCTTTGGGGAGTCAGGAGGTGAGACACTCGCCTGCTCTTGTTGCCACAGTATTTATGTGGCTGGTCCAATTAAGTTTCTGGTCAATGGTGACCCCCAGGATGTTGATGGTGGGGGATTCGGTGATGGTAATGCCGTTGAATGTCAAGGGGCGGTGGTCAGACTCTTGCTTGATGCAGATAGTAATTGCCTGGCACTAGTGTGGCGCAAATGTTACCTGCCACTTATCAGCACAAGCCTGAACGTCGTCCAGGTATTGTTGCATGCGGGCATGGACTGCTTCATTATCTAGGAGTTGTGAATGGCACTGAACACTGTGCAGGCATCAGCGAACATCCCCACTTCTGACCTTATGTTGGAGGGAATATAATTGATGAAGCAGCTGAAGATGGTTGGGCCTAGGACACTGCCCTGAGGAACTCCTGCAGCAATGTCCTGGGGCTGTGATGATTGACCTTCAACCAGCACAACCATCTTGCATTGTGCTAGGTATGACTCCTGCAGAGTTTACCCATTGACTTCAGTTTTACTAGGGCTCCTTGATGCCACACTCGGTCAAATGCTGCCTTGATGTCAAGGGCAGTCACTCTCACCTCACCTCTGGAATCCAGCTCTTTTGTCCCTGTTTGGACCAAGGCTGTAATGAGGTTGGGATCTAAGTGGTCTTGGCGAAACCCAAACTGGGCATCAGAGAGTAGGTTATTGCTGAGTAAGTGCAGCTTGATAGCACTGTCGACGACACCTTCCATCACTTTGCTGATGATTGAGATCAGACTGATGGGGCGTAATTGGTTGGATTGGATTTGTCCTGCTTTTTGTGGACAGGACGTACCTGGGGAGTTTTCCACATTGTCGGATAGATGCCAGTGTTGTAGCTGGAACAGCTTGGTGAGAGACGCGGCTAGTTCTGGAGCACAAGTTTTCAGCACGACAGCCGGGATGTTGTCAGGGCCCATAGCTTTTGCTGTATCCAGTGCGCCCAGACGTTTCTTGATATCACGTGGCGTGAATTGAATTGGCTGAAGCCTGTCTTCTGCGATGGTGGGGACCTCAGGAGGAGGCCAATATGGATCATCCACTCTGCACTTCTAGCTGAAGATGGTTGCAAATGCTTCAGCCTTGTCTTTTGCATTAACATGCTGGCTCCACCATCATTGAGGATGGGGATATTCATGGAGCCTCCTCCTCCCGTTAGTTGTTTAATGGTCCACCACCAATCAGACTGAATGTGGCAGGACTGCAGAGCTTTGGTCTGATCCATTGATTGTGGGATTGCTTAGCCCTGTCTATAGCATGCTGCTTCTGCTTTTTAGCTTGCATGTGGTCCTGTGTTGCAACTTCCCCAGGTTGGCACCTCATTTTTAGATATGCCTGATGCTGCTCCTGGCATGCCCTCTACACTCCTTATTGAACCAGGGTTGCTCCCCTGATGGTAAAGGTAGAGTGAGGGATATGCCATGCCGTGAGGTTACAGATTGTGGTGGAATACAATTCTGCACAATGACTGTGCGGTGGTCACTGCTACCTATACTGTCATGGACAGATGCATCAGCAACAGGTAGATTGGTGAGGACAAGGTCAAGTAGGTCGACAGGTATATAAAAGGGAAGAGGGTAGCTAAAGTAAATGTTGGTCCCTTAGGGGATGAGACTGGGGAATTAATCATGGGGAATGGGGAAATGGCAGAGACTCTGAACAAATATTTTGTATCTGTCTTCACGGTGGAAGACACTAACAACATCCCAATAATGGATAATCAAGGGGCCACAGGGAGGGGGGAACTAAAGACAATCACTATCACAAAGGAAATAGTACTTGGTAAAATAATGGGACTAAAAGATGACAAGTCCCCATGACCAGATGGCCTGCATCCCAGGGTCTTAAAAGAAGTGGCTGCAGAGATAGTGGATGCATTGGTTGCAATATACGAAAATTTCCTGGACTCTGGAGAGGCCCCAGCGGATTGGAAAACCGTAAATGTAACACCCCTATTTAAGAAAGGAGGGAGACTGAAAGCAGGAAACTATAGACCAGTTAGCCTAACATCTGTCGTTGGGAAAATGCTGGAGTCCTTCATTAAGGAAGCAGTAGCAGGGCATTTGGAAAATCATAATGCAGTCAAACAGAGTCAGCATGGTTTTATGAAAGGGAAATTATGTTTAGCAAATTTGCTTAAGTTCTTTGAGGAGGTAATGAGCAGGTTGGACAAAGGTGAACCAGTAGATGTGGTGTATTTGGATTTCCAGAAGGCATTCGATAAGGTGCCACATACTGTAGAAGGTTACTGCATAAGATAAGAGCTCACGGAATTGGGAGTAATATATTAGCATGGATAGAGAATTGACTAACTAACAGAAAGCAGAGAGTCGGGATAAATTGGTAATTTTCCGGTTGGCAAAAGGTAACTAATGGGGTGCCACAGGGATCGGTGCTCGGGCCTCAACTATTTACAATCTACATTAATGACTTGGATGAAGGGACTGAGTGTAATGTAACCAAGTTTGCAGATGATACAAAGATGGGTGGGAAAGCAAGTTGTGCAGAGGACTCAAAGAATCTGCAAAGGGATATAGACAGACTAAGTGAGTGGGCAAACATTTGGCAGATGGAGTATAATGTGGGAAAGTGCGAGGTTATACACTTTGGGGTCGATTTTCGTGGAGCCGTCAGGCAGGGTTTCAGGCATGTGGTGGGGGGGGGGAAATCCCGAATTCGGGGATCCCGACACCATCCCGCCCAAAACCCCGCTCCACGCAACTTTCAGAGGCGGCGGGTACCCGCCCCGCACTGGGACCCGCCGAAACCAGGCGGGAAGGGATTAGTGCCAATTAAGTGCCTGTTAACAGGTAGTTAACAGGCAGTTTTTAGCCTAATCCCTATTTTGAGGGGTTTCATGTGGGATTCTCGACGGCTCCAAACCACGCCAGGTTAGAGCAGGCGGGCCGTCGGGTTGGAGAGGTCGCGATGTCGGTGTTCAGGTGAGTGATGGGTGCATGAGTGCAAAGGTAAGTGTGTTTGGTGTGTCTAAAGTGTGTAAAGAACTTTTACTTACTTGTACTTACCTTAACAGCCTTTCTTCCTGTCGCCGTCGGGAGCCCATCACTCAGCCGGAACTTAAAGCTGAACAGCTGCGATCTGTGAAAAGTGTCAGCCTTCAGCTTTGAGCGCCGGTGTGAGTTCTAACTGAGTCTGTGCAGAAGGACTCATGTCAGAACTCAGACTGTCAGTATTTCACAGCTTGAAACAGCTGTGAAACATTGATATTTCATCTGTCAAGAACTCTTGACAGGTGAAATTGCAGTCTGTGACGTCACCTGTTGCCGGGTGGCCCTTAATTGGCCTGCTGAGCCCGCTGGGCGGGCTCAACAAGGTCAATCAAGGGAAAATCGCGCAGATTGGCCGGACGTCGAAGTAGGCGGGTCTAAAACCCGAAAGTTGTTGTCCCGCCTTCTTCCCGACAGCTTCAGGAAAATCGACCCCTTTGACAGGAAAAATAAAAAAGCAAATTTTTATTTAAATGGCGATTACAAAATGCTACAGTTCAGAGGGACCTGGGGATCCTTGTGCATGAAACACAAAAAAGTTAGCATGTAGGTACAGCAAGTAATCAAAAAGGCAAATGGAATGTTGGCCTTTATTTCAAAGGGTTTGGAGTATAAAAACAGCGAAGTCCTGCTACAACTGTACAGGGTATTGTTGAGACCACACCTCGAGTACTGCGTACAGTTTTGGTCTCCTTATTTAAGGAAGGATATACTTGCATTGGAGGCAGTTCAGAGACGATTCACTAGGTTAATTCCAGAGATGAGGGGGTTGACTTATGAGGAAAGGTTGAGCAGGCTGGGCCTATACTCATTGGAATTTAGAAGAATGACAGGTGATCTTATTGAAACATATAAGATACTGAGGGAGCTCGATAAGGTAGATGCAGAGAGGATGTTTCCCCTCGTAGGGAAATCTGGAACGTGGGGGCACAGTTTTAGAATGAAGGGTCGCCCTTTTAGAACTGAGATGAGGAGGAATTGCTTCTCAGAGGGTCGTAAATCTGTGGAATTCTCTGCCCCAGAGAGCTGTGGAGGCTGGATCATTAAATACATTTAAGGTGGAGATAGACAGATTTTTGCAAGATAAGGGAGTGAAGTGTTATGGGGAGCGGGCAGGGAAGAGGCTTTGAGCCCAAGATCAGCCATGATCTTATTGAATGGTGGAGCAGGCTCGAGGGGCCAAGTGGCCTATTCCTGCTCCTATTTCTTATGTTCTATGTTTTTCCCTCATGTTGGTTCTCTCACCACTTGTCACAGGTCCAGACTGGCAGCTATATCCTTCAGGACTCGGCCAGCTCAGTCAGTAGTGGTGCTATTGAAGCCTCCCACCCAGAGTACATTCTGTGCCCTTGTTACTCTCAGCGCTTCTTCCAAGTGGTGTTTAACATGGACGAGTACTGATTCATCAGCTGAGGGAGGGCATTAGGTGGTAATCAGCAGGAGGTTTCCTTGCTCATGCTTGACCTGAAGCCATGAGACTTCATGGTGTCTGGAGTCAATGTTGAGGACTCCCAGGGCCACTCCTTCCCTTCTGTATATCACTGTGTCGCCACCCCTGGTGGGTCTGTCCTGCCAATGGGACAGGCCATACCCAGGGATGGTGATGGAGGACTTTAGGACATTGTCTGAAAGGTATGATTGTGAGTATGACTATGTCAGGCTGTTGCTTGACTAGTCTGTGGGACAGCTCTCCCAATTTTGGCACAAGTCCCCAGATGTTGGTGAGGAGGACTTTGCAGGGTCGACTGGGCTGGGTGTGCCGTAGCCGGTGCCGAGGTCGATACTGGATGATCCGTCCGGTTTTATTCTTATTATTGTGTTTCGTAGCAGTTTGTTACAACTGAGTGGTTTGCTAGGCCATTTCAGTGGGCAGTTAAGAGTCAACCACATTGCTGTGGGTCTGGAGTCACATATAGGCCAGGCCAGATAAGGACGGCAGATTTCTTTCCCTAAAGGATATTAGTGAACCAGATGTTTTTTTATGACAATCCGTTTCATGGTTACCATTACTGAAACTAGCTTTTTATTCCAGATTTATTTAATTAACTGAATTTAAATTCCCCAACTGCCGTGGTGGGATTTGAACTCACGTTTCATGGATCATTAGTCCAGACCTTTGGATTACTAGCCCAGTAACATTACCACTATGCTACCTGATGCAGCATAAAGAAATGACAAACTTATTAAATGATGACTTTGTATCGTTTTCACAGTAGAGGAAGAGGACAGTATACAAGTGGTACAAGGGAACTTAAAAATAATTCAATGGGAGGAAATTACTGGATGTAATATAAGTTTTTTAAATGGTAATGGCTTAAATAATGGGACTTAAGATAGACAAATCTCCAGGATCTGATGCATCAATGTGGAGAATTATGAGGTCATCCACTTTGGATCCAAGAAAGATGAATCAGAATATTTTCTTAATTGCGAGAGATGAGGAACTGTGGAGGGGAAACAAGATTTAGGTGTCCATGTGCATAAATCACTAAAAGCTCGTGCACAGATACAAAAAGTAATCAAAAATGCTAATGGAATGTTGGCCTTTTTCTCTAGGGTGTTGGAATACAAAAGTGAGGAAGTGATGCTTCAGTTGTACAGAGCATTTGTCAGATCCCATCTGGAGTATTATGTTCAGAAGCACTTTCTCACACAAAGAGAGTGGAAATCTAGAATTTTTTCTCCCAAAAGGCTGTGGATGCTGGGTCAATTGAAATTTTCTAGACTGGGATTGATAGATTTTTGTTCAATAAGGCTAATAAGCGATATGGATTGCAGGCAGTTAAATGGCATTGAGATACAGATCAGCCATGATCTAACTGAATGGTGGAATAAGCTCAAGGGGCTGAATGGCCTTCTCGTGTACCTATGTTTCCTATATTTTGAGGAATTCCTAAACAGCATTCTAATTTACATTCAGATTCAGCAAAGAACTGGAAGACATGTCATGATTACCAGAAAGGAAAATTGTTCCACAGAACGTGGAGTCTATAAAAAACCCACAGACACATAATGAGTGTTATTTATTTCCACTCCGACCACCACCAGACAGTAAATAGTAGAATCATTAAATCACCGGTAGGCAGAAATTTTTCTATCTGTGGAGGCAACACTAACAGGGTGAAGAAAATAAGAGCTGCCCCAGAAAAAGGAATACTTATTTAAAGTGACAGTTTGACTTGGTCACTGTCTCGCCTCAGTCAGAGGTTTGTGGGTTCATGCTCCATGCCTGAATTTAACCACATAATCAAAGCTCGCACTCCAGTACACTGCATTGTGGGAGTTGCTGTCTTTGATACAAGATGTGGCCTGAAATTCATACTCTGGCTAGTGTGATCTGAAGCACATTGGGGAAAGTGACACATTACTAAAGTTGAGATTAATACTGTGTTTTATATTTAAGAGGGCCAATGGATTCTGTAGAACTTACATATGAATCCAGCATCTTTATTTCTAGTCATGGCTGGGGAAAACCATCATGTTTACACTTGGGGGAAAAAGTGGCTGCTGTCTGCCTTGACGACTTCAACCATCATGTAGGCTGCTATATTAAGCCTGGCTAACAAAATATGCATTAAAACAAAGGATTTTTTAAGAAAGAGCAAGGTAAAATCCATATGCACAAGTACTGTGAGTGCACATGTATGTGTACGTGTTTGTTTACATATGCTTGCATGTGGGCATGTACACATACATAGATACACAGTGCTTGTATGCATGTGCTCATATGTGGCCATGTGCTGTGTTGGGACTGGGAACTTTATTGTATCTTTGACCCATGGGGTGCTAGATGCTACCAAAAATGGGAGAATTTTTTTTGCGCCCCTTACATCCTTTGCCTTGATGAAGAAAAAGTAGTTTTAACAAGAAATATTAAAATTGAGTTTTCATAGACTCTGGGGGTTTGATCAAGCAGTTTGATCAAGTTTGAACAGCTGTTACCTGATTGGCTTGTACCTGAGAGAATTTACTATCCATTTTTTTTAGCTTCAAGCCAGGAGATCAGCGAGGGATGGAGCTACTGGTCCAGAAGATCAGGAGGAGTTGGGCTACCAGCACTTTCTTTAAATAAATTACTCCTTTTAAAATGGATAACGTGGGTCACGTCTGCACATGCTAGAAACTTGATTGGGTAATCTGACGAGACCAATCAGAAGCTAAAAACCCACTTTGCCGGACTAATGAACTCTTGATTGCCCACCAATTTCCATTTTACATTGGAGCGGGGGCAGGTTGATCCTTTCCATTGTGGCAAATAATTGAAGTTCCACCATAGAAGAGCGCACTGTTTAGAGATTGTGCCAAAGTAGTCATTTCAGTAAAGAATAATAACTGGACTCCACTGAACTGGAACTCAGAGGGACTCACAAACAGGGGAAATGATAAGAAGTTGTGACACTTGAAAGCCAGTATCTGATAAGTGCAAAACAAAACTATGTTGTTGATAGATATTTTCAACTTGTTGATACTCGGAATCTTTGATCCCAAGAGGGATCAGGGCCTCAGAAGCACATCCTGCTCCTTGAGATGCAGGCAGGAATGTTTTGATCTCACATCAAAGGCACAATGTTCTGCAGAGGTGTTAATGGGTATCTATATCACATATCTATTCCTTTCATATACTGTACAATTTTAGAAAAAGATATCAAAAACTGAGCATGCCACTATTTGAAGAACAGAAGACACTTAAGGGGTTTTTGTATGTTTGCAATTTCTTTACTTCAGCAATTTCACTGACAAGTATTCCTATTATAGAATTAAAATAATGGTTGTAAAGTTACGTGCCAATAGGATTCAGTACATAAGCATCCATTGTACCACTCCTTCTCAGGTGCATACCTTTGCTTTGTCACCCCTCCTCATTTTTCCCACTATGGCTTGTCATTCAGTTTCCACTAAAACCGTGGGATATTTTTCTACATTAAAGGCACTATTTAAAAGCAATTTGTTGTTGTGGCAACATATTAGAAGAGGTAGCTTCTTTGTATATGGACATGGATACCAGTGACTCTATTAATATATCAGTTAGTAATGTTTGCCCTCTCGATGTCATTCACTCTTAGTTATTTTGGACTTAAGTCTTAAATCCCTGCTGCTGGATCTTAAGACATTAGTCATATTTCAGTCAAAAATGTCTAATTTAGATATTAAAAATATAATTTATTCATTTAGCTGTACAGGATTCTTTTTCACTCTGTTAGGAGGTTATCATATACACATTACTGAAAGGAAAACAAAAAGTGCTGTCAAGCAAATCGTCTAGCAGCTGAAATAGAAATGATAAATTAACCTAATACTGACCTTCATTAGAGTGTAGCTGCTGTTGGATGGGCTTGGGGGCGGGGAAACGGACATAAATCTGCAGGTCTTCAGGCACACTCCTGCTGTAGATCTGGCAGGAATTAGGCCGAGACCCAGTTACACCGGGTTCTGGCTGACCCGAGTAGTTTCCACATAATGTTGTTGGGCAGAGGAGAAGGGGGAGCCTCTGCCTGCCCCAAACAAGGCCACTGGGAGAAGAGGAGGTGTGCTCGGGGGGCGGTGACATGCAGGCTGGGGGTATCCTTGACCCCGACCTGGTGGAGCATCAGTAGGCTGGTACTCCAAGTGAGCTCCGGCGCACCGGCCGGCAAAATGGCAGATTTAGGGCCCACCTGGGGAATGGTCTGGACCCTGAAGAATTTAATGATTTGAGGCAGATTTTTCAGCCCTTCGAGGATGTATTTGGGATGTGCTCCGGCACTCCCTTTCCAGAACCAGCACAATTTGCTGTATTTTGTTGCCTCCTGGGACAGGCAGGTGCCTCAGCCGTGCCCCTTGTGGCATAGGCACCCAGCAGACATATTTAAATAACATGGCCTCCTCCTGACCCTGTTAACTTTGGTGGGGATCAGTACCGGAGGTCACCGGTTAGCGGATCCATGCGTATATGACAATATCATAGAGACACTGATTTTTAGTCGCAGGATCTTTTTGTGGCTCATGGCAAAGCCTTTGTCTGGTAGCTATCATGTGCTTTCTCACTCTGTGGAGACATTGTCAATTAGCAATGATGGAGGTGGGTCTGGCTGGACCACATCAAGCCAGGTCTTGCTTGCCTTTGTCAAAAACATCTATTATTCTAGGATCGTCCTGGAGAGCAAAGAACTCCCATGTCTGGAACATTACTCATTTTCATTCCAACATAAGTCAATCTGCTGCTAAGACCCTCATCTATTGTCATCTCCAGATTTGACTATTCCAATGATCACCTGGCCATACTCACAACCTCCACCCTCCAGAAACTGCAGTTCATCCAAAATTACACTGCCAGTATCCTATCCAGCAACAAGTCCCACTTACCCATCAGCTCTGTGCCCGCTGACCTACATTGGCCCCAATGCTACAGATCTCCCTACTGAATTCGCTGCTGCTGTAACTCTGGCCTCTTGTTCCCCCCCGTGCCCCCCTCCAATCCACCTTCACCCCACTATTGGTGGTCCTGCCTTCAGCCACCTAGGCCCCATGCTCTGAAATTCCCTCTCTAAATCTCTTCACATCTTTGCCTCTCTCTTCTCCTTTTAGACCCTCACTAAAAAACACCTCTGTGAACAAGCTTTTGGTCACCCCTCCTAATATCTTTCTTCAGCTTGATGCTCATTTTTTTTTGCCTCTACCTCTGTGAAGTGTCTTGGGTTAATTTTCTATGTGAACAGCACTATATAAATGCAAGTTGTTGTGCCTGAACTGAGTGGCTCTAAACAATATCTCATGTATAATTTACTTATAAACACCCTAGAATTAAGATGAATGGAAACAATATTGAGCTTTTCATGTTTATCTTTTTCAGATATGGAAAGATAGTATCGACAAAGGCCATCCTAGACAAAAACACCAACCAGTGCAAAGGTATTTATAAAGTTTCACATTATATCAACTTTGTATGTATGTTTCTGTTCCTTCTGAGAGTGAGCTATGCTCTTTTAAAGGGATTTTTGGAAGTTTTCTCACTTCTTTTTGAGCTTCCTGTTCCGTAAGCTTCCTGTGGCTAAGAGGAGAAATGGTGGGTGACTGTGTTATTGGGAAACATGACAGCTGCCGACTCTCTTTCCTGTCATCTCTCCCTCCCTGTAGATGAAAGTCTTTCACATCAACCCACATGACTGCAAAGCTGAGATTGAGAGTTCAGCATGTATTTGTGTGGGGCGGGGCAAAGGAGGAAATCACTCACATCCCTTCACTCCATGGTACCCTCACTATCTTTGGTTGTGATGCACGTTTTCAAGATGCGTGTTTAGATGCTGCATGACAATGATTGTCAAGAGCAGTTGTTAAGTCACATTTTACACAGGTATGCTGAATACAATGGTCAGCATTGTATAAAAAACTTAATACGTTCATTAGAATCAGCTAGGCTGACATTCCAGAGCAGTGCTGAGGGAGTGCTGCACTGTCGGAGGTGCCGTCTTTCGGATGAGATGTTAAACCAAGTCTCAGATGGACATAAAAGATCCCATGGCACTATTTCGAAGAAGAGCAGAGGAGTTATACCTAGTGTGCCAGCTAATATTTATCCCTCAATCAACATAACAAAAACAGCTTATCTGGTCATTATCACATTGCTGTTTGTGGGAGCTTGCTGTGTGCGAATTGGCTGCCAAGTTTCTCACATTACAACAGTGACTACAGTTCAAAAAGTACTTCACTGTAAAGCTGTAAAGCACTTTGAGATGTCTGGTGGTCGTGAAAGGTGCTATATAAATGTAAGTCTTTTAAGTCTTTTTTAAAGGAGAGATTCCCTCTTTAAGTCAAATTAATGCTTTTTACTTTAACATACAAGTTGAGTTTAGTCATTATTTCAGCACACATTAGATGCATATGCTCATTGCAGTGTTTCAAATTTTCGCTTTGTACAGTGAATGCATCAGCATGATATTCATTCAAAAAGCAAATTGCTGCATTAGTGTGAACTGTCAGAGTTGCAAAATTATATCAAAATCAATGTCATTAAAATATGTTCAGATTTAAATTGTTATCAGGACACATTGGCCGCAATATTACACAGGGCCTGGAAGAGAGCAGGCGGGAGGATTTTTGGACGGGAAACCCAGATGTAAGGGTTTCCCAGACGTCCTGCAGAAATTAGCTGCAGGACGTCTTTTAAACTTTTACAACAGGTTTTCCACCTAACAGCCAGCCAGTTTGATAGGCTGGCTGCCTGTCAGGCTGGAAAGCAGCCAGGGATGTACGAATCGGGTGAGTTGGGGGGTCGGCCGAATGCGGGGGTCCGATCACGTGGGTCTTAGCTTGTTGGGCCTGGGGGAAATGCTCCTGGCTCACTAGTAGTGCAACAAAGGCACTTTAACTCACTTTAACCCTTCTCACCTCCTTTTGCCTGCCAGGTTTCCCGAGGCCCAGCATTCCCAGCTTCCATGTGTTAAAAATTTAAATCGAGTTAAAATGGAGGCACGCAGACTCCTTAAAAGAGTTTAGCGACCAACCCGCCTCCTGAGAGCGTGTTAGTCTCCCATCCCCCCAACCTGCCTCCGTTAAAACCAGAAGTGGGTGGGTTGGGTCAGCATTGAGAATTAAAACATTTTTATCTTCCCACTCACCCCCAACCCACACATCCTTGAGGATTAAAATTTCCCCCATCGATTCCTAAAGTTTATATACTGCCATTTCTCCTCTCCCTCCATATATAGATGCATGTAACACCAAGATTATGGCAGTTAGTTTATATCACAATATCCTATGCGTGCATCCGTTTGAGTTGCAGTCTCTCATTCACAAAAAAAGTAATCAACACGCGAGTAGCTTCTGTAATACAATACTACATCAAAGTGATGTGACCCCATTAAAAATCAGGTTGCCAGGGTTGCTCTTGTAGCAGTGTAAATATATACTTGTTGATCCCCTGTGGTCTTGTGCATGGTGAATCAAGACTATGTGCAGCATTCAGATCAAGCTGTGTTGGAAGACAGCGATAACAGAGGAGACAGAGGGTTCAGGAGGGAATGCACCTGCTGTAGGGAAGGAGAGGACCGGATTTTGGGGTGGCGGTGGGGGGGGGAGGCAATGGACTAGTGGCGATCTTCTTCACAATGGGTTTGGGGAGTTGCACTGGGCCAAGACATTGATCTAACTCGGTGGGGGAGGGAGCTATTTCCCTCTTGATGGTGGGGCAGAGCCAGTTTAATTCTCACTGCTGGGGGGAGGATGTACAGGGTAGAATTTTGACTTGTTGTGGAGGAGAGGAACAGGTCCTAGTTACTCCTCAGTGCCGGTGAGTGTGGACAGTGGGCAAGGGGAGGCTTTCCTCTCGGTGGGGGAGGTTAGGTTGGGGTCTCAAATTCCTTCTTAGCAAGGGTGGAGGAATTGCTTCTCTGGAAGGGTGGCTTCTAACTGCGAGGGGCGGGGGGGGGGGGGGCAGGGCGGCGGTGGTCATGTTGCTTTTAAGCATGATTCGCGGACCAAAGGCCTGAATTGCTTCTTGGCAAGGTGGAGGGGAAGGTATTAGGCTTGAATTGCATCTCATCATGGTGAGAAGTGTGGTTAAGTGCTTCATGGAGGGAGGGGCTGAGAGGAGGACTGAATTGCTACTCTTTGCGGCGAGGACGAAAACGTTGGCAGCTATGGGACTTTTTTTACCAGGTTCCATTTGGTTGCTGGAACGGCTAATCAAATGGACACATGGTGCTAAAGGCTGTTCATACAGGCTCATGCAGCTTTGATGAAAAGAATCTCTGTCAGATATCAGGGAGCTTGCATTTATTACTGGTTGAGTGGACTTTAAGCTGGTTGGAGAGTATTTAATTTCATACAGTTGGGTGCTGGATTGCTCCTCAGTTTGGAGTGGGTGGTGAGATGTTCGGAGCATCAGGATGAGTTTACAACGGACAATCTAATTTTTTTATGTATGATTTTACTGAAGGAATGATCCACTTATGGTTCCATATGGTTTGCAGCGCAGCCATTTAAACATGTATGCTGCTGAAGGCTCTTTGCATTGGCCCTTGACACTTAGGAGCAAAATTTGCTTTCCAGGACATTAGGGCCTAGAAATTCACTATAGCCCCGTTTGGGGCGCCAGCCTCGCCAGGGCGCTAAAAGTAGCGCCCCAGAAGCAGTCGCGGCCGCCCGCCGGAAATTCAGTTTGCATGCCCCAGAGGGAAGCGCGGCGCTACTGGAGATGCCCCGCATCCTTCTTGGGGCGCTGCAGCTGAATATTGCTGCGCAACGTGCCACAGCGCCACATGTTGCGGCACGGCACGCTGCGGTACTGCAGGCCTTCCTCCCCTTCTTAAAGGGGAGGGGCCTTGTGCAGCATGATCGAGGATCACGAGTGCCGGCAAAAGAGCCCGGCACAGAGGAGAAGTGCCGGGCTCTTGGAACGCAGTCGGCACTCCATGGGTGGGGGGGCTCAGGAGGCCGGGGACGGCAGTGCGGAGAGGTGCTGGCAGGCGGCCAGCAAAAAAAATGGCCGCCCCGCACCTCCTTTAATTAGCGCCTCTACCGCCGCAGGTAGGCCCTCCTGAACTGGTCGCAAATAGCGTCCGGCGTTAAAGCAGGGGGCGCATCTAAATATCACGATCGGGGCGTTAGCAGGGCGCTGCGCACACCGATGATGTCATCGGTAGCAGCGCAGCGCTAACGGCTAGCGCTGCCATTAGCGTCCCGCTGAATTTAGCGGGAGGCGTGGCCAGTGGCTTCCGACCCACTTAGCGCCCTCTTAAGGCGCTAATGGGTGGCACAGCCCACTGAATTTCTAGGCCTAGGAGTTTTCATTTCCTGGTTAAATGGACTTTGAGCTTTTGGTGAGTTTGTGAGGTGATTTGGAGAATGGTTATTGTAAAATAGAAGGATAACCGCCATTTACAAATGTTTTGCCGGGGGATGGGAGGAGACTGCAGCAAGTTCTCACATAATATTAAGGAAGTTCCACTTTTTAATGGGTCATATAACGTGATCCGCATAACCTCACAACATCACCTACAGTTCCATTAGAAAGTTACAGCCTCTCACCATTTTGAATATATAGTAGATATATATTAACACACAATTTAGGATGTGCTAAAAGGCTGTGACATATCTCTGAGCTGAGATGTTAATTGTGAAGCTTAATTAGTTTATCAGTAACATCTCAACCCTTAGATAGGTTGGTGTCTTGAAACAGACTCCAGACTTGTTTTTCTTATACAATATATGTAGAATTTTTTTGACTTTCTATCTTTATCCATGTTCAGTTGACTATTATGAATTTTTGTTTTTTTTATTTCTTGTGTGCTCCTGCTTATGCATCACATGATTAAGCCAGAAGGTGACTCTGAGGGTTCTTATACAGCAGATACAGGAGTTTACCACAATGACTGTATATTGTAATGTGTTAACAATTTAAAGTGCACAAGCAATTATGATTTTTTTTTATTTGTTCCTGGGATATGTGCGTTACTGACAAGGCCAGCATTTATTGCCCATCCCTAATTGCCCTTGAGAAGGTGGTGGTGAGCCACCTTCTTGAACTGCTGCAGTCCTTGTGGTGTAGGTTCCCCACAGTGCTGTTAGGGAGGGAGTTCCAGGATTTTGACCCACCGATGATGAAGGAATGGCGATATATTTCCAAGTCAGGATGGTGTGTAACTTGGAGGGGAACTTGCAGGTGATGGTGTTCCCATGCGCCTGCTGCCCTTGTCCTTCTAGGTGGAAGAGGTCGCGGGTTTGGGAGGTGCTGCCGAAGATGTCTTGGTGAGTTGCTACAATGCATCTTGTAGATGGTACACACTGCAGCCACAGTGCACCGGTGGTGGAGGGAGTGAATGTTTAAGGTGGTGGATGGGGTGCCAATTAAGCGGGCTGCTTTGTCCTGGATGGTGTCAAGCTTCTTGAGTGTTGTTGGAGCTGCACTCATCCAGGCAAGTGGAGAGTATTTGATCACACTCCTGACTTGTGACTTGTAGATGGTGGAAAGGCTTTGGGGAGTCAAGAGGTGAGACACTCACTGCAGAATACCCAGCCTCTGACCTGCTATTGTTGCCACAGTATTTATGTAGCTGGTCCAGTTGGTTTTTGGTCAATGGTGACCCCCAGGATGTTGATGGTGGGGGATTCGACGATGGCAATGCCATTGAATATCACGAGGAGGTGTTTAGACTCTCGTTTGTTGGAGATAGTCATGCCTGGCACTTGTGTGGTGTGAATGTTACTTGCCACTTTTCAGTACAAGCCTGAATGTCATCCAGGTCTTGCTTTGTGCGGGCATGGACTGCTTCATTTTCTGAGGAGTTGTGAATGGAACTGAATACTGAGCAATCATCAGTGAACATCCCCACTTCTGACCTTATGATGGAGGGAAGGTCATCGATGAAGCAGCTGAAGATGGTTGGGCCTAGGACACTGCCCTGAGGAACTCCTGCAGTGATGTCCTGGGGCTGAGATGATTGACCTTCAATCACCACAACCATCTTCCTTTGTGCTAGGTATGACCCCAGCTAGTGGAGAGCTTTCCCCCCGATTCTCATTGACTTCAATTTTACTAGGGTTCTTTGATGCCACATTCGGTCAAATGCTGCCTTGATGTCAAGGGCAGTCACTCTCACCTCAACACTGGAATTCAGCTCTTTTGTCCATGTTTGGACCAAGGCTGTAATGAGTTCTGGAGCCGAGTGGTCTTGGCGGAACCCAAACTGGGCATCGGTGAGCAGGTTATTGGTGAGTAAGTGTGCTTGATAGCACTGTCCACGACACCTTCCATCACTTTGCTGATGATTGAGAGTAGACTGATGGGGCAGTAATTAGCCGGATTGGATTTGTCCTGCTTTTTGTGGACAGGACATACCTGGGCAGTTTTCCACATTGTTGGGTAGATGCCAGTGTCGTAGCTATACTGGAACAGCTTGGCTAGAGGCGTGGCTAGTTCTGGAGCACAAGTCTTCAGCACGACAGCCGGGATGTTGTCTGGGCCGATAGCCTTTGCTGTATCCAGTGTGCTCAGCTGTTTCTTGATATCACGTGGAGAGAATCGAATTGGCTGAAGACTGGCTTCTGTGATGGTGGGGACCTCAGGAGGAGGCTGAGATGAATCATTCACTCGGCACTTCTGACTGAAGATGGTTGCAAACGCTTCAGCTTTGTCTTTTGCATGATGTTTTTATGATAAAAACTGTTGGGAGAATATAATGGGTGGCAAGTCGTTTGCCCTTGTAAAAACGGCACTCATGATTTACCTTGTTACCACATTTTACAGTTCTTTTGAAAGAGGTTTGAAAGGAATGGTGATATACCTGTTAAATTTACATCTGCCTTCACAGCACAGCTGTTTTCCTTCACTCACGTATATTTGTAATTTAGTTGGAAACCCACCTACAGTTCCATCAGTTTAGAGATGCAATTCCAAAGCTCTTGGGGCCTTTCCAAGAAAAGCTGAAATGCTGCCATGCAGATGTCTTTAGATTTGACATTGAACTCGGCATCACATTCTGTTGTTGTCCTACAAACACTGCACTCTTTAAAACACAGGCATTGTTTGAAAGTAACTAAAAGGTGCAGTTTAATCCTAAAGCACAATTTACATAATGGAAGTTTTACAGTATAATACTCAGAAAAATTAGCCTGTGACTTCTGAAGTATTAAGAAGACCAAAATCGTTTTAACCTTAAAGTTTTGACTTTGTTCACGAGTGATTCTTACAGAAAGAAAGACTTGCATTTATATACTGCCTTTAAGAAATGTGAAGTTATCCACTTTGGTAGGAAAATAGAAAAGCAGATATTTTTTAAATGGTGAGAGATTGAGAAATGTTGGTGTTCAGAGGGACCTGGGTGTCCTTGTACAAGAATCACTGAACGTTAACATGCAGGCACAGCAAGCAATTCGGAAATAAAATGGTATGTTGGCCTTTATTACAAGAGGATTTGAGTATAAGAGTAAAGACGTCTTACTGCAATTATATAGGGCCCTGGTGAGACCACACCTGGAGTATTGTGTACAGTTTTGATCTCCTTAACTAAGGAAGGATATACTTACCATAGAGGGAGTGCAACAAAGGTTCACCAGACTGGTTTCTGGGATGGGGGCAATTGTCCTATGAGGAGAGATTGAGTAGACTAGGCCTATATTCTCTGGAGTTTAGAAGAATGAGAGGTGATCGCATTGAAGGATACAAAATTCATCCAGGGCTTGACAGGGTAGATGCTGGGAGGATGTTTCCCCTGGCTGCGGAGTCTAGAACCAGGGGTCACAGTCTCAGAATAAGTGGTCGATCATTTAGGATTGAGATGAGGAGAAATTTCTTCACTCAGAGGGTGGTGAATTTTTGTAATTCTCCACCCCAGAGGGCTGTGGAGGATCAGTCGTTGAATATATTCAAGACAGAGATAGATAGATTTTTGAATATTAAGGGAATCAAGGGATATGGGGATAGTGCAGGAAAGTGGAGATGAGGTAGAAGGTCAGCCATGATCTTATTGAATGCTGGAGCAGGCTCGAGGGGCCGAATGGCCTACTCCTGCTCCTAATTCTTATGTTCTTATAATAAAAAAATTCTTATGTTCTTTCACAACCTCAGGACATCTCAAAGGACTTTACAGCCAATGAAGTACTTTTGAAGTGTAGTCACTGTTGTAATGTGGGAATTGTGACAGTCAGTTTGTGCACAGCAAGCTCCAACAAACAGCAATGTGATACTTACCAGATTTGAGCAGAGGTTGGACAGTGTATCGTTAGTTATTGTGGTCCTTATGCGACAGATCGAGTTTCTGCAAGCAGGGATAGAGCACTGAACCAAATACCTACTTCCAAATGCTACCGATTACTTTAATCAGATCAAACAAAATTTAGTGACCATGATTCAAGAAGGATAAAGGTATAGGTTAACTAGAGAAGGAAGACACAGAATAATTGAACATGGTATTTTCACCTTTATCGAGGATTTGAATTGGGGAAAACAGCATAAGACTGTTTAGTAAGTGGGTGTTGCATATAACTACTCCTTGTGCATGTTAAGCTGAAAACAATTATGCTAGGCCACAGGGAGGAAGTCATGTATTCCTTCATGTAGATTTTTAGTAATAGTTTGCAATATAATTAGAAAGCATCTTTACCAGCAGTGTGCTGAGAGATAACAGTTTTTTTCTTGTATGTTATACAGCATTTTGCTAGTCTTCAATAAGGCTACAAGGGAAAAAAGAAAGGTGTATCTAAATTTTCTGTAGTGTATTCTTTAACTGGAGTTGCACCATGTTGATTTGATAAAAATCCATTAGCCGTTCAAGCAGAAAGTTTTTCTTTTCTTGGTGATTATCGGAGCTGAACACTAAAGCAAAGAAAATCAATGATACCTCTTGTGTGGCCTTGTTAGTGCCGTCAAATTCACCCAGGACATTTTAAAACTGTGAAAACACTTGGCGAAGGTCCACGGCCTGTATTGCAGGGCAGCACCAAGGTTGAAATCAGTAGAAGAGAAGATGGAGTAATTCAGGATGCAGTAATTACTAAAATGACATTTCCCCTCAATTAACACCCAATTGTTACAATAAAGTAATAACGTACCACAGACATTTAGAAATATGTAAACTAAAAAAATATAAAATTTATGGCACAGCCTTGCCCAATGTTCAGAGAGAACAGAAGTTTACCCAGTTTTATATATTTTTGTAATTCATATTTTCCTTCCAAATGTTCAGTAATTATTTCTCCTTCTACGTGTGTGTGTGTGTGTGTGTGTGTGCACATCCTCATATCTGGCAACCAACTGCTCTCCACTCACACCATTCTCGAGTGGGCATACAGGAAATTTACTGCCAGGTTCTCTGCCAGAGCAGTTTATTGCCAGGTATAAGGAGATGCACACACAAGAGTAGCTGGGGGTGGGGGCAAGGGGAGGAGAAATGCTTTGTCTCCTCTCAGTGGCTCCCCTGCTGATCACACCAAGATTGGAAATTTAGCCTTCAGGAATACATGGCTGTGAACCAGTGCTCTTCCCACTCCATGTCATGGTATGTTGGTTATGTTTATACAGCTTTTAATGCCTAGCACATATGCATCATTCACTCATTATTTTATTAATTGATGCTAAGAATTCACCAGCTAATATTATCTAAATAGAGCTTGAATATTTATTTTTTCATAGATTTTAACAGATAAAATTCAGCAAAACTGTATTGCTAGCCTGGTCAGCTCACCCATGGCCAGCATAAAGTAGTAGCACTCAGCATCCATTTATGTTCACCGTCAGAGGCACTTTGCTTCTGGTATAATGGAAAGAAGCCATCTCTTGAGGTGGGTACTAGTGCTATCTTGTTTATACGTGGTGCTACCAGCACATCCAGGACTGTCTCCAATTATTGTGCTGTAATGTAAATGCAACACAACTCAAACCCCATAGTTCATGCCCCAACCATAAGCCATCTTATGAGGGATACAAGGTATACAGCCACACAAACCCTCATGGTTACCCAGATTACAGAAAGGTGCAGAGAATAGCACATGTGAGGTTAGTGCTATCTACTTCATCAACTCTTGAAAACACAAAGGCTCATTTTACCAATACAAAAGCAAAATACTGCGGATGCTGGAAATCTGAAATAAAAACAGAAAATGCTGGAAATACTCAGCAGGTTAGGCATCTGTGGAGAGAGAAACAGAGTTAATGTTTCAGGTCGATGACAAAGGGCCATCGACCTGAAACATTAACTCTGTTTCTCTCTCCACAGATGCTGCCTGACCTGCTGAGTATTTCCAGCATTTTCTGTTTTTATTGCTCATTTTACTAATGTGGAGAGGGTAAAAGTTAATTCAGACAGTGTTAAATGTTTCACCATAACCAGTACAAGCCCACTATTGAAAAAAACGACAGTAGCATTTTGGCGCCAATCATTTTAATTTTTCTAATTCTGCTTCCTAAATTTGTACTTTTTTTTGGTGAACTTTTGGATCCTTCACCAAACCTTTATCTCAACCACAGTAGAGCACCTCCTACTGCAAGTGAGAATTTTTCTTTTTCCATACCACCCTCTCTTGTGGTGTTTGAATTAGACTGATAACTGACATCAAAATACTGACAATTTTGTGCCATGGATTAAAATCCTCCAGGAAAGGAGTTGAGACCACAAAATAATTTAATAAAAATGCTTACAGCCAGCAGAAAGATGAGGCTTTCATCTGGTCAGACTTGACTGGAATACAAGTGAGAACCAGGCTGAATATAGAAAGTTCAGAGGAAAAGTGAGAAAGGGAATAAGAGGGGCAAAGAGAGAGTATGAGAATAGACTGGCAGCTAACATAAAAGGGAATCCAAAAGTCTTCTATAGGCATATAAATAGTAAACGGGTAGTAAGAGAAGGGGTGGGGCCAATTAGGGACCAAAAAGGAGACCTACGCATGGAGGCAGAGGGCATGGCTGAGGTATTAAATGAGTACTTCGCATCTGTCTTTACCAAGGAAGAAGATGCTACCAAAGTCACAGTGAAAGAGGAGGTGTTATAAATCTCATCATCAAGAAACTACTTATGAAATAACACTGGACAGCCAGCTGGTGGCGCCGTCCAAGGTGTATAAATACTCGGGCGTGGGCCCCAGCTTGCCAGGGACATTTTGTAAGACAGGAACTAGTGAAGTACAACTAGACCTCCATGTTCTGAAACAAGTAGATTAAACCCTCGCTTTATGCTCAAACCAAGTGCGTAGTGAGTTTATTACGTCAATTTAATCAACTTGATATTGACTCCACGCTTTGGGTGATTTCGGGAACAGTAGAAGGGACTCGAACCGTAGAAGGGAACTCAGACAAGTAATTGATCCATCATGGAGAAACTACTCAGCCCGCCCGTCTCGACCTGGACCCGAATTCACTTATAGCTGCTAAGGTATGGAAACACTGGTATTGTACCTTTAGCAACTTCCTCAGGGTATGTGGTGAAAATGTTCCTGATAAATTAGAGATACTTGTGAATTATGTATCCCCTCATGTGTTTGATTATATCAAAGACTGTGTAGACTATGACGCCGCTATCCAAATACTACAGCAGCTATATGTCAAGTCCCCAAATGAAATTTTTGCTCAGCATCTACTGGCCACAACTCGACAACAACCCGGGGAATCACTTGACGAATTCCTTCAGAAACTTCGCAGGCTCAGCAAGGATTGTAATCTTAAAGCTGTTACAGCTGAGCAGTACCAGGAGGAGTTAATTCGTGATTCCTTTATTAATGGGATTGCGTCTCCCTTCATCGTCAGCGTCTGTTGGAGAATAAAACCCTCAAGTTACAGGCTGCCTATGACCAGGCACGTTCTCTGGAATTAGCAAAGAGGAATGCAGATACCTATCTTTCACCGCGTGCATGGGCTGCTGCTATCACTTTTAGTGACTCCTTCGATAGGCCTCGGGCGGAAGCCCTCACGGATGACGACTCCAACCTGGCTGATGGCAACCCTACCCTAGAAACCTACACTGATGATGACCCCGCCCTAGCGGCATCTTGGCAATCCGGAAGGAAGTGTTTCTTTTGTGGAGGTGCGTTCCATTATAGGAAATTTTTTCTTGCTCGTAACGCAACCTGCAATCATTGCAGCAAGAAAGGTCACTTTTCTAAGGTATGCCAGTCAAGAGCCACTGTTAGTAAGAAAGGCCACTTTTCTAAGGTATACCGGTCGAGAGCTCCTGTTAGTTTTGCAGCTACTATCTATAAAACTGCTCCTCCCCCAAGAGCCACTACTAAGTTTACAGCTGCAATCTATACAACTGCTCCTCTCCCAAGACCACTACTAAAGTTACAGCTGTCAAGGGTAAAACTGCCCCATCTCCCATCACAGCTGTTTTTCCCCAAAGTCTGTCCCATGCAGCCACGAAGGTTTCGGTAAATGGACACATTTTGAGTGCACTAATCGACTCATGCAGCTCTGACAGCTTCATCAGTGAGCGGGCTGTCAGTAAGTTAAAACTGCGTATTTACCCCTCGGACAGGGAAATTGCAATGGCTCTGACGACACTGACCACCAATTCTTCCAGCTTTTGTCTTGTCGACCTTATCCTCAATGGCCGCACTTATTTCTCCACCCAGCTCGGGGTGCTCAAGAACCTATGCAGTGATGTGCTCCTGGGACAGGATTTCCAGAAACAACACAAAAGACTCACTTTCGAGTTTGGAGGGTCAAAGCCAGAGCTTACTATTTCCAAAGTAGCATTTTGTGCCAACCTGGATGCCTACCCACTACCACGCATCGATGACATGGTCAATAACCTTGCCAACTACAAGGTATTTTCAACTTTTGATTTAAAGAGCGCATATCATCAAGTACCGTTAAAGGATTCTGACAAAAAGTATACAGCCTTTGAGGCCAATGGTCGGCTTTACCAGTTTTGTCGCCTTCCATTTGGGGTCACCAATGGGGTGGTCGTCTTTCAATGGGCAATGGATAGCCTAGTCAAACAGGAGAACTTAATGGACACTTTTCCATATCTGGATAATATCACCATTGCTGGCCATGACCAGAAGAAGCATAATGCCAACCTCCAGAAATTTTTTGACGTTCTCCGTCGTCGCAACTTAACCTTAAATGAGTCCAAATCTGTGAAATCAGTACCATCAGTCAACATCCTTGGCTACTGGGTGGGCAACGGTGTCATCAAACCGGATCCGGAGCGACTTCATCCGCTTCAGGAGCTCCCTCCCCCTACGAATCTCGGCTCTCTTCATTGGGCACTCAGCATGTTCGCCTATTATGCGAAATGGATACCCCACTTCTCCGACAAGACCCAGCCCCTGCTTCACGCTAAGTCATTTCCATTGGAGGCAACGGCTATTTCAGCTTTCAACCTCCTCAAGCAACAACTGGAAAAAGCCACGTTTTGTTCCATTGATGAAAATCTTCCTTTCACGGTCGAGTGCAATGCTTCGGATATGGCGATCTCTGCTACCTTGAATCAAGGTGGTCGACCCGTTGCATTTCTGTCCAGAACTTTGCAGGGTAGCGAGCTCCATTATCCTCCTGTTGAGAAGGAGGCTACGGCCATCATCGAAGCGGTACGTAAATGGAGTCATTTTCTCGCTCATCGCCATTTCACACTTATAACCGATCAGCGCTCCGTGGCCTTTATGCTGGATAACCGGAAACGCACTAAGATCAGGAATAACAAAATACAACTCTGGAGGATGGAATTGGCCGCCTTTGGATATACCATACATTATCAACCCGGCAAAGAGAATGTGGCCCCAGATACCCTCACGCGGGCATTCTGCTCTTCTATGTCAACTTCGACCCTGGCGGACCTTCATACTGATCCTGGTGTTACCCGTATGTTGCACTTTGTGCGATCTAAAAATCTCCCATTTTCTACGGAAGATGTGAAAAGAACGTGCTCCTCCTGTAAAATTTGTGCGGAGTTAAAACTGCAATTCTTCCGTCCATCGGATGGCTCGCTCATACACGCTATGCAGTGACTCAGCATTGACTTTAAAGGGCCATTGCCTTCCTCAACGCGAAACACCTACTTACTTACTATGGTGGACGAATATTCATGCTTTCCCTTTGTTTTCCCCTGTCCCAATATGCTTACTTCCACAGTGATCAAATGCCTTGATCAAGTCTTTTCCCTTTGCGGTACGGCCAATTTCATCCACTCTGATCGGGGTCCCTCCTTCATGTCAAGCGAACTCAAAAGTTATCTCTCCCAATGGGGAATCGCCACAAGTAAAACGACATCGTACCATCCCATTGGTAACGGACAGGTTGAGAGATACAATGCTATCATTTGGAACGCTGTTCGTCTTGCGCTGAGGTCACGCAATCTACCAGACCAGCAGTGGGAAACTATGCTCCCTGACGCGTTGCATTCCATCAGGTCTCTCCTTTCTACTTCTACCAATGTCACACCTCACAAGCGATTCTTCAGCTTCCAGTGTCGCTCCACCTATGGGACGTCTCTACCGTCATGGTTGGCAGCTCCTGGCCCCGTGCTGCTCCGAAGATTCGTCCGATCGTCGAAAACCGATCCTCTAGTCGACAAGGTAGAACTTACGGACGTCAACCCCACGTACGCACACGTGTGGTACCCGGATGGCCGGGAGTCCACCGTTTCGCTCCGGGATCTGGCTCCCTGTCCGGCCGATTCCGCGGACCCAATTGATGGAGGGACCCACGGGGATGAGGCCGACACTCTGCGCTCCCCCGAGGATGATGCCCTACCTGGGACATCAAGGGATCTGCCGGCTGCCCCGCCGGATCCGCTCGGGGAGCCGAGCACTTCCCGTGGGATGGCCACCCCGGGCCAGGATGCCGGTCAATCTCCGGCTAACCAATGGGACGAAGCCAGTTCTGCGCCTGTGGGGACCCGCACCCGGAGTCACGATCTCCCCAGCCTCCCTTGGGTCGATCAGAGCAACACGGGCCCTGTCAATCCACCGGTACAGATCAAGCAGCCCAGGGACCAAGACACGGTCCGGGGAGACGTGCCTTCTGGCCATAAACAAAAACCTAAAAGACTGCGGCTATTCGTGGTCCGCCTAATCCGTTAAGAGGAAGTCGTCGGACTTCCAAACCTTTTAGGCAGGAAGAATGTTATAAATCTCATCATCAAGAAATTACTTATGAAATAATGCTGGACGGCCAGCTGGTGACGCCGTCCAAGAAGTATAAATACTCGGGCGTGGGCCCCAGCTTCCCAGGGACATTTTGTAAGACAAGGAGCTAGTGAGATACAACTAGACTTCCATGTTCTGAAACAAGTTGATTAAAGCCTTGCTTTATGCTCAAATCAAGTGCGTAGTGAGTTTTATTACGCCAGGAGGTATTTGAGATACTGGTTGGGCTAAACATTGATAAAGAGGAGGTACTAGAAAAGCTGGCTGTACTTAAAGCAGACAAGTCACCAGGACCGGATGGGATGCATCCTAGGATGCTGAGGGAAGTAAAGGTGGAAATTGTGGAGGTATTGGCCATAATTCTCCAATCCTTCATAGCTTGGGTGTGGTGCCAGAGGACTGGAGTATTGCAAATGTTACACCCCTGTTACATCGCTTCTTGGCTTTCTGATCAGCCACTCCAGACTCTGGTCGGTCCCGACATCCCCCCCCTCCCCGCCCCACCACTGCTCCTCTGGCCCTCCCCATGCTCCATGATACGATGAATCTTAAAGGAAAGTGTAATTTCCTCCCAGTTTTTGCACAGATAAAATAGTGGAGTGATTGGCCCCAGAAATTACCTGCACTCTCTGTGCGACCTTTCCCCCCCATTATACAGTGGCTGCTTTAGAATGGCTGACTGCTGGTAGCTACAAACAGCCATTGCTTAATCCTTAGCGCAAAACAAAAGACATAAACTAGGCTCTAGCACAAAGAGGTTTGGGATGTTGTACTGTGCTAGGCCAGCCACTATTACTATGCATAAAATAGTATCAGTAGTGTTAGAACTGCAGCTTCCATTGAAGGTAAGAGCATAATGTCTAACCTCATGTTTATATTTGGACTTGATCAATGTAAAACTTGACTTGAGTCCTAACACAGCATTATTAAGAGGTTGGGTTTTGAGTGTTTATTTAATCTTTGGTGCTTACTCATCAGTCCCTTCAGTGAGACATTTTTGTGTGAAGTAATGGGTCTTCCTTTTATTACCTGATGTTGCTTCCTTTTATTACCTTAATGGCACTTTATCATTTAGGTTTCAATTCTAACTGATCATTTAAATATGTCTCTTTGCAAAAATATAGATGACAATTTAAAGCAATAATTTGGTCACTTATTAGATCTGGATTGTTAATTTCGCAAAACAGTGACAGTTAATGATACAAATAATCAAGTTTGCAACTGGACTGAATGTGTGTAGACAATGAACCAATGCAAAAAGAGAGGAAAAAAATAGTGAGATCAGGGGTCCCAGTGACACCGTTTCATGGGGTTAAGACAGAACAACAGATCTGATCCAGTCGTGAAATGGCTCAATGTCAGACATAGCAGAGTGGCACTGGATACATTAAGAAAGCAAATATGAGGATCCAGTGATTTTGAAAAATTATTTTGGTTTACTGTCACCAAAAGACATTGGCCTTAATACTCTCAACACTGGTCATGAGTCATGAACAGCAGCTTGGAGCTGGTGCTGTGTTCAGAGTCTCACAGTTATAGAATCATAGAAATGACAGCACAGAAGGAGGCCATTTGGCCCATTGTTACTGTGCCAGTACCAACTCTTCAACTGGAGCTATCTACCTTAATCCCATTCCCAATAAACTCATAGATTCTTACTTCTCAAATACCTAACTAACTCCCTTTTCAATAATGTTACAGTCTCTGTCTCAGTAAGCCATTGTTGGTAAAATATTCTTAGATAAATTTTCATCTTCGTCACACGGGGGGTAATCTGGCAGAGTGAATCGCCTGCCTATTACGGAAATTGGATGACTGTCATTGCATTCATTTCAAATCTTTCAGAATTTTACCTTTTAAAATCTTTCAGAATTTTGAAAGCCTCTGTTAGATCTCCTTAACCTCCTCTTTAAACAGGAGAAAAGGCCCAATTGTTCAAGCCTTTATAGCTATGATGATCTCTCATTCCTGGTATAATTTTGCTGAATGTTCACTGTTCTCTTTCTGTGGCTCTAATATCCTTATTATAATGGGGTGACTAGAGCTACATCCAACACTCCAACCGTGGTCTACCCAATATTGTAGAAATTCAAGATCACATTCTTGCTTTAAGATTCAATGCCCCATGTATAAATCCTAGAATCCCATTTGCTTTTTTATAGCTTTTTCTCTCACCTTTGTGATCCATGTGATACCATAGATCACGCTAAAGATCTAAGTGATATCATAGATCACTCTGTTCCTCCACTCTGCCGGGCAAGGCTACACCTCCTTTCATTATTCCTTCATCCAAAATGCACATTTCACATTTCTCCGCATTGCACTCCATCTGCCACCTATTAGCCCACTCTGCACGAACCTGTTGATGTCCTGCTGTAATCTCCTGCATTCTTCCTCACCATTTGCTATGGTCCCTAATTTGGTATCTTCTGCAAACTTCATTGTCACTCCTCTTGTGCCCATGCCCTATGATTTTTAAAACAGCATTAACATAACATATCTAAGAATATAACCAGAATACATTGATTGTATTTTTTTAAATATACAATTGTGGTGCAATTGATTAAGGACAGATTTTCTGAAGAGGGAGGAGCAGGATTTCTCTGGATTTCACTACACATCTGTGATTACATTGTACTTCCCTTTTTTCGTACCAAAATCCTTGACTTTCAGTTGGCAAACAGAGGATTTTCGGAGAGAAGGGCAGGAAATTGAAGCTATAAAAAAAAGTTACGTTTTATTCAATTGTTTTATTTTAATCCATCAGTACAATTAGTATAAAAAGCTCAATTGTCTCCTGTTGCATGCCACATCTTCTGTTTTTACAGTATTGACTGTAATCTGATCATGTCTTTGACTATTGCACTGATAAAATCATTTGTGTCATGGCATCTCAGTGTACAAATGATGAGGTAGGGGCAGAGACAACATTTTATGATGAGAGAGTTGTTGGTGATTAATGATTGACTAATTGACTCCTTGTAGAACATGGGGTTCTTTTCCACCAGTTGCTTTGTGGTGCTTTTTAACTGGCTCTGTAGTAGTTAAATAGCCATGGTCAATTTGATTTATTTCCAAAATGTATTATTTATACTGCTTGTGTTATGACATTCTGATTTATAATTAAATTGTGTAAGCAAATTTTGCTTCAAGTCTAATTCATGGAGTCAACTCCCTGTGCCAGTGTGAAGTATTCACATCAAGAATAGGGAGTGCATTACTCAAATACTTGGGATAATGAAGCCCTTGACAAAACAAAATTTCATAGCTATTACAAAATGAAAACTATGGGCGTTTTAGTTGCAGATTTCAGGACACATGTGTTGTATTCCCTCAGGCAGACTGTTATTCCGCAGACTGTTTCAGAGATCTTTGGCTTGCTAGGCGACCAGGAAATTGAGTATGAAAGGAAAAGGCATGTGTAATAACTGCTGGCTTTGCTGTTCCTTGCTGTTCTATTATTTCAAAACTGAATCTCCAACATGTTTCTAAGTGCTTTTTTCACATCTAAGCAACAATTACTTCTCAGAAAATCCCCCTCTTTCATACTTATTTTTCTGTGTTAGTCCAATTTTTATTTTACCCGAATTTAACTGAAAGTACATTTTAAAGTAATGGCTTGGCATGCTGCCACATTAAAATTACTTGGCTTGTTCCCATCTTAATCCCAGAAAAAGATGTTCCTCTTTAGTGTTGAAGAGGGAGGGACGGAGAAAATGAAAAGGGCAGTTTGGTGTGATTGTTATTGGTATGAGATGCAAGATTCAAATCAGTAAGATCTGATCCTGATCATGTAACAAAAGAGTCACACATGCTAATGGCTGTGCATTTTGTTGCCTAGCAACTCATAAATGAAAGGGTATTCTTGTAATTTTATATTTGATAGTCTTAAAAGTTTTAGGTTGGTGGGCCAGTGAGAGATGATTTCCCTGTAAAAAACTGCATCATTGTATAAAAATGTTGGAATTTTTTGTCTCAATTAGGAGTCCTTTGCTATTTGAGAACATAGTCTCTAAACAACATTATGCCTTACACGCTCTGGAGACCAGCCTCAAACAGGGCACAATTCCCTCAGCAAACACTATAAAAAATAATAATGGAGCCAGTTAAAGGCGTCATGTTGTCTCTCTCTGCCCTCTGTGGGCCTGATTGTCACAGCAGTAGATAACATCCTGTCTGCTGTTAAAGCAAAGAACTTAGTAATATTATTAAAAGATGGCCATAGAACGATCAAACCCAGCATGGTTTTACATTATCGGACTCAGTAGTGGAATCTTTCTTTAATCTTGTTATGAAGATCCCACCGTTGATTTCCTGTCACATCTTTATTATCATGAAATGTGTTGCTATAAGAACAGCAGGATTTGATGTGCTGCCTTGTTTAACATCCTTTTATTTTCTTACAAGTAAGAAAGTGGATAAGGCTGGAGCTATAAACCCTTTAGGTCATCCTGTAGGCTGCCCACGGCACTGTTAGAACAGCCTGGAGCAGTCTAGTATGATTGCTTGCAACATCATTCGGGTAGATTTTTGTCTTCACCGCCTGGGCAGTAATCTGGCGGAACAAACTACCCACCCATTCTAGAACCCTCCCAGTCTAGAATGGAATGAAAATCAGGCGAGCGGTCTGCTACCAGATTACCGACCAGGCGGTGAAGATGAAAAATCCACGTGGGTATTGGGGGACAAGAACTACCCGTTAATGCCATGGCTGATGACACCCCTATGACAGCCACAAACCCCAGCTGAACGGCGTTACACTGATAGCCATGGACATTAATTGTGCAAGCCACTGGTATGCTGAAAAAAACGGGGTTGATTTTAGCTATTGGAGGAGGAGAGCATGTCTCTGAAAGGGTGGGGAGTTGGATGAGGTGCAATGTCTTTGTGAACTTGAAGTAGCAAAAATGGAAGCAGATTCAATAGTAACTGTCAAAGGAATTGGATTTATACTTGAAAAGGAAAAAATGACAGGGCTATGGGGAAGAGCAGGGGAGTGGGACTAATTGGATAGCTCTTACAAAGAGCCGACACAGGCCGAATGGTGGCCTCCTGTGCGGTATGATTCTATGATATGCACTACTAATACAACATGCCTTTAAATAAAACTGCAGAGTCTGAGAAACAGAGATAGCAGAGTGAGGAAAAAAAGTAAAGGAGCTTTTCAAAGAATTGTCCCATTTTTAGGTTTCTGTGGTTGACAATTTAACAACCTTCTCCTCTCCTAAAAGCTATAAAGAGCCTTCAATAAAATCCACCTAAGGGCAACAGACTTGTCAGGAAATTACCCAAATTGTACTCTTGTCCATTTCTAGAAGGAGAAAATGCTTCTGGTAAGCAGATCACAGCTATTATCTGGAGGATATTAATAAACTCTTTGATTATGATATTTGGCATAATTTCAATAATGATCACAGGAGAAAATATTTCCCATTTGCTGATAATGATATTTGTTATGGAGTGTATGTAATGAACACAGCTAAGTCTGAGGAAGTCTGCTTTTGACCAGCTCTAGTCTATCAAGCCAGAAATGATTTGCCAATGGACCAGATGTGTCTGTGTTTCCCAGTGTTTTTTCTCTCACTTTTACACTTCCTTGTACATGCACCAGTGCTGACCACGATATGAGGACAGGCAAGTGAAGGGGTCTGTTCCCACGCATCTGTTAATGCTGCTCTAAACTATCTGCTGGCAGGTATGCAAGAGAGACAGAGGATGAGTTGTCATTCAGTATCCCCCCCCATCCCCCACCTGCATAAGAAACTAAAATCGCACATTTCATCCCAGATAGTTTGCTGAGATTAAGGCCCCGATTTTCGTGGAGACGCTGGGCGGGATTTCAGGCAGGCGGGGGCTGAAAATCGCAGAAATAGGGGGTCGCGACCCCCCCGCCCGATTCCCCCCCCCGCCCGACTTTCGCCCCCCGTGTTTCAGCGCGACCCGAATCAGTCCCGCCCGCAGCAGGCGGGAATGGTCGGCGGGAGCCTAATGATCAATAATTGGCATGTTTAATCCTATTTTCAGGGGCCCTTGGAATTTTCAGCCTTTCCCCACGTAAACCACGCCTGGTGGGAACACCGCTGATGAAACCTGGTGTGAACAATGTGGGCTTGCTTGCTTTCAGCTGCAGGTCAATCAGGATTGAAGAGGTTTAATCAGCCAGCATTTGTAGGCTGCAGGACCTTGTTGCTCAAGGCTTGGGGGAACTTGTTGAAGGCTTAGGCACAGCTGTGGAAGGTTGGAGCCTCACACACTTCTCCAGTGTGAGCTCCTGGGAAGCCCCTCTCAGCACCCTAACTCAGCGCCTCCTCAACGGAGGCATCTGCCAGAAACATGGAAGGCCTTTTGTTCCTTCCCTTCTTGGCATTAGAGGATCTCCAACAGCAGAGGAGGCTGCAGCAGATCCAGCAACAACAGCAGATCCAGCAACAACAGCAGATCCAGCTACAACAGCACCAGCAAGAGCAGCACCAGCAGGAGCGACAGGCTGCGGCTCAGCCACCTGAGGCAGCACAGGCCAGAAGGGGCCAGCGCATGGAAGGCCGTCGGCACAGGAGATACCCCCCAAACAGGGTCTACAGACACAGGGTCAGCTACCTCAACATGACTGAGCAGCAGTGCCAAAGGCGGCTCCGACTTTCGCGAGAGGTAGTGACTGACATCTGCGCAATGCTACAGCAAGACCTGGAGCCCAGAGCACCAGGTGGACACTCCTTACCAGTGGCCATCAAATCACCACCGCACTCAACTTTTATGCCTCAGGCTCCTTCCAGGGATCAGCAGCAGACATCAGCGGCATCTCCCAGGCGGCCGCACACACTTGCAGCAAACAGGTCACCGATGGCCTCTTTGCCCTCACACTCAATCACATCCATTTCACCCGGGGCAAGTGTGAGGGCACGAGCGCGTGGATTAGCTCAGCTGGCAGACTTTCCAAGGGTGCAGGGCGTCATTGACTGCACACATGTGGCCTTTAGGGCACCCCATCGCAATCCAGGAGTTTTTGTCAAACGCAAGGGCTTCCACTCCCTTAACGTTCAGCTGGTGTGTGACCACAAGAAGGAGATTTTGCATGTTTGTGCCAAGTAACCTGGCAGCTGCCATGACTCCCTCATACTGCGCCAGTCTACTGTGCCTCCGCTATTCAGTCCGCCAAACAAACTTCAGGGATGGCTACTTGGAGACAAGGGATATCCCCTGCGGAGTTGGCTAATGACGCCAGTGAGGAGACCAGCCAATGAAGCTGAGGAGCGCTACAACTCCAGCCACATTTCTACCAGATGCATTATCGAGCAAGCCATTGGATTGCTAAAGATGCACTTCAGATGCCTCGATAGATCAGGTGGAGTCCTACAGTACTCATCAGCCAGGGTCTCCAAAATCGTTGTGGTATGCTGTGTGCTTCACAACATGGCACAGCGTCGTGGCTTGCTGATTCCGCAGGACCAAGAGGCTCCTCACAGAGCCGCCTCGGATGAGGATGATGCAGGGAGGAGGAGGAGGAGGATGGAAATGAGCATCCTGCAGAGGCCCGTCAACCAGTGGCACCAGTGTGCGAGAACATTGCTGGGCGCAATGCAAGGAACGCACTCATCCTGGGCAGATTTGCGTAGCCTAGCACCTCAAACACTAGCCTCGCTGCTTCTTAACTGACCATGGACAGTGGCCCATCCCTGCGCATTTCTACCTATTGGACCAGCTTGCTGACCCATCTGCAAGTAATCCTAAGGCCTCAATGTGAAATCCCCATTTGCCAAATGACAGACGCCACAACTCCAGCAGTTGCCACCAGATTTTTTATGTACAACAAAGTGATGGCATTAAAACTATATACAAGACTTCTCACCCAAGTGACTACCCTTGTGATTAGTGGTGCTTTATTTTTCTCTTACGCGTGCTCCTACGTAGTGGTACCCCTGTGGCTTCAGCAGATGTGGAGACCCCTTGCTCACTTTGCTGCTGTTCCTGTCTCGACACCTTTGGCGGGCGTCCTCTGGGGTGGCGAGCCTGTGAGGGCTCGCCAGCAGTCTGCTGCTCCTGCGGCTGTGCAGGGGTTGAAACTCCTATCTCACTTGGGTGTGGACTCCGGTGGGGCTCTGACCAAGGGCTCTGAAGTGGCATGGAAGTGTGAGCGCGTGGAGAGGAGCCCCCACTTCCTTGAGGTGTGCCAACAACCTCCCTCTCATGGGTCAGCTCCCCCTCAGCGCCTGCAAGCGGCTGGAGAGCACCTTGCTGCACATCAGGGAGGCCATGGGGACCCGTCTCTGCACTGGAAGTCCTGCTCAGAGGGACTTCCATGAAGGTCTGGTTTCGGTGCTCAATAGAAGCCCATCACTCCTCAAGAGATGTCATTCTATTCTGAGCACTCACCATGTTTTCGATAACCTGGCGACTAAGCTCCTCCATGGCCATAGCCCTCCTCTCCTCGGTGCAGCCCTCCTCTCCTCGGCTGCAGCCCTCCTCTCCTCGGCCGCAGCCCTCCTCTCCTCGGCCGCAGCCCTCCTCTCCTCGGCGGTAGCCAGCCTTACCACGGAGGTAGCCATCCTTTCCGTGGTGATGCTTTCATGCGCCAATGACTCCAATACGGCTGTGCTCATGCTCGCCATGGACTCCTCCATTCGCTCCACACTCGCAGCGATCCTGGAGACAAAACCTGCCAGAGACTCCAACATCTGTGCATGGAGATCCATCACCTCCTCTCTTGCGGATGGACCCAGAGGCATAGGGTCGACATGCAGCTGAGCTGAGCTGGCAGAGGCCTGCGCCCTCCGACGAGGACTCTCCACTGCTGTCCCTGTCTCCACAATCTGCTGATGCTCACTTGTGAGCTGTGAAACACCAGGTGACAACACTACTCTATGTCCCGAAGGCCCCCCCGAGGTATGAGTGTCTGCGCTGGTGCTGGGTGCGCTTACTTCTGCTGACGCTGCGCCCTCAGAGGCTGGAGCTTCCTCTGAGGAGTCTGGCTGCAAAGCCTCTTCCTCCTCGGCAGTGGGGACGGGGGCTCCGGATGGTCCTGTGGGGGAGTAAAGGAAAGAGTTAGAGATGTGACGCCAAGGCTACTTGCACATTGGATTTGGCATATGCTCATAAGTCCAAATGATGCAACTTCAGATTCATATCAGCGACTCATGCTATTTCAATGAGACAGATGGGATACTATTCTGTCACCAGCTTGCAGGCTTGCTCCTGTCTCTCCTGCCCCAGCCTCCACAGGCACGTCACCCCCAGCAATCTCCATCAATGCTTCCTCCCAGGGGCTCAGGTGGGCAATTGAGGGTGGTCCTCCTCCAGTCCTCGCACGCTCTCTTCTATTGTGAGCTCTCTTTTCCTGCAACGAGGGAGACAAGTGGAGTTTGAGTGAGAGTGCAGGAATGAGTGTAGAGATTGCATAGCATAGATACTTAGAAGGAGACAAAGATGGTGTGAGGCTGCAAGACCAAGGGCCCTCCCTGTGTGTTGTCAGTTGTGTTCCAAGCATCAGTGAGAGGCTGTGTGAGGGCTGCATGGCGGAATAGTTATGTGAAGGTGAGCATAGAGAGAGAGGGAATGGGTAAGGGTGCATGGATGTGACTGTGAAGTGGGATGTGGAGTAAGAGATTGCTGAAGCTGAGTGCTGTTGGGGAAAGGCAATGGGGATCAGGTTGAGGGTGATGGAAACTTCACACTTACTTTTCCTGTACCGTGAAGGTCATGGAAGCGCTTCCTGCACTGTATCCAGGTCCGTCGGGTGACTCCCTGAGAGTTGACCTCTGCAGCCACCTCCATCCATGCAGCCCTGGTCTCTTTGGGAGGCCTCTTCCTCCCTGAGCTATGGAAGAGGACCCCACTGTGGGCCCTTACCCCATCCACCAATGTCTGGAGTGACGTCTCATCAAATTTGGCGGCAGCTCGGCCTCTGCCGCTGGCAGCAGCTGGTGCAGGCTCCTCTGCCATTCTGCAAGTCTGGTTGGGAAACCTGCAGAGGTTGAAAAGCTTGCTGGACACTTTAAAAGCACCACGAATACTGTGGGGCTTTCTGACTGGAAATGGACAATTAGCAAGGGAGCCCACACGCTGGAAATAAATTGGCCACTTGAGGGAAAATTGCGTGCAGCTAGCTGACCCATTTAGATTCGGGGGGGAACCCGACAATTCCCCACACCTTCGGGAAAATCGGGGCCTAAGAATATATTAGGTGGAGAATTGGAAGGAGGCAACCTCTTATCCTACAACTTTTGTCACAGCAAGCAAAGAGTTAGTAGTGTGTTTTTCTCATAAATTACTACAATAGCACGGTCTTTTTGTTGACTTTGGTTAGAACACAATCATGTTGAAACATACAATTTGGCTGCTTTCCAAGCAATGCATTACAGTGAATATTACTGGATACACTGCATTTTGTATGCACCCTATACACTTAACATAAAATTATGAGAGTTGTCATATCCATTGCATTAAAATAAATTCAGGTTTAAGTCAGTATTTGAAGTGATAGACAAATTGAAGTGCATAAGTTTAACTTCAAGGCCCTTCTCTCAAAGCTTTTGTGTTTTGTTAATTATAGTGTCTCTCACCTTGTTGAATATCTTATAAGCTTCAGGCACAAATTGAAGTTTATTGGTTCCTTGCCAGATAACATTCCCATGGTCTGAGGGATCAGGAGGCCAGGAATCATCTCAGAGATGATGTTTAATATACTGCTGTGCTGCACGAACCTATACAATTATTTGTGATATCTTGAATTGCTGACTTATAAGTTGTTATGATTTGAGAGTACCTCCTTCATTAATATCTCCACACTTGTAGGAGCCAGTTGTTTTGCAGATGTATCCATAATATGTATGAGCATTTAGAGAAATCTCCTTGACTATTATGATTGAATGATTACATATTCCTTTCCACTGGAGTGCAAGGAATCAGACTTTGTTGATCATTTTGGTCATTAGACCGTTTGGATGCATATCCAATGGGCCATCGGGAATCTGACACACACCTGTCACAAGGCAAAATTCCTCTCCACCTTTTCCCACTCCTTAAATAGTCAGGGTTTGACACATATCAGTTAACTGTATTCACCACTGTTAGACCACCAGTAATTGTATAGATACTCTCTACAGAACTGTACCCATTAAACCATAGACACATACCCACATCTCTCTTTCTACTAGACAACCAAGAATTTGACTGGCGGTGTTAGCAGTAACATGTGCGCTATTGGAGGGCTACAGAGCAGTACGCTTGTGATTGCCATATAATGCACACTCCCACCCATTTATCAAGTATTACCAATTACTGCTCAGGAGAATCGTGTGGTGAAGATGTTATTAGGCTAATTGAGCTTATTATCTAAAGTGGAAACTATACTATAATGTAAAGACAATAGATCGCATGTATGATATGCTACTAGCCCTCATATTCAACCGAAATTGCTGCGGAGGCTGAAGTCTGTTTCCTTGACTGTTCACTGAAAAGTGAGTTTGAGCTAAAGCTGACACTTGTTTGGATACTCTGGGAATCAGATTTAATGCTCCATTGGCATTGCATTTTGGAAGTGTAGGAGCAACAAGAATAGGAAATGGCTGCCCATGATGTCAAGTCATACTGGTGAACAACGCAAGCAGGTCTACTGTGCCAGGCATAACTACTTGGGAAGAGATGTGTTTAAGGAGGCTGAATCTTAGCAAGAAGCCTATGCCAGGCCTACACCATCTTCTTCAAGAAGACCTGCAGACAAGGTCCAATGTCCCTATGGCACACCAGTAGCCTTCAAATTCAACACAGCCTTCGATATTTTTGCATCCAGCTCCTTTCAGATGAGCATTGGGGACATCTGCAGTTTGGTAAGTTTGCTGTCCACAGATGTATGAAAGAGATTGCAGGTGCATTATTTAGCAGGGCCAATGATTTCATCACTAATCACCAGCAACAACGAGATATGACAACACAATTTTACAGGTTTGCTGACTTTCCCAGGCTCCAGAGGGTCGCTGATTGCACTTGCATTGACTTTCAGGCCACTGTGCACCAAAAAGAGCTTTCATTCTCTCAATGTTCAGCTGATATGTAGTCACTTATGCAGGACCATGCAGGTCAATGACCTTGCAGTCTCTTACAATGCATAAGGTAATCGACTGTGCCACCCTTATTTGAAAGGGAAGCGAGGGTGGAAGGTTGGCTGCAGCCATGATATTCTTGCACCAACTGTGGACAGATGAAGGTATATGTACCATGAAGTTCATACTTCAACAGGAATAATTATTGAGCGCATTGGGATATTAAAACAGTGCTTCAGACAACTCCAGTAATTGGGGAGGCACCGTACAATACAACCTCTGCTGCAGAACCTTGGGAATAATTGTTGTTTGCTGTGTGCTTCATAATTTCACCCTGCAAAGACACCTCACAGTGGAGACTGAAAAGGTGCAAGTGACAAGAAATTAGCTGGTGAACAAGAAGTGCAGCAAGGAATACTGCTCTGCCAGGCCCTAATTCAAGATGCCTTTGAATGCCACAGCCACCACCATTTCTTAAAGTTGCTAACACATCTGCAATGTCACCTACCCCAAACCATCTTGTCCAGCACTTTCCTGCACTGTTCCTTAAATAAGATCTATTCCCATCTTTTCCTGCTTCATTCTAACCAATGACACAAATGTTTATTACATAATATAAATCAAGTGCAGTGCACTTATTTTATCCTTTGTGTGGTGTGTGAATGTCGTTAAAATGATTTGCCATAATGCTTTTCCTTTGTGCTTGTGCTTTGTATCAAATGTATGATACTTAATCGGAGTAAGTGCATTGGCTAGCTCCAGGCTTTCACTGACAGCCTGCTGGGATTCTCATGATCCTAGACCTCCTTGTGGTATGCATCGTGCAGGAGCTGCATCTGAGTCAGTCACATCTGGCACTGTAGTGCTGCCTGTTCTTGCCTTCTTTCTCGCACTAATACTGTCTCTTGTGTGGCAGGGATGTTTAATACTCAGAGTGTGGCTCGAGAGCCAACAGCTTGATCCATGATTGACAGCGGACATGCCACTGCTGCTGGGGCACTCCGTGATCATTGATTCTTGTGAAAGCAGAACTTCGGCGGCATGAGCTCTGTGTATCGCAGCCTCCCTGCCTCTATGTCATCACTCACCACATTGAAGCCAGCCAAGCCAACATCTTTAAGATTTGAGCCCAAGGCCTTAATCGCAGCAGTTTAAGCAATGAGAGATGCTCCCACGGTAGCCCTAACCTGCACCACTGAGGCCTCCACTGCAAATGCCACAGGAGTTGCCACATGCTCAATACCAAACAACCATCCTTCCATGACTGTAGATCCAGTCATTGGACTCCACCTTACCTTCCCCAGGCCTGCTTAGACAACAATTGCCATTGGTAAGCAAACGTTGTCAGGTCTGAGTCTCTAGGCACTACAGCAGAGCCAGGAACCATGCTGGGTCTCCGGCCAGTAGGGGGCATGCCCATTGGCAGCCAGTACTATTTTCTCCTCCTCACCCATGCACTGTGACTCATCCCTTGCTACTTCTTCAGCCTCGCGATTTACGATCGCTGGAGTGTGTGTAGCTGTGTTGGGAGAGATGGTGATTGTAAAGTGTTGGCATGCTTGGAAAGTCCAGCTTTGACAGCAGACTCTTCTTCCTTTCCTAAGATAGCAAAATGCTGTCGCAAGTAACCACCTTTAAGCACTACTATCTTTGCGCAGAACTCTGTGTGATGCTACTCCAATCGAGTCCGTGTCTACGTGACAATCATTCAGTATTAAAATAACATGACATGAACATTATGCCACTGTCCCATAGCTTGGGGGAAGCCTCTGGCTTTACTGTTTCCCACAACCTCAAATGTTCTGACAGCCAATGATATCAAGGGTTTAAATTGATCTCCTTGTGAATGGGTTTGGTTGTGGTAATTAAAGGCCACCCTGTCCTACAGACTAATAGTAGAGGTACTGAAGGCACAATAGGACAGTGACCATGTCATACCACTGAACTGCTTCAAGGGCATTTGGCATGCTACAAATTGAAGATGCATATCCCTTTAAGAATTATTTCTGGGCATTTAGGTAGCCATATATACTTCTTTATTCAAGTTGTAGTATGCACCTTAAGTGTCCCCATTCAAAGAAAGCATTCTTTGCCCTAGTTCTAATATGGAAAGACTCCATTTAGGCATCACATTCTTACTGCTTATCATCCACCATTAAAGGGTTAAACTGTTAAGAGAGAACTTCTATGCGTGCTTATGGAGAGGATTAATAGATCAGCTGATAAAACATTAACACTTAGTTAACCTCTCAATAGTACACAAACTGTAATTTCTAGGCTAAAATGACTATTGACCTCTATTTAGAAATAAAACTAGCTTTGTTAACATAGTTTGTGCAATAGATATCAGATAATGTTTCTTTGGTGGAGGAAATCTTTTAGTTAATATAGTGAATGGAGGAGAGGATGAGCTTCTGTTTAAAACAGCTCAGACATATTAAGACACTGTTCAATACACTTCCTCAGTCATGTGCTCCAGCTGTCACAAGACTTTCAACTACTCCTTGTCTCAATCACCCAATTGACTGCATCGTTCTCAAAATAAGGAATGTATGTAACTATCGTATAGTGGGGCACCAAAAATACATTTACAGAAGATTTTTTTGGACAATTTGCAATATAAAATTGCATTTATTTAATGTGCAATTGCATCTTTGGCCTCGATATGTACTGAGAGAGAATGGGGGGCAGGGGTCATAGCGTTCGGGAAACTCGGAATGCAGGTAACCTGGAAGTCCTGCTGAATTGAACGGCAGGACCTCATTTTTAAAAACGGTCTCTGTTTTTCTGTCGCTATTGAGAGGCGACCGTGAAGGCCTGTGGCACCAGGGGAGCAGAAAGGAAGGGAGAGATCGTGGAGGCCGGGGGAGGAGATTGAAATGGTCAGGTGAAGATCGGAAATGTCAGGGGGTGGGGAGCTCAAAAAGGTCTTGGGGATAAGATCGGAAATTTCTGGGAGATCGGAAAGGCTGGGGAGAGATGGTGAGTCGGGGTGTCCATTCGTGGGAATGAAGCAGGTTAACTCGCGGGGGAAAGCACTCCTGGCCCACAAGTAGGGTTGGAATGGCCCTTTCCTGCTGGATCCCGCTGCTGCTGAGTTTCCCGAGCCCTGAGAAACCCGGCCTGCAGCATTTAAATTTAAAACTGCGGTAATATGAGACGAACAGCCTCATTAAAATATTTAAATAGCAGACTTGCCTGTGGAGAGCAGATTAGTCGCCTGCCCCCCAAACCACCTCTGTTAAAACTGCAAGTGGAGATGGGTTTGGGTGGGGGTTGGGTTTCCGATTTGCAATATTTTTTCACGTCTTTGAATAACTGTGTATAGAAATATTTTCCCCAAGTCCAAGATATTGTTTCTCTAAGCAACTTTGCAGGACGTATATTGGTACTTATTGATGTAAGAACATAGGAACATAAGAAATAGGAGCAGGAGTAGGCCATTTGGCCCCTCAAGCCTGCTCCGCCATTCAATAAGATCATGGCTGATCTTTACCTCAACTCCACTTTCCTACACTATCCCCATATCCCTTCATTCCCTTAATATCCAAAAATCTATCGATCTCGGTCTTAAATATACTCAACGACTGAGCCTCCACAGCCCTCTGGGGTACAGAATTCCAAAGATTCGCACCTTCATCCCTTCTGTTGTTTAATCTCTCCTGCCTTCCACCTTATCACAGACCTTCCCTTTTGTTCTTTTCTCCCCTCCCCCTTTTCTGCCTCTGTACTTGCTTAAAGCCTGTTACATCTCCAACTTCTTCCAGTTCTGATGAAAGGTCATCGACCTGAAACTATTACGTCCGTGAATGATTGAGACACGGACAGCAGGAGTTGAACAAAACAAGTCTTTACTGCTGGAAGTCAATAGTGAAACTGAAACAACAAAGGCTCACTAGCGCCTTTTATACAGGGGTGGTTACTGCAGTCTGAGACCAGTTATTCTCTTAAAGGTACATACACAACAATTCCTCCCCTTTTAGATAAACAGTACATAACATTCATTTATCAACTAAATGATAACTAATTACAATCACAATTACGGTTGCTAGATACATTGGTTAAGTTTAAGCAATTATAAGTTCAGTCTTTGAGGAGGCTTCCTGATTCTGTCTGGATAACGCCTCTTTGGGGTATCAGGTTCTTCTGGCAATGTTGAGTCGGGATCAATGTCGTTGTTTGGTTCATCTGCTTCCAATATTACCGGTTCTGCGGTAGCTGCAATTGGTACGTCGATTTCATTACCAGGTGTATCAGATCGTGGTGTGGAGTTGACGTTTTCCAGTGACTCTAGAATCTGGTCAGCATGGCATCTTACAATGCTCTCTCCAACGTCCATGGTATACATGAGAGGTCCTTGCCGTGTACAAATCGTTCCTGGCTGCCAAAACTGGTTGACCTATCTTAAAACTCCTGGTCGGCCTTTCATTCATATTCTGAAACTGCCTGTTCTCCACATCTCTTCGGATGTTTGGCTTAACCAAATCCAAGCGGCATCGTAGTCTTCAATTGAAGAACATCATGGCTGGAGTTTGGTTGGTAACCGCATGTGTCGCATTCCGGTAGGCAAACAAGAAGTTGTCCACCTTGTGTTGTAGGGGTATATCTTCATTATACATTGCCTTGATAGCCTTCTTGAATGCTTGGACAAACCTCTCGGCCAATCCATTAGTGGCTGGATGATATGGGGCAGATGTGTAATGCTTAACACCATTGTTCTTTAAGAACCTCCGGAACTCTTCAGACACAAACTGTGGTCCATTGTCAGAGCAAATCTGTTCAGGCAGCCCATTCCTGGCGAATATGGTTCGTAAAACTGTGATAGTTTTTTCCGTGGTGGTTGAGGACATTTTTATTACCTCTGGCCACTTTGAATGTGCATCCACCGCAATTAAAAACATCGAGTCCATGAAGGGACCAGCAAAATCAATGTGCACCCTTTGCCATGGAGATGAGGACCACTCCCATGGATGCAGAGGAGCTGGTGGTGGGGCGTTTTGGACCTTCTGGCATCCTGCACAGCTCTTGGTCATCTCTTCGATTTCTCTATCGATTCCTGGCCACCACATTAACGCTCTGGCTAAGTTCTTCATTTTTACCCCACCCAGATGACCCTCATGAAGCTCATTGAGCACTCCATCCGTCAACTTAGGTGGAATTACTACTCTGGATCCACACATCAAGGTTCCTCTGCACACTGACAGCTGTTCTCTTCTCGGCGAGAATGCTGGCAGCAGTGGTTCGCCATGTGCTGGCCATCCCTTCACCGTTAAATCATAGACCCGTGATAGTGTCGGGTCATTCCGTGTTTCCTTTTCTATGTTTGCATTCGTCACAGGGAGACATTCGACTATGGTCGAGTGGAATAACTCCATTGGATCCACTGCAAGGTCTTCTTCCACCGTCGGCAACGGTAGGCGTGACAATCCATCAGCATTCCCATGCTGTTTAGTTCCTTTGTACTCAATGTCATATTGGTGTGCCCCGAGGAAAAGGGACCACCTCTGCAGCCGTTGTGCTGTCATTATCGGTACACCCTTCTGAGGGTTGAAAATGGAGACAGGAGGTTGATGATCGGTTAGTAGAGTAAATTTTTGACCGTGCAGGTAGTGATTGAACTTCTTCACCCCCCACACTAGGCTGAGGGCCTCTCTGTCAATCTGGGTGTAGTTACGCTCGGCAGAAGTTAACGAGCGTGACGCAAAAGCTATCGGCCTCTCTAAACCATCAAGGAATTTATTTGACAGTACCGCCCCAATGCCGTAGGGAGACACATCACACGCCAGTCTGATCGGCAGTGCTGGGTTGTAGTGAGCCAATACTTCCCTTGAAGTGATTAAGTCCTTACTCTTCTGGAAAGCCCGCTTACAATCATTGCTCCATTCCCATGCTACTCCCGTTCGTAGCAGGGCGTTCAGTGGGTGCAGAATTGTTGACAAATTCGGCAAAAACTTATGGTAGTAATTCACCAATCCGAGGAATGACCTCAGTTGCGACACATTTTCAGGCGCTGGGGCCTTAACAACCGCTTCAATTTTGTCAAGGGTCTTATGTAACCCCTCTTCATCAATCACGTGGCCACAATACGATATCTGTTTCTTAAAAAACTCGCACTTGGGGCGGTTGGCTCGCAGCCCATGTTCCCGTAGTCTAGCGAGCACCTGTTCTAGGTTGTTAAGGTGTTCACTGTCATCTTCACCTGTCACAAGGATGTCGTCCAAGTAACACTGAGTTCCCGGAATCCCTTGCAGGACTTGTTCTATCGCTCTTTGCCATATCGCCGGAGCCGATGCTACTCCGAATACCAATCGATGATACTGGTAAAGACCTTTGTGAGTGCTTATCGTGAGATACTTCCTAGAGGACTCTTCAACCTCCATCTGCAAATATGCTTGTGCTAGGTCAATTTTTGTAAAACGCTTCCCTCCAGACAGTGAGGCGAAGATGTCTTCTATCCTTGGAAGAGGATATTGTACTGTGTGAAGGACTGGGTTCACCGTCACCTTGAAATCCCCACAGATGCGAATCATCCTTGGCTCCCCGGACTTATTACTTAACGTTTTCTTCATGACAGGAATGATGGGTGTCGCCCACTTGCTCCAGTCGACCTTAGACAACACGCCTGCCTTCTCCAGATTCTCCAGCTCTGCCTCGACGGCTGGGCGAATTGCATATGGTACCGGTCTTGCTTTGAAAAACTTGGGAACTGCATTCTCTTCTATTTTTATCGAGGCGGTTACGCCTTTAAGCGTGCCCAGTTCTTGTTGAAATACCTCTTTGGCGTTAGCTAAGATTGTTGACAATCGTCCAGGAGTGACGTCTTCATCTTTTTTACCATCCACCGTCATTGCATGAATGGAGTGCCAATCTAAGTTTATCTTCCTGATCCATTCCCGTCCCAATAACGGTGGTCCACCATTTGGCAGTATGTAGAGATACAATTTCCGTATTTTCTTGCCGTTGTATTCGACAGGCACCCTTATTTTTCCTCTGGGGTATACTTTTTGCCCCATATACGTTGTCAAGACGATGGATGTCTCTCTCAAGGGTATGTGTGAAAATAGCCGCTCGTAGTCTCGTCGATTCATGATGGTTAGCACTGATCCTGTATCCAATTCCATTTTAACGTGGGATCCTGCTATCATGAGGGTGACCCAAATGATTCGGTGATCCTCTTTTGCGATTACATTGTGAAGTTTGAGACAGCTTAGTCTCCTGTTCCCGGATTCACTATCGCTCATCTGGTCTTTGGAACTACTGTCCGTCATCTTTTGTACTTTCTTGTACGGTTCCTTAGTAGCCTTTTTGTTGTCGCTGGTCTTCTTCCCAGACCTGCAAACTCGTGCAATGTGTCCCATCTTCCTGCATTGCCTGCATATTTTGTCTTTGGACCAGCAGTCCTTCTGGTCATGGTTAGTTCTGCCGCAGCGATAACATTTTGCAAATCCCCGTGTCATTTCGTGGGTGCCGTATTCCTGTGGCTTTTGTTGAATTTCTGCAGCTCCCTTGGCTGCTGCTTCATACGATACTGCCACGCTAAAAGCCTTATCTAGCGTCAGCTCTTTCTCTGATAGTAACTTCTTCTGTGTTCCTTCACTCAGGAGTCCACAGACAAATTTGTCCCGTAGGGTATCTGCCAGTCCTTCTCCGAACTGGCAGTGCTTTGATAGCTTGCGTAGTTCCGTAAGGTACTCAGCATTGCTCTCATCTTTATGCTGAGTTCTCCTGTGGAATTTAAATCTTTCTGCTATCAACAGCGGTGCAGGGTTTAGGTGTTCCTGTAGGACAGCAACAATTTCGTTAAAACTCTTCGCCTTCGGTATGGCTGGAGTAATCAGGTCCCGCAATAGGCCGCACGTTCTAGCGCCCATTAAATTTAGCAATTTCGATGCCTTTTTCTCCTCCGCTATTTCGTTTGCCTCGAAATATACCTCGACTCTTTCCACATACGTGGTCCAGTCCTCTATTGTATTATCAAAAGCAGTGATACAGCCAGTCTTCGGCATCTTGCAAATCTAAAATGGCGCCTGCCGTGCTTTGCCTTCTTCCCCGCTGATTAAGATGGCGCCTCCTGCGCTTTGCCTTCTTCCCCGCTGTTGCTAGCGCTGCTTTCCGCGGTTCCCGTTGCAACCTGCAGCTCCTCGCGGTTTCTTGCGCGTTTAATATTTCTTTTTTTATTATTTTCCCGTCGTGGAACAACCCTGTGGGACTCTTGCCTCCCTCTTCTCGGGTCTATACGCAGCCCGGCTTCATAGCACCGGCCGCGCCCTGTGTGCTCCACCCTCTCTCTCTCTTCCCGACAATGCTGCTCGGCCCCGTTGCAAACCACCCGCTCGAGTTCGCGACCGCCGCAGCCCAGGAAGGATCAGTGCACTACCTGCCACCAGCCCGATTAGCTGAAGCACCGTCGACAGGAACCAGGCCCCGCTTCCGACAGCTTCTCCAGCAATCTTCAACTCCGCTAACACAGGGGCGGATGCCCACGGTCGACGCCCGTTTCTACTGCTTCTTACTTTTTTTTTCTTTTTCTTTCTGGCCTCGACCTCTGCTCACTTCGCTGTAGGAATGGATCCCAGGAGGTGGTGCAGACTGTAGGTAGGTTCGTATCTGCTCGTCGCCAGTATTACGTCCGTGAATGATTGAGACACGGACAGCAGGAGTTGAACAAAACAAGTCTTTACTGATGGAAGTCAATAGTGAAACTGAAACAACAAAGGCTCACTAGCGCCTTTTATACAGGGGTGGTCACTGCCGGTACTGCAGTCTGAGACCAGTTATTCTCTTAAAGGTACATACACAACAGAAACGTTAACTGTTTCTCTCTCCACAGATGCTGCCTGACCTGCTGAGTATTTCCAGCATTTTCTGTTTTTATTATGTAAGAATCACAGTTGTGCCAACAGTTTAGCAAACAATCATCCTGCAGAAATTTCTATAGTTTGCAATGTGGACAGATAGGCATGTACATTTTTGAAAAAAATATGTACCAACACACCACATCAATGGGAAGATTGGCTTTGTGCTATTGCGTTCTTCATCTTAGCTGTGCAATTTGAGGGATAGACCAAGTGCAGGTGAGATGCTTCTTCATCAGATACAGGAAACTCTCTTTTTACCGGTACCTACATAACCGGAAATCTCTCTTAACCGGCAAAATTCAGGAGTGGGTTCAGGTAAGTTTTACTTCATATTAGTGGCCGTGTAACCGGTGTTCCTGGATCTGTGGCCGTGTAACAGGGGTTCCTGCACCTGTTGCCATGCAACAGGGATGCCTGGATCTGTGGCTGTGTACGGGGCTCTCGTACCTTAGTAAGTATACCTCTCTGTAATCTGGAGTTTTTGATCAAACGGCAGCACACCGGTCCCGTCGGTGCCGGATAAAAAAGAGTTTCCTGTATCTTCAGCTTGCACTTCCTATGGGTCTGTGTGGCACTGGCAAGTGCCTGGCAACAGGTTTCTTGCCTCACTTTCACCTGGGGAAGGCTGCATAGGTGGTTCAGGAGAAACTAAAAGGGTAAAAGAGAAAACTCTGAAAAGTGAAAAAGATGCAATGAGTTAGCACACTTGCATGCTGCCATTATTATTTAAAATGTATAAAATAGTGTGAAGTATTACCTTCCAGTCAAGAAGCACACCACAAGACAAGAGGTTTTTCATTCACATTTATCAATGGCATTTCCATTTGGAATGCATCACTTGTGTCTGGAGCAGTGGACTGCTGTATCATATTAATATTCACTTTCAATGTCATTGGCAGCTGCAGTGGATTATTGCAGGTAGAAAATGATGAGTGTTCCGATGATGTGACTGGCACTCTGTGTACATGGCGACTGTGAGACTCGCCATCAGATTGGAGAGGCTCTGAGGCAATTGCGGACTCCTCTAGTTAAGGGAATTCCCGCAAACAGGAATGTGCTGGCAGCTGTGTGAGGAACTTTTAAGAAAAGCCTTTGTGAAGTTATAAATATTTTTTCCAGTCAGCAACAGCAACAGCAAAGGAAACAATGTAAAAAAGGTGACACAGCATACTTGCACTCTATTAATCTAATGAATGTAAAGACCGCAAAGATTTCTCTGTGTTTTATCATAGTACTTTACAACACAGCATCTCATGTTAAATTAGTTTCTAGCATGTGAAATAAATGCACCCCACACACCATTGTGGAATATTGTTTATGATATATCCTAACTCACACCAAGTCCCGTTCAACCTTCACCCCTGTGCTCACTGACCTACATTGGCTCCCGTTCCAGCAACAGCTTGATTTAAAAATTCTCATCCTTGTTTTCAAATCCCTCCATGGCCTCACCCCTCACTATCTCTGTAACCTCCTTCAACCCTACAACCCTCTGAGATCTCTGCGCTCCTCCAATTCTGGTCTATTGTGCATCCCCTATTTTAATCAATCCACCATTGGTGACCGTACCTTCAGGTGTCTAGGCCCTAAGCTCTGGAATTCCCTCCCTAAACCACACCTCTCCTTTAAAACACTCCTTAAAACCTACCTACTCACCTGCCCTTATGTGGCTCGGTGCTAAATATTGTTTAATAACGCTTTTGTGAAGCGCCTTAGGATGGATTACTAGGTTAAAGGGACTATATAAATGCAAGTTGTTGTTGTTCTTGATGTAGTTAGCAGCTTTCCCCTGGCTACTGAGTGCTTGAAGGTGAGACTGTTTTCTAATGTTATTAATTTACCTTCACCTGAAGGAGCTTCCCATTATTTGAATAACTTTCAGTGAAAAGCACTTTTTAATGAGAACAAAATGTTAATATTTATTTTATATGTATTGGCACATTATATTGTCTATTGGCCTCTTCAAATATTATCTAGGTATTAATCCTACATGTATTTCTGACCCAATTTGTAACCCAATTCTCAGTTGATTGCAAATGACAAAGGGCCCAATTTTTGGCTTGTGTGGGAAATGGTCGGGTTTCCCCGAATGCGGGGTTTCTGACACACAAAAAAATGTCAGCCAGCTCCACGCAATTTTCCCTCAATTGGCCAATTAATTCCCAGCGTGTGGGCAGCCTTGCTAATTGTCCATTTCTAGTCAGAAAGCCCCACAGTATGATGTCATCATTCGTGGTGCTTTCAAGGTCCATAGCAAGCACTGCATCCTCTGAAGGCTTCCAAATGAACCATACAGGATGGCAGAGGAGCCTGCAGCAGCTGTGGCCAGTGCCAGACCCCGAGCTGCCTTCAAATTCGACGAGGCTTCACTGCAGGCATTATTGGATGGGGTTAGGGCCCACAGGGAGGAAGAGGCCTCCCACTCAGACCAATGCTGCATGGATGCAGGTGTCAGCAGATGCCAACTCGCTGGGAATCACCAGAAGAACCTTGGCATTACATCTCTAACTCCTTCCTTTACTCCCCCACAGTACCATCCAGAGCCCCTGTCCTCACTGTGGAGGAGGAAGAGGCTGTGCAGCCAGACTCCTCAGAGGAAGCTCCAACCTCTGAGGGTGCAGTGTCAGCAGAAGTAAGCGCGCCCAGCACCAGTGCAGACACTCACACCTCGGGGGGACCTTCGGGACATAGAGTAGTGTTGTCACCTGGTGTTTCACAGCTCACAAGTGAGCCTCAGCAGATTCTGGAGACAGGGACAGCAGTGGAGAGTCCTCGTCGGAGGGCGCAGGATTCTGCCAGCTCAGCTCAGCTGTGCTGCATGTCGACCCTCTGCCTCTGGGTCCATCCGCAAGAGAAGAGGTGATGGATCTCCAGATGCAGGAGTCTCTGGCAGGTTTTGTCTCCGGGGTCGCTGCGAGTGTGGAGCGAATGGAGGAGTCCATAGCGACCATGAGCAGAGCCATTGTGGTGTCATTGGCGCATGAACGCATCACCATGGAAAGGTTGGCAACCTCCATGGAGGAGATAACTCACCAGGGTACGGAAAACATGGTGAGTGCTCATAAGAGAATGACATCTCTTGAGGAGCGTTGGCCATCTGTTGAACAGAGAAACCAGATCTTCATGGAAGTCCTTCTGAGTAGGACTGCCAGTGCAGAAACGGGTCCCCATGGCCCCCTAAAGCGCAGCAAGGTGCTCTCAAGCCACTTCCAAGCGCTGGCCCCTTCTGGCCTGTGCAGCTTCAGGTGAGTGAGCAGCAGCCTGGTGCTCCTGTTGCTGATCCTGCTATTCCTGGTTCTGCTGCTGCCGCCTCTGCTGCTGGAGATCCTCTAATGGCAAGAAGGGAAGGAAAAAAAGGCGTCCCATGCTTCTCGTAGATGCCTCCGCTGAGGAAACGCTGAGTGAGGGTGGCGAGAGGGGCTTCCCAGGAGATCGCATTGGAGAAGTGTGTGAGGCTCCAACCTTCCACAGCTGTGCCTAAGCCTTGAAGAAGTAGCCCCAAACCTGCAACAACAAGGTCCTTCAACATACAAGTGCTGTCCCTTTAAATCGCAGCTTCTCCGATTGACCTGCAGCTGACAGCACGCAAGCCGGCAAGCTTCACGCCAGGTTCCATCAGCGGGGTTCCCCGCAGGCGTGTTTGATGTGGGGAAAGCCCCAAAATCGCAACGGCCCCTTAAAATCTACTTAAACAAGGTAATAATTGGTGATTTGTGTTCCGACAGCCAGTCCCGCCAGTGGCGGCTGGGACTGAAGCGGGTCGCGGAGAAACGGCGGTCCGAAAGTCGGATGGGGCAGGGAATCAGGCGGGGGGGGGGGTCGCGACCCACTTTTTCAGCGATTTTTCGGCCCCCAGCTGCCTGGAAAGCCGCCCGACGGCTGGCAGAAAATCGGGGCCAAAGTATCAGAAATGGACAAATCCTGCTATGGCAGGATATGCCACTGCCAACAGCTAACCATCATATTTCATGCTGTAGATCAATAAAATCAAACCTGCTGTGTGTCAGAAGGATGGGCATCCTCTTCTGGTTAAATCATTTGCTGCAAATAGTAGACTTTTACAACATAGGAGGCCATTTGAGCCAATGAATTTGTGTCAGATCTCTGAAAGAGCTATCTGTTCTGCTTCTGGCACTGTTTCTAGTGTGGCATTCAATGACCTCTGTGCAAAAATATCTCTAAACATTTCATGACTCACCCGCCATACTGTCCCATGTTCTGTAATAGCTGCACTGTGGGATTGTATGTGTTTGCGTGAACACGTTCAGGCCCGTGTTTGAAGGGCCCCGCAGGTGCTCTGATCATGAGTCGGAAGAATGTCACAGGGTCGCGTCGCCAGGGAGAGGAATCGGCTCGACTGGCAGGGAGCGCTCATAGCAAAGTGAGTGAGAGCTGTGGGCCTTTGTGATGAGGCGGGCCCATCTGTTGAGAATAATTCGCAAGAACTGAATCAGTGTTGGTTTTATAAAGAGGAGCAGGCTTGAAATTACCTCCGGTCGCGGACCCCTTGGAAAGTCTCTACGGAACCCCAGGGGTCCACGGACCACAGTTGAGAAACACTGCTCTAGTCTCTAACTCACTGAACAGTGGAGATAGTATTTCCTAATTTATCTTAACAAAACACCTCTTCATTTTAAACCCCTTTATTAGATCTCCTTTTAACCTTCTTTGTCCTAATGAAAGGGCCCCAGTTTCTTTATTCTTTTCTCATAACTAAAGCTTCTCATCCTTGATACCATCTTAGTAAATCTCTCCTGTACTCGCTGCATATCCTTGATATCCTTCCTAATTAAGGTGCCTAAGAGTGGGCATGATTCTAACTGTATGCTTGCCAACGAATTGTATAGGTTTAGTATTTCCTCTATACCCCTATTTATATAACTCTAGTGTGCCATATCTGTTTTTTACTGCTTTATCATCTTGTCCATCCACTGATAAAGATTTGTGCCTGTGAACCCCTAAGTGTCTCTGCTCTTCTATTCCTTTGAACCTTTTGTCAATTAGTGTATATGTCTTTTCCTCATTCTTCTTCCTAAAATACATCACCTCAATTTTTTCTACTTTAAATTTCATCTGACATTTATCTGCCAAATTTAATAACCTGTCTATGCTGTTCTAAAATCGCTTACAGTCATTTTCAGTTAACTACACTTCCTATTTTATGTCATCTGTAAATTTTGATATTTTGCCTTATACCCAACTTCAGATCATTTCTATGTATCGAGAAGAGCAATGAACCTAACACTAATGCCTGGGGGATAGTACTGTTACACCCTTCCACTCTGAGAAACATCCATTGACTACAAGTCACAGTTTTCTGTCCTTTAATCAACTTATTTTACATGCTGCCACACTCCCCTTAATACTGTGTGCTCTGTAACTTCATCAACAAGCCTCTTTACAGCATCTTATAAAATGCCTTTTGAAAATCCATATACACAACATCCACTGCATTTTCTGTATCAGTATGCTCTGCTATTTCATCAAAGAATTCCATTAACATGACTTGCCTTTTACAAATCCATTCTTGCTTACCTTAATTGACCCATGTCTTTCCAAGGTGCGTATTAATTTTGTGCCGTATTATGGCCTCAAGGTTTATCCGCTACCAATGTTAACCTGACCGGGTTATAGATACCTGGTTTATCCGTTTTGAACATGTAGTGTGCTGCACGATTGCTGCTTGTAACTTTAGTGTCTTCTCCACTTAAACTTTCAAATGATTTTAGTAGCAGTTATACAGCACTGCCAGGATCAATCTTGTTCAACTGCTCTTTCAAGCATTCTTTCTGGAATACATATATATATTTCCACTTGCCATAATAGCTCACACAACCCCTTTATAGATCCTTATAAATAAAACCAAAAATGCTGGAAATGTACAGTGGGTCAATTAGTATCTGGAAGACAGAGGTCAAAATTTTGGTCAAAATCAGAATGCATCACTAAGTGTAGCTCCAACAAAGGTTCTCACCAGAAATGTTAGTTCCTCTTTCTCTCCAAGTTACTGATCAACCTACTGTGCAGTTCCAACCGTTTTGCTCATTCACATTTCAAGCATTCACAATTTTTCTTTTTGTCACCTTCCTGTGTTCCTGGCTTCTCACATTTTTTTCTTAAATTTGTAAGTGGTTCTTTCTGCCATTTCATAGATTAACATTCTTTGACGGGTACTTGATCCCTAGCAATTTAAATATAAGGTTAGGTGCTCCGTCCTGGATAGCATTTTCAAATACTAGTTCACTATTTTTGTTCAGCACCTGTGTGTTAGCTGTCCAGATTCTATCTTTGTAATGTATGGTGTTGCACAGAACAGAAAGAGCGTTGTTTACCTATTGAAATGAATGGATTGCAGTCCATTTGACGTCACCAACAGTTTTCAGTGCATGATTAAGGTAGTTTAGTTCCCACATGCTTCTGTCACTTTTGTAATTAAAGTTACAGTAAACAAATAAGGGCTGTCCATAGTGTATATGGATATTTTACAACTGCCCTGTCAAAAATCTTTTTAAAGTTTGTGCAGATGACAGAGTGTAAAAGACTCTAAAGCAGATTAGTACAGCTATTGACCTCAGCAACCTTTCATCTGTTTTTCACTCCCTATGCCTGTTACATTTTCAAGGGTGTAAACAGCTAAGAACCTGGAGAATCTGGACCCTCACCTTACGTTATCTCAAAAGTGAGTTCATATCCCACATTTATGAAATGAAACGCAATACGTTAATAGGTTTTCACATAACACAGTCAGAATAATCTTTCACTTAAGACCATTTTATAAGTGCATTCATCCACCTCCATGACTGCAGGCCATTGTTATATCTCTCACACAAACTACCAACTTGATTGATTTCCCTGAGTACATTTTTTAACAGACTGAATCAAGCTGTTCAGTGACTGTCCTTGTACAGAAATAAATTATTTTAGTCTTGCTTATTAATTTGTCTTTGTACATTTCTAGGACTGGCAAGATTTTGGTTTTATTTTGAGACCTGTTTAAAGATTAGGAGGGGAGTATTTTAACGAAGTAAAATAATTTAATTCCAGAGTTCATTTTTTTCCCCTGCTCCCAGGTGCAAAATTGCTCAGTTTTTCAGACTTTATTTCAAGCTGTGTGCACTATAGTACAAAGACTCAGTCAACCAAAAATATTCATCTCAGCCGTGTTAGCAACACCTTGACACTGTGTAACTCATTTTTATCGTCTCTTGGTTTGTTGTCTCGCTGCTTTTTGTGCTTCGATATATTTGAAATGTTGTCAACCGATCATGGGACAAACAAAACAGACAACTCCTTCATAGTCATTTAAATAGGCATGGTCTTCTCAATGGGGAGTTTTTACGAGAGGCTGCGCTGTTGGAACAGCCTGCTTTGAAAGGTTCACTGACAACCCTCCATTTTGACAGATGTGCAAGTTTGCTTTGCAATTTTCTGCAGCATTAACATTTTCATGATTTCAATTTTTTTTTAGATTGTACCAAAGGTGTGGGATGACGGTCAATGTTATTTTTTGCTCAGCTATTTTTAACCCGGAAGTAAAACTGATGATATCGTGAAACCTCCATTTACTCACATGTGTGACCAGCATTAGTAAGTTACTCTGAGCTGCACTTGGGCACCTTGGATTGGCTGTTACCAGAATGGCATTGTCAGAACTTGGCAGCAAGTTATCTGGCTGTTCTCTGTTGGCAGTGTGTGACATGGGGAGGACCTAATTGGGTTTGTTATTTGCCGCGATGTAGAATTGCACTGAGTAAAGTACATGTTCCGGGAACCAGAAATGGAAACTCATTAGATGGGAGAGGATTGCAATCAGGCCTATTACTGTTCCACAGGGAAGATTTCATGCAGTTGATTTACCGAAAACCTTTATCGGTATTTATGTAAAACATAATCACCATTATAAGTGCTAATTATAAATTAATTCACTTAAAAGGGGAAGTATTTTGATCAGTGCTTCAGTTTATTTTTAGTGGGCCTGGAGATTTATTTTTTTCAATGGAACAATGAGAGCTGCAAACTGTGACAGAAAAGGCACTGATATCCTGCAGGACAAAAGCTGACAGAAGTATTTGAACTTGAATTTTGTGGGAGGGAGTTTCTGGGAAGTTTCTGCCCTTGGGCCTATTAAACTTATGTGGGAGTTTTCTGAGGAATGATCATTTTAAATCAAGACCCAGTAAAGTCTATGGGAATGATAGTCCACGAATACAAATGAGGTGTCATTGGCCAAGAGGACATTTTTCCTGAATGAGCCGGGTATCAAGGGAAATGACTTTGACGTTGAAAATCCTCTGATTTCCTGTGTAGAAGATATCTCTGCAGCTGGAAATAAGCACTCAGCTTGGCCTGAAGCCAGCGATTATGGGAAACCAAAGATTAAAAGGAGCATTGAAAAGAAATCGCTTGTTTTACAAATTTCACACCCCCACTTAATCACATCTTAGCTTTTGACAAATAGTGTTCTTTGGAAAATGAGTACATAAAATAGGAAGATGGATTTAAGAGTCAGCTTTATGATGGTTATAACTTTATTTAACCTTCTTTCTGTCTTGCTTCATTACTTTATTCTCCAGAACTTGTAGCTGGCCACATCATTAATCAGCAGTATTTACAATACTTTTTGTTAGTTATTGCTTTTTATGTCTTGTCATATAGAATATGGATAAATCAAAGATTACACCATTTAAAATTACCACTCCACTGTTCCTCTTGCTGCAGCTATTTAAAATGCTCCACGCAAACACATATTTTGTGTATGTTTGTGTGCATGAGTGCAACATTTTCCACTGAGGACAACGTACATCAGAGTCAAAAAGGGAAACTTCAACTGGGTGTTGGAGGTAGTGATATGTGCATTAACGTGTCGTCATTTTGTTTGTTTATACTAATAACATAGTGGTTGTCTTCTGTCGTCTCTTGTAAAATTGCTCATGTGGGTAAACATATATATGGGCTAGAAATTCGGTTGCATAGCTCCCATTGTTTGGGCGCTATGGGTGCTGTTTTTGGGTGGCAATTGCTGTCTGAGCAATGTGCACACACTTCAATACAGGCCGCACCTGATGCTGCCTTAGTGAGGGTGTCAGCGTCGACGCTGGGTGCATGCGGCAGAAGTATGTACAGTAGGCAGATCGTGACATCAGTCAGTGTGCAACACTGATTGACGCCAGCGCTGCCATTTTCATCCTCAATGCTGGAACTAACATCCTGTGTTAACCTGCAAGCACCCCCTACCAGTGATATTTAAAGGGATCATCAACCACTCTCAAGTGAGTTGCTGATTAATTCCTACTGGCTTTGTGTAAGTTTGTGGAAGTGTTTGGAGCTTTCTAGAGTTATTTAAAGTTGGTGAGGTGACAGGGAGTGGTGCTGCAAGTGGAGAAGGCCTTGCTTCTGACTTTAAGGGTTCTGTTCAGACCACTTGCTCCCAGTCATGGGTGCTCTAGTTGTCATCCCCCTTGGCCTGCAGCATGTCAGGGGGATGGAGCAGGGGCAGCAAAGAAGAGGACAAGCTGCTCGCTGGGGGAGGGGGGCGAAGGGCTCTCAGCCTTACCCACCCCTGGTCTTCCGAGAGCAATTCTCTTACCTGAGCCAGGAGCAGCGTGTGAGACATCTGCCCTTTACGAAGGAGGTGCTCACAGAACTCTGCCACCTGCTGCAACCAGACCTGCAGTCACACCAGGACAGTGCTGCCAGTGGCTGTGAAGGTGACCGTGGCCCTGAAATTCTTTGCATCGGGATCCTTCCAGGCTGGAGCAGACAACACCTGTAACATCTCCCAGTTCGCCATCCACTCTACTGCTGCATAAGAGTGGAAAGAGATGCTTTTTATGCCAGGAGAGGGGAATTCATTGTCTTCTCTCTGACAGTGACAGCAAGCTGAGCCTGCATGAGAGCAATCTGAGCTTTCATGACCAAAGTCTGAGCTTCCACTGCAGCACTCAGACGTAGGGTGGCTTGTGCTTGTGCTGCAGTGGAAGCTGAGATATCAGACGCTGCATGATGGTTGGGTCCACCAGAGCGTTAATGGATCTACCCACCCCTTTCAGGCTGGAAATCATGGGCTCCAAGCTCTGTGCGAAGCCCTGTGCAAGGTTGGTGCCAGACTCCTCCATGCTCCTTGATATTGCACTCAGGCTTTTTAATGCACCAAGCATTTTGTTGTGCATACCCATCAGTGTTCTTCTGTAGGTCTCCCCATCGAAGTCCTCACCTGAGTCCTCTGCAGCAGAACTCATGTGTGACCTCGCTCTCTGGTGTGCTGGCGCCTGCGCTACCCTTTCCCCCTGCCCTGGCTGCAGCCCACTCGTGCCCGGTGACTCAACATGTGCAGATCCTGCCTCTGAGCTATCCTTTAAACTCAGCGCAATGCCAGTATCTGAGCTGGTGGATGCGAGTGTCAGATTGAGTGATGGTGTTTTTTATTCTTCATCACTCTCCCCTCCCTCTTCTTGCACTACTGGCTGTGCAGGCTGGATTTCTTGGGTCTCTGAAATGAGAAAAGCTTAAGTGTAGGATTGTGGTGAGGGGAGGGAGGAAAGCAAGAGCTGCATGCTTAAACCATGTGTAACTTGTAAATCAGAAGAGATTGTGGGATGAGGGGTAAGTGGGATGTGAGGAAGAGGATTACGTATAAGGCATCTTGTATTCTTTCAGCCCCGCCACTGGCCACGGGCTCAGCGATTGCCCTCCCAAGAATGGCCAGTACAGTCTCCTCCATGGGGATGAGGTAATGTAGGCAAGCCTATCCCCTGCTGGTTAGGTGCTGCTGGCACTGGTTGTGAGCCACCTTTTCCTGGAAGAGAGAAGGAAGTGTGTCAGTGAGTGTGGTACAATGTGTTCGGGTGATGTTCCTGTCATGGTTGAATAGCTGGCAGTGTGTGCAAGCTGTGAGATGTGGGTATGAGGCATGCATCAGTGGCAAGTGTGTGAGGGTAAGGTGAAGCTGTGAATGTGAGGTATGAGCCATGTTTGGTAGAGATTGTTGGTCAGTGAGTGATGAGAGTGTGGTGCATTGAGCAGTGTGTGAGGCTCGTGGTGCAGATGGTGGGATATGGCATTTGAAGTTGAATTCCCTGACCTTGACCACTCATGTGAGGTCATTAAACTTCTTCCTGCACTACGCCCATGTCCTCGGGGCTACACTACTGGCATTCACCACAGTGGCTATCTGCTGCCACTGCACTTTGCTCTGTAGCCTAGAGGGCCTCCTGGCCCCCTCTGGAAAGAGAACCTCTCTCCTCTTATTGACCTCCTGCACCAAGGCCTCCACTGCTGCATCAGAGAACCTTGGTGCATGCTCTCTCCAACGTTGTACCATCATTACTTATTTTCCACTGTCTTCCCCAGCCAGTTCAATGATTGCTGCAGGTAGAGTGCACCTTCCCTTTAAGAGATACAGACTACCTTTAAGTAGTGCAGGCTAGCTTTAAGTGGTGCTAGCCTTGCATGAACTTGGATCCCCTGCTGAGTGTTCAGCCACTCAGGAGAGCATTCAGCATTGGTTTGAATGCCACAATCATGGAAATGAGCAGGCAGCATGAACTTTATGCGTTGCCTGCATTCCTCCGAACGGGTGCAGGCAGATCACACGTTGCGATCCCTGCACCTGTTTTCGGGGGCAAACCAATTTCTAGGTCATAGTCTCGGATTTTGCGGTTAGCGCCGAACAAACGCTCATTACACTTACAGCTGCCCATAGACATTTCATGGGCTTTTGCGTAGCAATTTATGGTCTTCGGCAGTCCGAAATAGCACGTGCCCTCTGCAGGGAATTTGGGAACTGTGTGAACAGGTCAAGCAACTGTGGGGCGATTTTCCCACTGGAGGCGAGATGGAGGTGGGTTTCAGTTTGGGTGGGTTTGAAACTCGCCTCCACTGATAGGTTTCAAAATGTTGCGATTTTGCCATGGTTGTCCACTTGATTTCAGAGGTGTGGGATGCCCTTGCTCAATTAGTGTTTTGGGACTGAAACTCGCCTCTGTTGACAGCACTTTTCCAGTCTGATTTTATGGCTTCTTGCTCCCTTGGCTCACTCCACAGCATTTCTGTGTCTCCTGCATCACCTCCAACATCTTTTGAGAAACCACTATGTCCAATTCCAAGGCAAGGGCCTACCCAAGGCTCTGCAAATGTTGTTGGAGGGGGTGACAGCTAGCATGGAGGTGCTCTTCCACTCAGCTCGGAAGAAGGGGCCTGCCAAAGAAACCAAGGCTGTGTGGGTACAGCTGGCAAGGGATATAACCTCCAGATCTGTGTGCAGATAGGGAGCTTGTTTCTGTGCATTGATGAAATGCCATCCCTGTTGGAAAGTATTAAAATAATTTGAAGCCAAAATGTTGGCGTTATGCCATCAGTTCTTTTGCCTTAGGAAGCTCCACATTGCGGGCACTGCACACTTGCGTTGTCAGGTTGGTGGCCTGATTGAAAGGAGGCCAGAGAGTCATGTCCATTGTCAATGAAGTCCTAGGATCTCTTCAACCAATAAGACTGATAAATTCTTACTGAGGCACACAGGGGGCGATTTTCTGACGCCGGAGGAGGCAGGTTTGGAGGCGGGAAAGGCAGGAAAATTTGATTCAAAGAGGTCGGGTTCGGAACCTGCCTCCAACCCACCTCTGCGGGATTTTGCCAGTGCCGGTTTTGGCGGTCAGGAAACGCTCCCGCCTCCAGCTGGCCATTGCGTTATTAAACATCCTTAAATGCTCGTTAAGGGCCTCTCTAAGACTATTTTGAGAGGCCCTCGTGATTGTTCCAGCTTTTCGGCGTGATCCACGCACCTCCTGAACCACGCCAGGTAAACCTGATGGGTTGACTCGTGGGTGGCCTCCTCACAGCCACAGGTCGAACAAGACATTGTTTACTGCAGCAAGGATTACTTGCAGGTGCCAGACCTTGGCTTTAAAAAGTCTCTGAGCACTTTTAGAAGGCCTTCCGAAGTCGGAAGTGCTGCAGCTTGACTCCATCAACTGTGGGACCTCCTTGGAAGACCCTCTCCCCGCTTGCAATGAGCACTTCCCCAAAGGAGGCGTCTATAAGCAGCATGGGAACCATCCGATTTCTTTCACCATGGACCTCAGATGAGGAGGAGGAGGAGCAGGAGGAGGTCAGAGCGCCAGTGTATTGACCAGCGGCAGCACGCGAGCACATGGCTGCCCAGGATGCAAGGGATGAACTTATCCTGGCCAGATTTGCATAGGTTGCCCAAGTTGGCACATGTCCTTGGCTCCATCCTAGGACATCATTGACAATGGACATGACTCTCTTGCCTCCTTTCACTCAGGCCACCAACCTGACGATGCAAATGTGGAGCTGCCTAAGGTGAAAGAACAGATGGCATAACGCCAACATTTTGGCTTCAAATCATTTTAATGCTTTCCAACAGGGATGGCATTTCATCAATACACAGAAACAATCTCCCTATCTGCACACAGATCTGGAGGTTATATCCCTTGCCAGCTGTACCCTCACAGCCTTGGTTTCTTTGGCAGGCCTCTTCCTCCGAGATGAGTGGAAGAGCACCTCCATGCTAGCTCTCACCCCCTCAAACAACATTTGCAGTGCCTCATCTGAGAGCTTTGGGTAGGCCCTTGCCTTGGAATTGGACATAGTGGTTTCTCAAAAGATGTTGGAGGTGGTGCAGGAGACACAGAAATGCTGTGGAATGAGCCAAGGGAGCAAGAAGCCATAAAATCAGACTGGAAAAGTGCTGTCAACAGAGGCGAGTTTCAGTCCCAAAACACGAATTGAGCAAGGCATCCCACACCTCTGAAATCAAGTGGACAATCATGGGAAAATGGCAAATTTTTGAAACCTATCAGTGAAGGTGAGTTTCAAACCTACCCAAACTGAAACCCACCTCCATCTCGCCTCCAGTGGGAAAATTGCCCCCGCAGTGTCTGAGCCAGGAAGTGTCAGTTAGAATATTTAATTCAATGTAAAAATCATGTACAGAAAGTAAAATAGAGAGGGAAAGAAAGATAGGATTAAGAGAGATAAAAGAGACAGAAAGAAAAACTAAGAATTATTTTTATTTTACTTTTTTTTTAAATTTCCAACAATAATTAAAATGTGAAGGAATGAGACTATACACTTGTAAAAGTAAATGTTCAGTGCCAGTAATGTTATTTGGCAGTAATTAAGATTTCTGGAATGAACAAACCCTAACTTTTTCTGGATAGTTTAGTGGATAACTAGAGGGTAAGAACAGCAACTCCATGCTCTTCATGTGTTTGAATGCCGAGTCTCTCGACGAGTGACCAGTGTAGTGAAGCTTGTGGAGGAGCAGGGCAACTCGGACAGCAGTTTCCTGATTTCCACGTTTAACTGTGCATATGTGTGGTCACCAAACGTTGCTGTTAGATTTACTCTTTTTAATAACAGCAAGCGTTTAGAGCCTCACCGTTATTCCTACTGCAAAATCCTAGCCATCATGTACATTAAGACACAGATATTATGTCCGTGAATGATTGAGACACGGACAGCAGGAGTTGAACAAAACAAGTCTTTACTGATGGAAGTCAATAGTGAAACTGAAAACAACAGAGGCTCACTAGCGCCTTTTATACAGGGGTGGTCACTGCCGGTACTGCAGTCTGAGACCAGTTATTCTCTTAACGGTACATACACAACAATTCCTCCCCTTTTAGATAAACAGTACATAACATTCATTTAACAACTAAATGATAACTAATTACAATCACAATTACGGTTGCTAGATACATTGGCTAAGTTTAAGCAATTATAAGTTCAGTCTTTGAGGAGGCTTCCTGATTCTGTCTGGATAACGCCTCTTTGGGGTATCAGGTTCTTCTGGCAATGTTGAGTCGGGATCAATGTCGTTGTTTGGTTTATCTGCTTCCAATATCACCGGTTCTGCGGTAGCTGCAATTGGTACGTCGATTTCATTGCCAGGTGTATCAGATCGTGGTGTGGAGTTGACATTTTCCAGTGACTCTAGAATCTGGTCAGCATGGCATCTTACAATTCTCTCTCCAACGTCCACGGTATACATGAGAGGTCCTTGCCGTGTACAAATCGTTCCTGGCTGCCATTTCTCAGTGCGGTAGTCCCGGGCCAAAACTGGTTGACCTATCTTAAAACTCCTGGTCGGCCTTTCATTCATATTCTGAAACTGCCTGTTCTCCACATCTCTTCGGACATTTGGCTTAACCAAATCCAAGCGGCATCGTAGTCTTCGATTGAAGAACATCATGGCTGGAGTTTGGTTGGTAACCGCATGTGTCGCATTCCGGTAGGCAAACAAGAAGTTGTCCACCTTGTGTTGTAGGGGTATATCTTCATTACACATTGCCTTGATAGCCTTCTTGAATGTTTGGACAAACCTCTCGGCCAATCCATTAGTGGCTGGATGATATGGGGCAGATGTGTAATGCTTAACACCATTGTTCTTTAAGAACCTCCGGAACTCTTCAGACACAAACTGTGGTCCATTGTCAGAGCAAATCTGTTCAGGCAGCCCATTCCTGGCGAATATGGTTCGTAAAACTGTGATAGTTTTTTCCGTGGTGGTTGAGGACATTTTTATTACCTCTGGCCGCTTTGAATGTGCATCCACCGCGATTAAAAACATCGAGTCCATGAAGGGACCAGCAAAATCAATGTGCACCCTTTGCCATGGAGATGAGGGCCACTCCCATGGATGCAGAGGAGCTGGTGGTGGGGCGTTTTGGACCTTCTGGCATCCTGCACAGCTCTTGGTCATCTCTTCGATTTCTCTATCGATTCCCGGCCACCACACAAACGCTCTGGCTAAGTTCTTCATTTTTACCCCACCCAGATGACCCTCATGAAGCTCATTGAGCACTCTATCCTTCAATTTGGGTGGAATTACTACTCTGGATCCACACATCAAGGTTCCTCTGCACACTGACAGCTGTTCTCTTCTCGGCGAGAATGCTGGCAGCAGTGGTTCGCCATGTGCTGGCCATCCCTTCACTGTTAAATCATAGACCCGTGATAGTGTCGGGTCATTCCGTGTTTCCTTTTCTATGTTTGCATTCGTCACAGGGAGACATTCGACTATGGTCGAGTGGAATAACTCCATTGGATCCACTGCAAGGTCTTCTTCCACCATCGGCAACGGTAGGCGTGACAATCCATCAGCATTCCCATGCTGTTTAGTTCCTTTGTACTCGATGTCATATTGGTGTGCCCCTAGGAAAAGGGACCACCTCTGCAGCCGTTGTGCTGCCATTATCGGTACGCCCTTCTGAGGGTTGAAAATGGAGACAAGAGGTTGATGATCGGTTAGTAGAGTAAATTTTTGACCGTGCAGGTAGTGATTGAACTTCTTCACCCCCCCACACTAGGCTGAGGGCCTCTCTGTCAATCTGGGCGTAGTTACGCTCGGCAGAAGTTAACGAGCGTGACGCAAAAGCTATCGGCCTCTCTAAACCATCAAGGAATTTATGTGACAGTACCGCCCCAATGCCGTAGGGAGACGCATCACACGCCAGCCTGATCGGCAGTGCTGGGTTGTAGTGAGCCAATACTTCCCTTGAAGTGATTAAGTCCTTACTCTTCTGAAAGGCCCGCTTACAATCATCGCTCCATTTCCATGCTACCCCCGTTCGTAGCAGGGCGTTCGGTGGGTACAGAATTGTCGACAAATTCGGCAAAAACTTATGGTAGTAATTCACCAATCCGAGGAATGACCTCAGTTGCGACACATTTTCAGGTGCTAGGGCCTTAACAACCGCTTCAATTTTGTCAGGGGACGTATGTAACCCCTCTTCATCAATCACGTGGCCACAATACGATATCTGTTTCTTAAAAAACTCGCACTTGGGGCGGTTGGCTCGTAGCCCATGTTCCCGTAGTCTAGTGAGCACCTGTTCTAGGTTGTTAAGGTGTTCACTGTCATCTTCACCTGTCACAAGGATGTCGTCCAAGTAACACTGAGTCCCCGGAATCCCTTGCAGGACTTGTTCCATCGCTCTTTGCCATATCGCCGGAGCCGATGCTACTCCGAATACCAATCGATGATACTGGTAAAGACCTTTGTGAGTGTTTATCGTGAGATACTTCCTAGAGGACTCTTCAACCTCCATCTGCAAATATGCTTGTGCTAGGTCAATTTTTGTAAAACGCTTCCCTCCAGACAGTGAGGCGAAGATGTCTTCTATCCTTGGAAGAGGATATTGTACTGTGTGAAGGACTGGGTTCACCGTCACCTTGAAATCCCCACAGATGCGAATCATCCTTGGCTCCCCGGACTTATTACTTAACGTTTTCTTCATGACAGGAATGATGGGTGTCGCCCACTTGCTCCAGTCGACCTTAGACAACACGCCTGCCTTCTCCAGATTCTCCAGCTCTGCCTCGACGGCTGGGCGAATTGCATATGGTACCGGTCTTGCTTTGAAAAATTTGGGAACTGCATTCTCTTCTATTTTTATCGAGGTGGTTACGCCTTTAAGCGTGCCCAGTTCTTGTTGAAATACCTCTTTGGCGTTAGCTAAGATTGTTGACAATCGTCCAGGAGTGACGTCTTCATCTTTTTTACCGTCCACCGTCATTGCATGAATGGAGTGCCAATCTAAGTTTATCTTCCTGATCCATTCACGTCCCAATAACGGTGGTCCACCATTTGGCAGTATGTAGAGATACAATTTCCGTATTTTCTTGCCGTTGTATTCGACAGGCACCCTTATTTTTCCTCTGGGGTATACTTTTTGCCCCGTATACGTCGTCAAGACGATGGATGTCTCTCTCAAGGGTATGTGTGAGAATAGCCGCTCGTAGTCTCGTCGATTCATGACGGTTAGCGCTGATCCTGTATCCAATTCCATTTTAACTTGGGACCCTGCTATTGTGAGGGTGACCCAAATGGTTCGGTGATCCTCTTTTGCGATTACATTGTGAAGTTTGAGACAGCTTAGTCTCCTGTTCCCAGATTCATTATCACTCATCTGGTCTTCGGAACTACTGTCCGTCATCTTTTGTACTTTCTTGTACGGTCCCTTAGTAGCCTTTTTGTTGTCGCTGGTCTTCTTCCCAGACCTGCAAACTCGTGCAATGTGTCCCATCTTTCCGCATTGCCTGCATATTTTGTCTTTGGACCAGCAGTCCTTCTGGTCATGGTTAGTTCTGCCACAGCGATAACATTTTGCAAATCCCCGTGTCATTTCGTGGGTGCCGTATTCCTGTGGCTTTTGTTGAATTTCTGCAGCTCCCCTGGCTGCTGCTTCATACGATACTGCCATGCTGAAAGCCTTTTCTAGCGTCAGCTCTTTCTCTGATAGTAACTTCTTCTGTTTTCCTTCACTCAGGAGTCCACAGACAAATTTGTCCCGTAGGGTATCTGCCAGTCCTTCTCCGAACTGGCAGTGCTTTGATAGCTTGCGTAGTTCCGTAAGGTACTCAGCATTGCTCTCATCTTTATGCTGAGTTCTCCTGTGGAATTTAAATCTTTCTGCTATCAACAGCGGTGCAGGGTTTAGGTGTTCCTGTAGGACAGCAACAATTTCGTTAAAACTCTTCGCCTTTGGTTTGGCTGGAGTAATCAGGTCCCTCAATAGGCCGTACGTTCTAGCGCCCATTAAGTTTAGCAATACCGATGCCTTTTTCTCCTCCGCTATTTCGTTTCCCTCGAAATATACCTCGACTCTTTCCACATACGTGGTCCAGTCCTCTATTGTATTATCAAAAGCAGTGATACAGCCAGTCTTCGGCATCTTGCAAATCTAAAATCGCGCTTTGCCTTCTTCCCCGCTGTTGCTAACGCTGCATTCCGCGGTTCCCGTTGCAACCTGCAGCTCCTCGCGGTTTCTTGCGCGTTTAATATTTCTTTTTTTATTATTTTCCCGTCGTGGAACAACCCTGTGGGACTCTTGCCTCCCTCTTCTCGGGTCTATACGCAGCCCGTCTTTGTAGCACCGGCCGCGCCCTGTGTGCTCCACCCTCTCTCTCTCTTCTTCCCGACAACGCTGATCGGCCCCGTTGCAAGCCACCCGCTCGAGTTCGCGACCGCCGCAGCCCAGGAAGGATCAGTGTACTACCTGCCACCAGCCCGATTAGCTGAAGCACCGTCGACAGGAACCAGGCCCCGCTTCCGACAGCTTCTCCAGCAATCTTCAACTCCGCTAACACAGGGGCGGATGCCCACGGTCGACGCCCGTTTCTACTGCCTCTTACTTTCTTTTCTTTCTGGCCTCGACCTCTGCTCACTTCGCTGTAGGAATGGATCCCAGGAGGTGGTGCAGACTGTAGGTAGGTTCGTATCTGCTCGTCGCCAGTATTATGTCCGTGAATGATTGAGACACGGACAGCAGGAGTTGAACAAAACAAGTCTTTACTGATGGAAGTCAATAGTGAAACTGAAAACAACAGAGGCTCACTAGCGCCTTTTATACAGGGGTGGTCACTGCCAGTACTGCAGTCTGAGACCAGTTATTCTCTTAAAGGTACATACACAACAACAGATTTACCTTTTTTTTAGTTTATTAAGCAACGGAATGGGTTGCTGTTAATTCCTAAGGCTTGACCTTTAACAGAATAAGCATATAATGCCTGTTTATAGCTGGCATTAGACCAATAGAAGGAATGAGGAGATATTTAAAGTGGCGTGAAACCCAAAACCAATGTGGGCACAGTGGAGAAGCATAAAATAAAAATGTATAAAGCGCCGCAGATATTGGAGTAAACTCCAGTCTTGGCTGATAGGAAAGTGCCCCAAGTACCACAAAAACGCCATGTCTACAGCATGTGTCAGTGTTCATGTTAGCACTGATTGATGTGAAGCCCATCAGTTACATTTCTAAGATACAGAATGTCTGCCCATGAAAATTGATAGCTTAAGACTAGCGCCATAAAGTTCTACAAAAATGTTAAATTGCATTCTGAATGATTATATACACAGTGTTTTTCTTTATTCGTTCCTGGGATTTGGGCATCACTGGCAAGGCCAGCATTTATTGCCCATCCCTAATTGCCCTCGAGAAGGTGGTGGTGAGCCGCCTTCTTGAACCATTGCAGTTCATGTGGTGATGGTACTCCCACAGCACTGTTAGGGAGGGAGTTCCAGGATTTTGACCCAGCGACGATGAAGGAACGGCGATACATTTCCAAGTCAGGATGGTGTGTAACTTGGAGGGGAACTTGCAGGTGGTGGTGTTCCCATGTGCCTGCTGCCCTTGTCCTTCTAGGTGGTAGAGGTCGCGGGTTTGGGAGGTGCTGCCGAAGATGTCTTGGTGAGTTGCTACAATGCATCTTGTAGATGGTACACACTGCAGCCACAGTGCGCCTGTGGTGGAGGGAGTGAATGTTTAAGGTGGTGGATGGGGTGCCAATCAAGCGGGCTGCCTAGTCCTGGATGGTGTTGAACGTCTTGAGTGTTGTTGGAGCTGCACTCATCCAGGCAAGTGGAGAGTATTCCATCACATTCTTGACTTGTGCCTTTTAGATAATGGAAAGGCTTTGGGGAATCAGGAGGTGAGACACTCGCTGCAGAATACCTAGCCTCTGATCTACTCTTGTTGCCACTGTTTTTATGTGGCTGGTCCCTTTAAGTTTCTTGCCAATGGTGACCCCCCAGGATGTTGATGGTGGGGGAATTTGGCGTTGGTTATGCCATTGAATGTCAAGAGGTGGTGGTTAGATTCTCACTTGTTAGAGATAGTCATTGCCTGGCACTTGTGAAATGGAGATGAGGAGGAATTTCTTCTCTCAGAGGGTCGTGAATCTTTGGAATTCTCTACCCCAGAGAGCTGTGGAGGCGGAGTTACTGAATATATTCAAGGTGGAGATGGACAGATATTTGAGCTGCAGGGAAGTTATGGGGAGCGGGCAGGAAAGTGGAGTTGAGGCCAAGATCAGATCAGCCATGATCTCATTGAATGGTGGAGCAGGCTCGAGGGACCAAATGGCCTACTCCTGCTCCTATTTCTTATGTTCTTATGGTACAAATGTTACTTGCCACTTATGAGCTCAAGCCTGAATGTCGTCCAGGTCTTGCTCTATGCGGGCATGGACTGCTTCATTATCTGAGGAGTTGTGAATGGAACTGAACACTGTGAAATCATCAGTGAACATCCCCACTTCTGACCCTATGACGGAGGGAAGGTCATTAATGAAGCAGCTGAAGATGGTTGGGCCTAGGACACTGCCCTGAAGAACTCCTGCAGCATGTTACTAACAAAACCACTGAAATTTACTACATTTATTGGCATTCAACCTGCTTTTAGCATTGCAACATTGCATTTTACTTTTGCAGACATTACAATTGTGAACCTAAAAAGGCTCACTGAGTATCAGATGTATTTACAGCTTATGACGCGTAAAAATTATTCTTTCTGATCTGAGTACAGGATTAGCCACTGTAAGTTTAGAAATGTTGCAAGGTTTGTCACTTTTAAATGACTTATACTCCAAAATAATAAGTTTACAATTATCAAGATTATGTACCAAGGGGGAAAATTGAGTCTCGCCTCCTTTGGGGTGCTACCTTTGCCAGGGCGCTAACCCAAAAGAATTAGCGTCCCCGTGGCCGAAATTCATCGGTAGCACCCCAAGAGTGAAGCGGGGTGCTACTGGAAGCGCCCCACCTCCTTCTTGGGGCGCTGCAAGGGAATATCGCGGCGCTGCGGCACGTCGCGCTGCGGTACTGCAGGCCTTCCTCCCCTTCTTAAAGGAGGGGCTGGTCAGGAGGCCGGGGACGGCAACGGGGGCAGGTGCTGGCAGGCGGCCAGCAACAAAAATGGCCGCCCAGCACCTCACCTTTAATTAGTGCCGCCCCGGCCGCAGGTAGGCCCCCCGACCCTGTTGGACATAGTGTCTGGCGGTAAGTCGGGGCGCTACCGAAGATCGCGGCCGGGGTGCAAGCGGGGCGCTACACATGGTGATGACACCATCGCCGGTGGCGCAGCGCCACGGGAGGCGCAAAGCAACTGAATTTTTAGGCCCAAGACTTTTTTTTAAATACCCCCCATAAAACAGACGCTACTTAATTACATTCTCTCTCTCAAGGCAATTTAAATTATTTCATCTGCTCAGTTTCAAGAAATGTAATGGCCTGTTCCATTAGCCAATGAATTTGCGGCTTGTAGCTGGTGTTAAGCCATATGAAATGGCCAAAAAATAGTAAGTGACATGCCACAATTTCTTTATGTGCAAAGAAGCATAAAGATCTATCAACAGGTACAATCTAATGCAGAATCTTGTGGATACATTGGGCTCGATTTTGTCAATGGGGATCTTTTGGAGGCGGGACTCCCACTTTTTGGGTTGTAATCCCGCCTCCATCGGCCAACCCACGCTATTTTCCCTTGCTTGACCTTGTTAAGCCTGCCCAGCGGGCTCAGCAGGCCAATTAAGGGACACCTGGTTACCGGTGACATCAGTGATTGACATTTCATCTGTCAAGAGCTTTTGACAGATGAAAAATCAGTGTTTGACAGCTCTGTGAAGCTGCCAAACACTGACAATCTGTCTTCTAACTTGAGTCCTTCTACTCAGACTCAGTTAGAGATCTCTCCAGACCAGAAAGCAGAATGCTGCAGATTTTGACATTTCAGCGGCCATTCTGCTTTCTGTGCTGGTGAGATGAGGGACTCCCGAGACCTGAAGGAAGGAAGCCTGCAGGAGAAAGTAAAGTTAAGTAAAACTTATTGAAACACTTTACACTTACCTCACACACTTACCTCTGCACACATGCACCCATCACACACCTGCACAACGGACATCTCGACCCCTCCAACCCCTGCAGACCGACGGTCCGCCTCGCTAACTTGGCGTGGTTCGGAGCCGTCGGACAGCCCACACTTCAGGGCTAAAAATAGGGATTAGGCAAAAAGCTGCCTGTTAACTATCTGTTAACAGGCAGTTAATTGGCACTAATCCCCTTCCCGCCTCGGAGAGGCGGCTCCCAGCACAGGTCGGTTACCCGCCTCCTGGGACATTAGCACGGAGGCGGGTTGGGGGAGGGATGGGTTCCTGCCCCCCGATTCTGTAATTTTCCCACCACTCCTGCCTCCAAACCCGCCTCCTCGGGGCTTGGAAAATCGAGCCCATTGAGTTTTTCACACTTTTACCTGACCTGAACCAATTAGAATTAAAAAAAGAAAGACTGGCATTTATGTAGCACCTTTCACCACCTTGGGACGTAGCAAAGCGCTTTACAGCCAATAAAGTACTTTTGAAGTGTAGTCACTGTTGTAATGTAGGAAATGCGGCAGCCAATTTGGACTGGGATAACTCCCCTGCTCTTCTTCAAATAGTGCTGTGGGATCGTTGACGCCCACCCAAGAAGGCAGACAGGGCCTTGGTTTAATGTCTCATCCAAAAAGCAGCCCCTCCGTCAGCACAGCACTACCTCAGTACTACACTGAAGTGTCTGCCTAGATTATGTGTGCAAGTCTGCGGAGTTGGTTTTGAACCCACATTCTGACGCAGGCGAAAGTGCAGCCAGTGAGCCATGGGAAACACAAGAAGTAGGTGTACGATGCTGCAGCATGGGCCAGCGTTTGTAGGTTTGAGGTCAACAAGCACATAGCTACTAGCTTGAAAACTGAACAAGATTATGGCAGATCCATTCTAATTGGTTTCAGTTCAACATTAGCTGCAAAGAACCAATTTTGCACAAAAGGTACAAAGTAAAATGACGAGCCTGCTTAAAAAAAAAGTTTAAATTTTGTTTAACACATTCTCTGTGTGCAAAGATCAGTTTTACCTCGAAGTGTTTTCATGCAGGATTGGTCTCTATTGATCAGTGTTTGTCAAAAATAAATAAGGCTACGGAAAACGAGCAGGGGAGTGGGCCTAATTGGGTCTATCAAAGGGCCGGCACAGGCATGATGGACTTCTTCTGTGCTGTATGATTCTATGACTGGTTCAGGATGCATAGTTAGGAAAATTCAGAGACCTTTGCAGTACATTTGTTTTATCTTTCTTTATTGTTTTCCTGTTTTTAAGTTAATTTATTTTAATGCAAGGAGTCTTGCGAATAAGGTGGATGAACTGAAGTTGTTGATGAACACATGGGAGTATGATATTGTTGCTATCACGGAGACATGGTTGAGGGAGGGGCAAGACTGGCAGCTCAATATTCCGGGGTATAGAATCTTCAGGCGAGACGGGGGGGGGGGGGTAAAAGAGGAGGGGGTGTCGCAATATTAATTAAGGAGTCAATTACTGTTGTAAGGAGGGATGATATATTAACAGGTTCCTCTAATGAGGCCATATGGGTTGAACTTAAAAACAAAAAGGGGGCAAGCACTTTGCTGGGAGTGTACTATAGGCCCCCAAACAGTCAGGGGGAGATAGAGGAACAGATATGTAGACAAATATCAGAGAAGTGTGCAAATAATAGGGTAATAATAGTGGGGGATTTCAACTTCCCCAATATTAACTGGGACAGTCAGAGTGTGAAAGGCTTAGAGGGTGCAGAATTCTTAAAGTGCATCCAGGAGAGCTTTTTGAGCCAGCATGTAGAAAGTCCAACAAGAGAGGGGGCGGTACTGGACCTAATTCTAGGGAATGTGGCCGGGCAAGTGGTAGAAGTGTTAGTAGGTGAGCACTTTGGTGACAGTGACCATAATTCGGTGAGATTTAAGGTAGTCATGGAAAAGGACAAGGATGGACCAGAAATAAGGGTTCTAAATTGGGGGAAGGCCGATTTTAATATGATATGGCAGGATCTGGCCAATGTGGACTGGGATCAGCTACTTGTAGGAAAATCCACATCGGAGCAATGGGAGTCTTTCAGAAAGGAAATTGAGAGAGTACAATGGCAACATGTTCCCGTAAAGGTCAAGGGTGGGACCAACAAGCCCAGGGAACCTTGGATGTCAAGGGATATACGAGAATGGATTAGGAAAAAAAGGGGGGCTTTTGGCAAATACAAAGGACTAAAGACAGAGGAAGCCCTAGAGGAGTATAAAAAGTGCAGGGGGATACTTAAAAAAGAAATTAGGAGAGCAAGGAGGGGCCATGAAATAACACTGGCGAGCAAAATAAAGGAAAATCCTAAAGTGTTTCATAAGTATATTAAGGGCAAGAGGATAACTAGGGAAAGAGTAGGGCCCATTAGGGACCAAAGTGGCAAGCTGTGTGTAGAGCCAGAAGATGTAGGTGGGGTTTTAAATGAATTTTTTGCATCTGTGTTCACTATGGAGAAGGACGATGTGGGCATAGAAATCGGGCAGGGGGACTGTGATATACTTGAACATATTAGCATCAAGAGGGAGGAGGTATTAGTGGTTTTAGCAGACTTAAAAGTGGATAAATCCTCAGGCCCGGACGAGATGTATCCCAGGCTGCTATGTGAGGCAAAGGAGGAGATTGCAGGGGCTCTGACACAAATTTTCAGAACCTCTCTGGCTACAGGGGATGTGCCAAAGGACTGGAGAACAGCTAACGTAGTACCATTATTCAAGAAGGGTAGTAGGGATAAACCAGGGAATTACAGGCCAGTGAGCCTAACATCAGTGGTTGGGAAATTACTGGAAAAAATTCTGAGGGACAGAATTAGTCTCCACTTGGAGAGGCAAGGATTAATTAGGGATAGCCAGCATGGCTTTGTCAAGGGAAGATCATGCCTGACAAATTTGATTGAATTTTTCGAGGGGGTGACTAGGTGTGTGGACGAGGGTAGTGCAGTGGATGTGGTTTACATGGATTTCAGTAAGGCTTTCGATAAAGTCCCGCACAGGAGACTGGTCAAGAAGGTAAGAGCCCATGGGATCCAGGGTGCCTTGGCACATTGGATCCAAAACTGGCTTAGTGGCAGAGGGTGATGGTTGAAGGTTGTTTTTGTGACTGGAAGCCTGTGTTCAGTGGTGTACCACAGGGATTGGTGCTGGGTCCCTTGCTGTTTGTGGTCTACATTAATGATTTGGATGTGAATGTAAAAGGTATGATCAGTAAGTTCGCAGATGACACGAAAATTGGTGGGGTGGTAAATAGCGAGGAGGGAAGCCTAAGGCTACAGGACGATATAGATGGGTTGGTCAGATAGGCGGAACAGTGGCAAATGGAATTTAACCCTGAAAAGTGTGAGGTGATGCATTTTGGAGGGACTAACAAGGCAAGGGAATACACAATGAATGGTAAGACCCTAGGAAAGACAGAGGATCAGAGGGACCTTGGTGTGCATGTACATAGATCCCTGAAGGCAGCAGAACAGGTGGATAAGGTGGTTAAAAAGGCATATGGGATACTTGCCTTCATTAGCCGAGGCATAGAATATAAGAGCAGGGAGGTTATGATGGAGCTGTACAAAACGCTGGTAAGGCCACAGTTGGAGTACTGTGTGCAGTTCTGGTCGCCACACTATAGGAAGGATGTGATTGCCTTGGAGAGGGTGCAGAGGAGATTTACCAGGATGTTACCTGGGCTGGAGCGCTTCAGCTACGAAGAAAGACTGGACAGGCTGGGTTTGTTTTCCTTGGAGCAGAGAAGGCTGAGGGGGGACGTGATTGAGGTGTACAAAATTATGAGGGGCATAGATAGGGTAGATAGAAATGAACTTTTCCCCTTAGTAGAGGGGCCAATAACAAGGGGGCATAGATTCAAGGTAAGGGGCAGGAGGTTTAGAGGGGATTTGAGGAAAAACTTTTTCACCCAGAGGGTGGTTGGAATCTGGAACTCACTGCCTGAAAGGGTGGTAGAGGCAGGAACCCTCACAACATTCAAGAAGCATTTGGATGAGCACTTGAAATGCCATAGCATACAAGGCTACGGACCAAATGCTGGAAAATGGGATTAGATTAGACAGGGCTTGATGGCCGGCGCGGACGCGATGGGCTGAAGGGCCTCTTTCTGTGCTGTATAACTCTATATGACTCTATGACCTCACCAATGACATACCATCCCATTCATCTGTCAAGGAGGCCAGCTCCCAATGCAACACTGGCTGATAGCAAATGCAAAATAATAGTCCAGTTGGACTCAGCTTCCATTTTCTCTACCATCTCTGTGAGAAAGTGTTTGGCAGCTCTGCCAGATCAGGACCTTCTGAAGTGCATATGTTGGAGCAAGGCCCAACTGCATCTTTTTTTATTAAGAGATTGTAGCGGTACCACCAGGTGTCCCTTACCTATTATACATAATTCCCTTTAACTATGTTTCTACATACAGTTTACCTGTACGGGGCATTGCCCCTTTAAGGACGCGAGCCGGCACAGCTTGGCCTCCCGCGACGGCCGCCGGCCTGGTTCGGCCTCCCGCTCCCGCGACGGCCGCCGACCCGGTTTGGCCTCCCGCTCCCGCGACTTCCGCCGGCCCGTTTCGGCCTCTCGCTCCCGCGATGGCCGCCGGCCCGGTTCGTCCTCCTGCTCCCGACTTCGGCCGCAACGGCCAGCTACAGTGCCGGGTGCCGGGTAAACGCGCTAACGTCATCACGCACATCACGTGAACGCCCTAAGCGCGGGCAAACGCGATGATGTCACGACGCAAGTCACGTGACGCCCCAAGCGCGGGAAACGCGAGCAGCGCGATGACGTCATCGCACAAACCTTCGGCCTGCCTAGTCAGTCCTCGTGGCGTCCCCATTCAGGTAAGACCTGTTCCAAGGCTCTCCTGCATTGATCTTTGTTGTTTTCTGTACTTCGTCAACTCCTTCATTAAAAACTTATTGGATTGTTTCTCCTGAGTCGACCTCAGTGATTTGGTTAGGAATACACCTATTCCTACATTGGTGACCCCGCCTCCGTGAACGTTTTTCATGGAAGAAGCGCGCAGCCTGAACCTCGTCTTCACAGAAGAAGACCGACGTGCACAACCGAATTCGTCCAACACCTACATTGGTGACCCAACAACGTGAGGATGGGAATTCATCAAAACCTATATTGGTGACCCCGTCTCCGTGAACGTTTTCACGGACGACCCACGAAGACCCATTCCTCGCGAACCACGAGGACACATCCCTTGCAAACCACGAGGACCCATCCCTCGTGAAACACGAAGACTCATTCCCCGCTGACGACGCACCAGCCCGTCAGCCTGCTGGTTGTGTTTTCTACCACGCTTTTCGGCGCGAAAGCGAAGCATTGCCGCCCTTCCGGCAGTTTTCTTTCTCAATCAACAATTACTAGAAGCGTTGCTGCCCTCCCGGCAGTTTTTCCCCTAAATCAACAACAACTCAAAGCGTTGCCGCCCTCTCTACAGTGTTCCCCTCGACAAAAGCGAACATCTACTGACGCTGCAAACATCGACAACGGGTCCAACGGGCATCCCGCGGCCGCGATCGGCCACGCGAAAGTTGCTGTCATCACCGATCACTGATCAACGCAGCAACGGTTCACTCACTTCTGTGTTACCGTCTTCGCACTACGGCACGCACCGTTCCGTGCGTTCCGGACTGCCGCAGAGTTCGCTCACCTGTCGGCGAGTTCACCGAACTCGCCCGCCAAGTCCTCCTGGATTGCCCGTTCGGCGCCCCTACAGATTTCGTCAGACTGGGGACTTTTCCCAACATCAACAGAGCCATGGTCCGCGTATGCCCAACCTGCCCATCACTGTGACGCGGCCAGCTGTTTCGCCTCGGCGCCCGCTTCGACGCACGGGCTGCAGAGGTCACAAGCCTCTACGGTCTTTCGCATGGCTGAATGCGTTTTCTTCGCCATGACACCATGGTCCTTCGCATGGCTGGATACGTTTTATCTGCCATGACGCACGCAAGGATCCGCTCACAACCAGCACCTTTCGACCTCGCCCGCCAAGTACAGACAGCACGACCGCCAGGACCACCGACCACCCATCGTCGTTACAGCACATCAGTTACGATCGTCCGCCTGACCACCAGCCACCCAATAGTTTCCGTCTCGAGACTGCAGGAGTCGTTCGGACGGGCTCGTCAGACTACCTCACCTTCTGTCGTTCATTAAAGCGAATTCTGGGGGGGCGCATGTAGCGGTACCACCGGGTGTCCCTTACCTATTATACATAATTCCCTTTAACTATGTTTGTACATACAGTTTACCTGTACGGGGCGTTGCCCCTTTAAGGACGCGAGCCGGCTCAGCTCGGCCTCCCGCTTCCGCGACAGCCGCCGGCCCGGTTTGGCCTCCCGCTCCCGCGACGGCCGCCGGCCTGGTTCGGCCTCCCGCTCCCGACTTCAGCCGCAACGGCCAGCTGCAGTGCCGGGTAAACGCGCTGACGTCATCACGCACATCACGTGACCACCCTAAGCGCGGGCAAACGCGATGACGTCACGACGCAAGTCATGTGACGCCCCAAGCGTGGGAAACGTGAGCAACGCGATGACATCACGACGCAAACGTGATGACGTCATCGCACAAACCTCCGGACTGCCTAGCCAGTCCTCGTCGTGTCCCCGTTCGGGTAAGACCTGTTCCAAGGCTCTCTTGCATTGATCTTTGTTGTTTTCTGTAGTTCGTCAACTCCTTCATTAAAAACTTATTGGATTGTTTCTCCTGAGTCGACCTCAGTGATTTGGTTAGGAATACACCTCTTCCTACAAGATGATCATTTAGCTTGGGACAGGGAGTTCTTATTGCAGACTTCCATTCCACATAATCGTTTGTAGAATTATTTTGTCTGTTCAGAGTTGCAAAAAGAACTTGCGCATATTGAAGTGCTTCACCGCCCTTTAACAACACGGGGCACCATTGGCAGCGAGTTACATTACACAGCATTCCTCAGCCCAGCATCCTTTTCAACTGGACAAATGGAAACAAACTCATGTAAATATGCCAGCATGGTAACTTACACCTTGGCAGTGAATCAAAATGCACCCTGCTTGTTGAAACTAATGCGTTTGGTCAGAATGATCTGTGCAAGAAATCTCTGAATGCAGCACAATGCATTGTGCAGTGCTGATGTGTAATGGATAGATCAGCATATTCTTTTTGTAACGTAAACGCTTAAGTTAGACGGAGCAGCAGTGTTGTAGCGAGTGACATGACCTTTCCCTTGAACTTGTAGTTTCTCACATCTCGAGTTCCGGGTCATTGCAGGGCATTTAAGAGGATGTGCTGAGTGGCATCAAAAGTGTTTATTTGGAGTGAGGAAATAGGACATTTAACGATTCGCATGTTTCACTGATCTTAATGTATGGTCAGGACATTCTTACCATTTCCTTATACTTTCCTGTTGCAAACAATGTGCACATCCACTGCTTCTCCAATCACTGCTAATCAGTGGAGCTAGTCAGGAACTCAAGTGGCAGAATGTAGTTCTGATCAAAGTGAACCATATATGCTTCAGGTTTCCAATAGAAATGAGGAATTAGTAACAGTCACATGATTTCCAAGATTAAATACATAGTGCTCATACTTAACGGCCCTGAAATTAGGATCGGGAGCTTGCCACGCGTGCAAGCCCCCGATGTGCACTCACCCTGCGCGCCGACATCTGAAGCTCGGGCCTGCTTGCATTTCCTGTCACTGGCCCGGTTCTGATGTCGGCGCGATGTGCTTACCTGATCCAGCGGCGTAGTTAGTGCGATGTGCCGGCTGGGATCAGGTGAGCACTGTGCAGCCAATCAGGGGAGGGGAAACTCATTCATGAGTTTGACAGTAAGAGCTGTCAAACTCATGAAAACTCCTGGCCCCAAAACACTTAAACCTGAAAGAAAATTAAAAAAAACATTGCACTACTTAAATGAACAATAAAGAACTCTGAAAAACTATTTTAAACAATAATTTTAAAATTTGAAAAAAAAAATTATATAAAAAATCGGGTCTAAAACTAAACTTACCTTACTGTAAATTCTTTAAAAATAACAAACCTGTGAAAAAAAAATTCTCAATTGTACTAAAAGCCCACTTACCTGAAAAACTAAGGACTTACGTGTGGTTTTTCAATGCGTAAAGACCGGAGGCCTTTACACACGCGCAACTCTGGAAAAAAAAAGGAATTTCACTGCGCACGCGCTGCCTGTGCAGTCGCGCGCGTTCTGCCCCTCAACCCCTTGGGTCAGAGGACAGGAAATGCCGGTTTTCAGCGCATGCGCTGTGCATGCTGAAAACCGGCAATTCCTCCGGGCACACGCGTGAGTACCCCGTCCTTACTCACGCGTTGTGCCCGGAATTACTGGGCCAACGTTTAGCAAATTGTAACAGCTCAACTTTAACTACAGTGCAACTACTGTATATAATTGCTTACTAACTCTGGATTTAAATTGTGTTGAATAATTAATGCATGTTTAAAAATGTTGCTATACTACTGCAGTAATATTGCAGTAATCAGGTAATTGCAGGACTGATAACAGTTTAGAGATGTTACAGAATATCTGAAAACATACACCATCATCATCATGGGAGAGCCATCACTACAAGGAACGCAGCAGTTCAAAAAGAAGGCCTGTCTTCTTATGAATATATAATATGTGCGTATATTCATATACTTACACAATAATTCCAGAAAATGTAAAGGATTTGCTGCTGGTTATTAAACATTCCCTAAAAATATCCAAATGCAGCTTTTCTCAGTCGGGTAATGCGGGCAGCTCTGGCTCAGTGGTAGCATTCTCGCATCTATGTCGGAACGTTATGTGCTCAAGCCCCACTCCGGGACTTGAGCACATAATCTGGGCTGACACTTCAGTGTGGTGCTGCAGTGTCAGAGGTGCTGTCTTTTGGATGAGATGTTAAACAAAGGCCATATCTGCCCACTCCGGTGGATAGCAGGGGAGTTCTCCTAATGGCCTGGTCACCATTTATCCCTCAAACAAAATCAGTCCAAAACAGATTATTTTGTCATTTATTTCATTGCTGCATGTGGAACCTTGCTGTGCACATTAACTGTTGCATTTCCCTAAATTGCAACAGTTAAGTTGAGGAAATAGTCGGGTGGCTAAAACTGTCTTCTGGTTGTATGGTTGGCTTAATATCCTGGAGCTTCACTCAGTTACTGTTGAGATCAGAAAGCATGTCTAAAAGCTGTCTCTTTCTGGAGGTTTATATGTGGGGGGTTTCCTCAGGAAATGGCATAGGTTGGGTAAAATCCATAGTAGGGCTATCTGTACATGGTTCGTAGAAGGTGTCATGGCCTATCTCCATTCTATATTTCTAGTAGTATCAGCTTTCTTATAGTGTCTTCTTAGTTCAGTTGGTAGCACTCTTGCCTCTGCATTAGAAGGTTTAGGCTTCAAGCCAATCCTCCAGACCTTGAGCACTGACACTCCAGTGCAGTCCTGAGGGAGTGCTGCTTTATGGGAGGTGCTGTCTTGCAGATACCAACAACAACAAGAGCCCGCATTATTATAGCACCGAGACATAATCATACAAAAAAAAGAAGCCGGGCCAGAGAAGGTGATTAGATAGGGTGTCCAAAAGCTTGGTAAAAGAGGATATTGATGGTGGGGGATTTGACGATAGTAGTGCCATTGACTGTCAAGGGGCAGTAGTTAGACTCTCGCTTGTTGGAGATAGTCATTGCCTGGTACTTAAGTGGCAGGTAACATTTGCACCACACAAGAGCCCAAGCCTGAATGCCTTCCAGGTTTTGTTGCATGCGGGCATGGACTGCTTCATTATCTGAGGAGTTGCGAATGGAACTGAACACTGCAATCATCAGCGAACATCCCCACTTCTGACCTTATGATGGAGGAAAGGTCATTGATGAAGCAGCTGAAGATGGTTGGGCCAAGGACATTGCCCTGAGGAACTCCTGCAGCAATGTCCTGGGGCTGAGGTGGTTGGCGTTCAACAACCACAACCATCTCCCTTTGTGCTAGGTATGACTGTCGCCAGTGGAGAGTTTTCCCCCCGATTCCCATTGACTTCAGTTTTACTAGGGCTCCTCGATGCCACACTTGGTCAACTGCTGCCTTGATGTCACGCGCAGTCACTCTCACCTCACCTCTGCAATCCAGGTCTTCTGTCCATGTTTGGACCAAGGCTGTAATGAAGTCTGGAGCCGAGTGGTCCTGGCAGAACCCAAACTGAGCATCGGTGGTGAGCAGGTTATTGGTGAGTAAGTGCCTCTTGATAGCACTGTCGACCATCACTTTGCTGATAATTGAGAGTAGACTGATGAGGCAGTAATTAGCTGGATTGGATTTGTCCTGCTTTTAGTGGAGAGGACATACCTGGGCAGTTTTCCACATTGTTGGATAGATGTCAGTGTTGGTAGCTGCACTGGAACAGCTTGGCTAAAGGCGCAGCTAGTTCTGGAGCACAAGTCTTCAGCACGACAGCCGGGATGTTGTCGTGGCCCGTAGCCTTTGCTGTATCCTGTGCGCTCAGCCATTTATTGACATCACGTGGAGTGAATCGAATTGGCTGAAGACTGGCTTCTGTGATGGTGGGGACCTCAGGAGGAGACCGAGATGGATCATCCACTCGGCCCTTCTGGCTGAAGATGGTTGCATACGCTTCAGCCTTGTCTTTTGCACTCGCGTGCTGGGCTCCACCATCATTGAGGATGGGGATATTCATGGAACCTCTTCCTCCCTTTAGTTTATAATTGTCCTCAACCATTCATGACTAGATGTGGCAAGACTGCAAAGCTTTGATCTGATCTGTTGATTGTGAGATCGCTTAGCTCTGTCTATAGCATGCTGCTTCCGCTGTTTAGCATGCATGTTGTCCTGTGTTGCAGCTTCCCAGGATTGGCACCTCATTTTTAAGTATGCCTGGTGCTGCTCCTGGCATGCTCTTCTGCACTCCTCATTGAACCAGGGTTGTTCCCCTGGCTTGATGTTGAGTGAGGGATATGCTGGGCCATGAGGTTACAGATTGTGGTGGAATACAATTCTGCTGCTGCTGATGGTGCACAGCGTCTCATGGATGCCCAGTTTTGAGCTGCTAGATCTGTTCTGAATCTATCCCATTTAGCACGGTGGTAGTGCCACACAACAAGATGGAGGGTGTTCTCAGTGTGAAGATGGGACTTCGTCTCCACAAGGACTATGCAATAGTCACTGCTACCAATACTGTCATGGACAGATGCATCTACGACAGGTAGATTGGTGAGGACAAGGTCAAGTAGGCTTTTCCCTCGTGTTGGTTCCCTCACCTCCTGCCGCAGGCCCAGACTGGCAGCTATGTCCTTCAGGACTCACCAGCTCAGTCAGTAGTGGTGCTACCAAGCCACTCTTGGTGATGGACATTGAAGTCCCCCATCCAGAGGACATTCTGTACCCTTGCTATCCTCAGTGCTTCTTCCAAGTGGTGTTCAACATGGAGGATTACTGATTCATCAGCTGAGGGAGGGCGGTAGGTGGTAATCAGGAACATAGGAACAAGAGTAGGCCATTCAGCCTCTCGAGCCTGTTCCGCCATTCAATGAGATGATGGCTGATCTGCGACTTAACTCTATATACCTGCCTTTGGCCCCTATCCCTTAATACCTTTGGTTAACAAAAAGCTATCAGTCTCAGATTTAAAATTAACAACTGATCTAGCATCAATTGCCGTTTGCGGAAGAGAGTTCCAAACTTCTACCACCCTTTGTGTGTCAAAGGGTTTCCTAATTTCACTCCTGAAAGGTCTGGCTCTAGTTTTTAGACTCTGCCCCCTAGTCCTAGAATCCAGCGGAAATAGTTTCTCTCTATCTACCCTATCTGTTCCCCTTAATATCTTGAAAACTTCGATCAGATCATCCCTTAACCTTCTAAATTCTAGGGAATACAACCCTAATTCATGTAATCTCTCCTTGTAACTTAACCCTTGAAGTCTGGGTATCATTCTGGTAAACCTTCGCTGCACTTCCTCCAAGGCCAATATATCCTTCCTACGGTGTGGCGCCCAGAACTGCTCACAGTGCTCCAGGTGTGGTCTAACCAGGGCTGCAGCATTACCTCTACCCCCTTGTATTCTAATCCTCTAAAGGCCAGCATTCCATTAGCCTTTTTGATTATTCTCTGTACCTGTTCATGACATTTTAATGATCGATGTACCTGGACCCCCGAAGTCTCTTTGGACTTCCCACTGTTTTTAGCTTTTCACCATTTAGAAAGTACCCTGTTCTCTCCTTTTTAGTTCCAGAAGTGGATGACCTCACATTTGCCTACATTGAAATCAATTTGCCACAGTTTTGCCCATTCACTTAATCTGTCAATATCCCTTTGTAATTTTATGCTTTCATCTACACTGCCTACAATGCTCCCTATCTTTGTGTTATCGGCCAATTTAGATATATGGCATCCTATGCCATTATCTAAGTCGTTGATAAATACTGTGATAGTTGAGGCTCCAACACAGATCCCTGCGAGACACCACTAGTCACATCCTGCCAATTTGAGTACCTACACATTATCCCTACTTGCTGTCTCCTGCCGCTCAGCCAATTTCCTAAACAGGTCAATAATTTGCCCTCAATTCCATGGGCTTCTACCTTAGTTAACAATCTCTTATGTGGAACTTTGTATCAAATGCCTTCTAGAAGTCCATATAAATAACATCCATAGACATTCCCCTGTCCGCTACTTTAGTCACCTCTTTAAAAAATTCAATCAAGTTTGTCAGGCATGACCTACCTTTCACAAATCCAGGCTGGCTCTCTCTGATCAACTGAAAATTTTTGAGGTGTTCAGTCACCCTGGCCTAGAAATTGACTATAGCCCCGTTTGGGGTGCCAGCCTCGCCAGGGCGCTAAAAGTAGTGCCCCGGAAGCAGTCGTGGCCGCCCGCCGGAAATTCTACGGGAGGCGCCCCGCATCCCTCTTGGGGTGCTGCAACTGAATATCGCTGCGGCACGGCGCGCTGCGGTACTGCAGGCCTTCTTAAAGGGGAGGAACCTTGTGTGGCGCGATCGAGGATCGCGAGTGCCGGCAAAAGAGCCCGGCACCGAGGAAAAGTGCCGGGCTCTTGGAACGCAGTCGGCACTCCGCGGGGGGGGGCTCAGGAGGCCGGGGACGGCAGTGCGGCCAGCAAAAAAAAATGGCCACCCCGCACCTCTCCTTTAATTAGTGCCTCTACCGCCCCGCAGGTAGGCCCCCTGAACTGGTCGCACATAGCAGGGGGCGCATCTAAATATCGCGATCGGGGCGTCAGCGGTAGCGGAGCAGCGCTAACGGCTAGCACCGCCATTAGCGTCCCGCTGAATTTAGCGGGAGGCGTGGCCAGTGGCTTCCGACCCACTTAGCGCCCTCTTAAGGCGCTAACGGGTGGCGCAGCCCACTGAATTTCTAGGCCCCTATCTTTAATTATAGTCTCTAGTAATTCCCGACAACAGATGTTAGGCTAACTGGTCTATAATTTCCTGGTTTCCCTCTCTCGCGATTCTTAAATAGTGGAGTGACATACGCAATTTTCCAATCTAAAGGAATGGTTCCTGAATCGAGAGAACTTTAGAAGATTATCGTTAGGGCATCTGCAATGTGCTCACCTACTTCTTTTAAAACCTTGGGATGGAAACCATCTGGTCCTGGGGATTTGTCACTCTTTAGTGCCATTATTTTCTTTATTACTGTTATTTTACTTACATTAATTTTATTGAGACCCTATCCCCGATTTCAATATTAGTTCCCTTGGGATTTCCGGCATGCTATCTTCTTCTATTGTAAAGGTTTTCTTGCCTATGCTTGACCTGAAGCCATGGAACTTCACTGGGTCCAGAGTCAATATTGAGGACTCCCAGGGCCACTCCCTCCCGACTGTATACCACTGTGCTACTACCTTTGGTGGGTATGTCCTGTCAGTGGGACAGGACATACCCAGGGATGGTGATGGAGGAGTTTTGGACATTGGCTGAAAGGTATGATTCTGTGAGTATGACTATGTCAGGCTGTTGCTTGACTAGTCTGTGGGACAGCTCTCCCAATTTGGGCACAAATCCCCAGATCTTGGTGAGGAGGACTTTGCAGGTTCGACTGGGCTGGACGTGCCATTGTCGTATCCGAAGCCGGTGCCTAGGTTGATGCTGGGTGGTCCATCCGGTTTTATTCTTATTATTTTTTGTAGCGGTTTGTTAAAACTGAGTGGCTTGCTTGGCCATTTCAGAAGGCAGTTAAGAGTCAATCACATTGCTGTGGGTCTTGAGTCACAAATAGGCCAGACCAGGTAAGGACGGCAGATTTTCAGATTTTCTTCCCTAAAGGCCATTAGTGAACCAGATGGGCTTTTACGATAATCCGATAGTTTCATGGTCACCATTACTAATACTAGCTTTTTATTCCAGATTTATTTAATTAACTAAATTTAAAATTCCCCAGCTGCCGTGGTGGGATTTGAACTCGCGTCTCAAAGAATAACAAAACCAACATGAGAGATCTTTTCTGATAGATGTAAAAGATCTGAAGGCATTATTTGAAGAAGTTCTCCTGATGCCCTTACCAACATTCCTCCCTCATCAACACCATCAAAAACATATTAACTGGTTGCTCTATATGGAACCTTACTGTGCCGAAATTGGCTGCTGCATTTTCCTACATAACAACATTATTTCAAACTGTAATTCATAGGCTGTGAAGCACTTTGTAATATCCTGAGAATGTGATAGGATGCTATGTAAGTGCAAATTCTTCCTGTCTTCTTTTTTCTTGTCTTTAGAATTTATTGATTTCTAATGAACACAGATTTCAAAACATTTTGGAAAGTATATTCATGAAAATCCGTTCAACCATTTCAGATTTAGTTGTTCAACCTGAATTTTGTATCATTCATATGTAGTTATAAAAAGGAAACAGAAATGTAAGAATCAAGAAATAAGATGCTTGATGGTAACTGCATTGTCCAATCAGAAACGGATCCATACCAGGTACAAGCTCCATTCTGTGCTGTGTCAGCTGATCACAGTTCAGGTAATAGTCGGGAGGCTAAAATTAGTTTCTGTGCTCCAAACCAGGAAGGGGGAAAATCAGCCAGGATTCCTCCTTCTGATTATTATCCAGTGATTCCTAATGTAAGGTGAGAGTGTGTGGATGTTGGGGTAAGGCATAGGAACAGAGGAACATAGGTACAGGAGGAGGTCATTCAGCCCCTTGAGCCTGCTCCGTTGTTCTATTAGATCATGACTGATCTGTACTTCAACTCCTTTTACCCACCTTTGCTCCATATCCCTTGATATACTTGCCTAGCAAAAATCTATCAATCTCAGTCTTGAAAATATAGAAACATAGAAGATAGGAGCAGGAGTAGGCCATTCGGCCCCTCAAGCCTGCTCCGCCATTCAATGAGACCATGGCTGATCATCCAAATTCAGTACCCCGTTCCTGCCTTCTCCCCATATCCCTTGATCCCTTTAGCCTTAAGAAATATATCCAACTCCTTCTTGAATATATTTAATGAATTGGCCTCAACTGCCTTCTGTGGTAGAGAATTCCACAGGTTCACCACTCTCTGGGTGAAGAAATTCCTCCTCATCTCAGTCCTAAATGACTTACCCCTTATCCTTAGACTATGACCCCTAGTTCTGGACTCCCCCGACCATCGGGAACATCCTTCCTGCATCTAGTCTGTCCAGGCCTGACAGAATTTTATAGGTTTCGATGAGATCCCCTCTCAATCTTCTAAACTCCAGTGAGTACAAAGATCCCCTCTCAATCTTCTAAACTCCAGTGAGTACAAGCCCAATCGACCCAATCTCTCCTCGTACGTCATTCCTGCCATCCCAGGTATTAGCCTGGTGAATCTTCGCTGCACTCCTTCCATGGCAAGAACATCCTTCCTCAGATAAGGCAACCAAAACTGCACACAATACTCAAGGTGTGGTCTCACCAAGGCCCTGTACAACTGCAGCAAGACATCCTTGTTCCTGTACTCGAACCCTCTTGCTACGAAGGCCAACATACCATTTGCCTTCTTAACCGCCTGCTGCACCTGCATGCTTACCTTCAGCGACTGGTGCACAAGAACACCCAGGTCTCTTTGCACTTCCCCTTCTCCCAATCTATTGCCATTCAAATAATAATCTGCCTTCCTGTTTTTGCCACTAAAGTGGATAACCTCACATTTATCCACATTATAGTGCATTTGCCATGTTTCTGCCCAATCACCCAACCTGTCCAAATCGTACTGGAGTTTCACGACATCCTCCTCACAGCTTACCCTCCCACCCAGCTTTGTGTCATCTGCAAATTTGGAGATACTACATCCAATTCCCTCGTCCAGATCATTAATATATATTGTGAACAGCTGGGGTCCTAGGACCGATCCTTGCGGTACCTCACTAGTCATTGCCTGCCACTTGGAAAACGACCCGTTTATTCCATCTCTTTGCTTTCTATCTGCCAACCAGTTCTCTATCCAAGTCAATACCTTGCCCCCAATCCCATGTGCCTTAATTTTACACGCTAATCTCTTTTATGCGGGACCTTATCGAAAGCCTTCTGAAAGTCCAAATACACCACATCCACTGGTTCTCCCTTATCTATTTTAGCAGTTACATCCTCAAAAAATTCCAGTAGATTAGTCAATTAACTCAGCATCCACAGCCTTTTGTGTTCCAGATTTCCACTACCTTTTGTGAAAAAATGCTTTCTGATTTCACTCTTAACTGTTCTCGTTCTAAATTTAAGATTATGCTCCTTGTTCTTAATTCCCCGAGCAGAGGAAATAGTTTCTCTGTATCTGTATCTAGAAAGAAAGGAAGAAGACTTGCATTTCTATAGCGCCTTTCACAACCTTAGGTCTCCCAAAGCGCTTTACAGTCAATTAAGTACTTTTGAAGTGTAGCCACTGTTGTAAAGTAGGAAACGTGGTGCCAAATTGTGTACAGCAAGCTCCCACAAACAGCAGTGTGATAATGACCAGGTAATCTGTTTTAATGGTGTTGGTTGAGTGATAAATATTGGCCAGGACACCAGGGAGAACGTCCCTTCTCTTTTTCGAAATAGTGGATTGGACCTTTTATGTTCAGCTAAAAGGGCAGATGGGGCTCATTTTAACGTCTCATCCAAAAGATGGCACTTCCGACAGTGCAGCACACTCTCAGTACTGCACTGGAGTATCAACCTAGATTTTGTGCTCAAGTCTGTTATCTGCAACTTGAATACACAACCTTCTGAGTCAGAGGCGAGATTGCTACCCATGAGTCATGGCTAAACACCTATCTACCACATCAAATCACTTGATTATTTTAAAGACCTCAATTAGATCACCCCACAACCTTCTAAACTCAAGGGAATACAAACCAAGTTTATGAAATCTGTCCTCATAATTTAACCCGTTCAGCCCTGGTATCATTCTGGTGAATCTGCACTGCACCCCTTCAAGGCGAATATATCTAGGCAGGACTAGGCTCAGCCCCGATGGTGCAAAACAACAACAACTTGCATTTATATAGCACCTTTAATGTAGTAAAATGTTCCCAGGTGCGTAATCAGGCAAAAATTGACACTGAGCCAACGAAGGAGACAATAGGACAGGTGACCAAAAGCTTGGCCAAAGAGGTATATTTTAAGGAGCACTTAAAATTCCAGAGCTTCGGGCCTAGACGGCTGCCAGTGGTGGTGAGAAGGAAGTGGGTGATGCGCAAGAGTCCAGAGTTGGAGGAATGCAGAGATCTCGGAGGTTTGTAGGGCTGGAGGAGGTTACAGAGATAGGCAGGAGCAAGGTCATGGCGTGATTTGAATACTGATGAGAATTTTAAAATCGAGGTATTGCTGGACCGGGAGCCAGTGTAGGTCAGCGGGCACAGGAGTTGATGGGTGATGGGACTTGGTACACGTTATGGATACGGGCAGTAGGGGTTTGGATGAGCTTAGGTTTATGGAGGGTAGAAGAGGGGCAACCAACCAGGAGAGCATTGGAATAATCAGGCCTGGAGCACTGTTCCTTCTATTTTTTTAGTGCGCGGCCTATTCAAATTTTTGCGCATGCGGGGTTTCTTCCCTGTAGAAGCGGGTGAGCGGCCTGCACGGGACCACAGGACCACTGCGCAGCTGTGCAGCTTAGCGGGAACATTGGTCTGGAGATAACAAGTGTGATAAGGGTTTCAGCAGCAGACAGGCTGAGGCAGGTGTGGAGACTGGCGATATTAAGGAGGCGGAAGTAGGGGGTCTTGGAGATGGAGAGGATATGGGTTCGGAAGCTTAGCTCAGGGTCAAATAGGAAGCCAAGATTGGTTCAAATGAAGAATGGCCACTCAGGAACGCTACTGGAGGGCAGTCAGCATCCATGGAAATGCACCCCAGTATGAGCCAATGTCTTCAGAAGAAAGGAGAAAACTGGGTTTAAAACATAAAGGGGGAAACCCGATTGTCGATACATAAATCCTTTCAATCTCAAAAGTTATTAATATGTATAACTAGCATAGTTCAGTATAAATGAAAAATTAATGGGTTAACTTATGTTTTTGAAACATAATTGATAGTTTGTAAAATACAGTATCCGTAACATGTTAATATTGCATCTGGCAGTATCCTAGACTTTAAAAGTAAATAAAATAAATTGATGTCATTTTACAACTATTTGTTGGCACCAAGTACAACAGCAACACATTTGTAAATGATTTATAACTGATGTTTACTGCAGATTAACAACACATGTTGGACATCATTACCGAGTGTATATGGATTACTTTTAAGTTAGCATTGACGGCTGTTCTGAAATGATACTATTGATTTTTATTGAAATATGGAAACTGCTTTGACACAGGTTGAAATATTTGTGTACATTGTTTATGGCCAATAACACTGTGATAAATAGTTACTGTCTCATGTGAAATATTCAATTTGTTGCACACTTGCACGATAACCCAAATGGAACCATTTTCTTGTCTGCTGAAAATAAATTCAAACAGCTGCACACTGGCACTCAGCAGCAGTGGCGAGCAAATCAGGTCTGAAAACCGCTGAGTTAATCATGGCATCAACACTTATAAATGAAGCATGGTGGTGGTAAGCAATCTACCAACTTCAAGCTGTCTCTCAGTATCCATGAGCATCGTACCAGTTACTATCCTGTTGCTTGTTAGTACTTTGCTTCATGCAAGAAAAATGACATCCACACCAAAACAGAACTGCTCCACTAAAGGTAATTCTATTTAGAATTAACGAGGCAACTTGAAACTTTTTATTTAAATTCAGAAAACTAGATGAATGGCTAAGCTCCATAGTATAGATAAAAAGAAAGACTTGCATATATATAGCGCTTTCATGATCTCAGGACATCTCAAAATGCTTTACAGCCAATTAAGTGTAGTCACTGTTGTAATATAGGCTGAAAAGATTAGGACAGAAGAAGTGTAAATCGGGGAGCAGGATTTGGTAACATGCCGCTTGGATTTTAAAAGCCTTAAGATTGTAGGAGGAAGGAAAGACTGAGGAAGGTGAAGCATTCCACAGTTTTGAGGTCCTGGGAAAGAACGTGTTACGGTAGAAGCCGTTCAACTAGTTTCGATTTCAGCATCATGGGGACGCAGGGAGAAGCAACAGTGTGCATGGAAACATATATAATGGCCCGGATTTTGCATTCTCATCGACAGCCTACGCCATCATAAGTCCTCAGAGAGGTCCCGCACGTTCCGGGTTTCTGCACGCGATGCACATGCACGAAAACCCAGAACTTCCGACTGTCAAGTTTCTCCTCGACAGATCGCCTACAAGCGCCACAAAGACACTTTCGCTGGTGCAGATTTGCCCAACTACTGCCCAGCGAATGCCCACAAAACCCTTACGCTGGTAAAAGCAGGCGTAAGGCCTACTTTTACCAGCATAATGGTTAAAATAGATGTTAAATTAAAATTTAAAAAATGATTAAAACATGCAAAAACATTTAAAATTAGTTCATGTAAATTTTGGGCCGGAATAAAATGCTAGTGTCAGCTGTGGTTCAGCTAGTAGCTCTCTCACTTCTGAGTCGGAAGGTTGTGGGTTCAAGTCCCACTCCAGCGACTTGAACACAAAAATCTAGGCTGACACTCCAGTGCAGTGCTGAGGGAGTGCTGCACTGTCTTTTGGATGAGACGTTAAACCGAGGTCCCGTCTGCTCTCTCAGATGGTCGTAAAAGATCCCATGGCACTTTGAAGAAGAGCAGGGGAGTTATCCCTGATGTCCTGACCAATATTTATCCCTCAATCAATACAACAAAAACAGATTATCTGGTCATTATCACAGTGCTGTTTGTGGGAGCTTGCTGTATGCAAATTGACTGCCGTGTTTCCCACATAACAACAGTGACTACACTTCAAAAGTACCTCATTGGCTGTAAAACACTTTGGGATGTCCAGTGATCGTGAAAAGCGCTATATAAATGTAAGTCTTTTTTATTATTTTTCAAAAAATTTTATTTTAATTTTAAATGCTTAAATCAAAGGGACTTTTATTTAATTTTGAACATGGGAATATTTATTTTTATTAGTATTGTGTTTTATTTGGGGATTTCTCATAAGCTTATGGGGATTCCATTCGTAAATGGAATCCCCATAAGCTTATGAGGAATTTCCCTTTCTAATTCAAAAGCAAAATACTACGGATGCTGGAAATCTGAAATAAAAAGAGAAATTGCTGGAAATACTCAGCAGATCAGGCAGCATCTGTAGAGAGAGAGAAACAGATCGATGACCCTTCGTCAGAACTGGAAAAAGTTGGAGATGTAACAAGTTTTTAAGCAAGTGCCAGGGCAAGGAAAGGGGGGATGGGTGGAAAGAACAAAAGGGAAGGTCTGTGATAGGATGGAAGGCAGGAGAGATTAAGCGACAAAAGGGATGATGGTGCAAGGCAAAAGGAGATGGTAATGGGACAAGTCCCCTTTCTAATTGGTTGGCCTGGCCCACATGATCCCAGGGATGCTTCCGAACCTCCTGCGTCCCTGGGATCCATGGGCCTTTAATCAGGCGTACGCCTGGAGTCCCAGGACCCGAAGACTCCAAAGCTCCGGAGACACCAGGTACTTTTTGATATTTTTTTCGGGTCGGAGGTGTATTCTGGTACGACTCCAACCGCAAATTCAGGGCCAATGTTTAGCAGCAGCAAGAAAGGAAAGTTCAGAGAAACAGTGATCCTTTGAATATATGCATTGTATAAATAGAATACAGCATTCAAAAGTGTGAATACAAAGAATGCTGCATTCCTGTTCATCCAATAATTTCCAATTGAGTATTCTCTGTTTAAGTGTTATTAAATGATTTTTTTTAATGGTTGAATTATGACAACATTGTTAAAGATCAAGTTCTAGTTGCTGAGTAATACTTAAGAAATATTAATACCTGCAAGTCTCTTATTAAAGCTACAATTTACAGAAGTTCAGATGTTTCAAGATGTGTCTTAAATATGATTATCAACTTGTTAGTGCTCAGTTGCTGGGAATGGCCTGCACAACCGGCTGTCAGAATATGAATCTCAACCATAACTTCACATTACGTTACACTTATAGTTCCATTTGACAAGAAAACACCAATCTGGTTTTACTATTAAGATGGAAAGCTACAGCTTGAAAATGTTAAACTTACAAAAGCTGGCTTTTATTAAAGACCAATTAAAGTGATCAACATAAATATGCAGTTCGTTTGGGAATTCACTTTAAGCAATTAGATTTTGAACTATTTATCGAGCTGTGCTGACTCCTTTATTGATCAGCCTTGCCCTTTGGTAGTTAAAGTTGTTCACATCCTCAGCTTCACACGTGACAGTTTGTAATCTCACTTGGCCTATCTGGGCAATGTGTTGCACTTTGTTTCAATTTTCAGGCATTGTGTCACTAATCCACTCTGCTTTGGGATACTGTTCTGATTACAATATCCAGCAGAGTGAATCGCCATTTTCTGTTACCGAATAAATATTAAATAGTTCTGTTTGCATGTGCTGCGACATGATTCCGCGTTGATGTGCCAGAATTCTATACAGGCATTGGAGAAGAAATAGCTTTGCATGACAAAATGTAAAGGAAGAAGCCGTTCCTTCTTGCAATGAAAAGCCAAGAGGATTTTTTTTAGATGTACTTTTGACACACAACCTGTTGCCCAAGACTGGAAATAAAAGTACAGAAATCAGCTTGCCCGATAATAATATTTGTGGAAGGAAATGGAGGGATACAGATTTTCACAGAGGAGTCCTGTAATAATATATTTTTCAAACTTATAAGAAGAAAAACAAATCGACATATGGGTGGTGTTGGAAGGGTAAACACTCCCTGTTAACAGTATCGAATGATAAGCTAGCTTCTTCTTTGAGTGGCTTGCTATGTTCCATCACCATTTCGATTTGGAAAGAGCTGGCTTGGAATGTGTATCTGCCATGAGAGATGTGCTCCAAATTGAGCTGAACCTGCCTAAACTTGATCGATTCAAATATTTCTAAATTTACGGTCCTCTGATTTATGTGTATATACTTGTGACCAGCTCAGGTAATACTAAAAGGAAAGCCTCAGGGGTTTGGAGCACAACACAGCAAAAAATCCCAAAGTTTTACAGTGGAGATCAGTGAAGTAATCCTCATCCTCAAATTAGATTCAGAGATCTGAAAAACAAATGGAGTTCACTTTTACATTCTCTTCTATATTTACGCCAGCCAATGTATTCTTCTCATAAACTTTCAACACAGAGCCTGTCGCACTGTAATTCAATTTGATCTGAGAAGCTCTTAGAGTAGATGGCATTTCTTTATGTGCAATTAAGATGTTCATAATTTAGACCATCTTGCTTAAAATCAAGAAAAAATTAATTAAAATAATTAGATTATGGGGAACCATAAATTCAACTGGACTGAGAGTGCTGCTAAATCAAAATAAATTCAGTAATATCACATTCCCTTTTACATTACAGTTAGTAATGGTTGTGTTAAATGATGGGGCTGCTGCTACTGCAGAATCTGCCCTATTTATACTGCACACGGCAGCAGTATCAACAGAAGAGTGAAAAGTTGCATGTGTACAATTGTTTGATAGTCATGACTGGGACTTTTGTTTTCTGCCCTGGACAGAAAACAACACCAGGTGGTATCGCCAGCAGCAGCTGCTTACATTTGTTGCCATTGGCACTACTGCCTTCAAAAAAATCCCTGGAAAAGCAACTGCTGAGGCGGGTGTCTACTGATTTGGAACCAGAAGCATTATATAGGAACAGCAAAGAATATAGGAGCAGGAGTCGGCCATTCAGCCCCTTGAGCTTGTTCCGTCATTCAATTAGATCATGGCTGATCTGTATCTTAACTATCTCTTTACATTATAGTCCATTCTTTGGCAGCTCGCTGTAAAATAAAAGTGTAATTATCCACATACTTATTTTTCAGGTAGAAAAAAATAATGATTAGTAAAATGATGAAATTTAGCTAGCTGTTAGCACAGCAGCATTGGTTGTAGTCTTGGCTGTGCTTTATACCAGTGTAATGCTGTTATATTTAGAGTAATATTTTGCAGTGGTAATTTTTTGGCAAACCCATGAACTAATGGTAAGAATCACAGTAAAAATCATGGCATAGTTATGGATGTGTTTTGTGGTAAACAAACTACCTCAATTTTGCCAAGTTTTTATGCAAGCACAAACAAAAATGTTTCTGTGCTGCAGGGTCCGTTGACCTCCAGGACTTGTCTGCATTTGCTAGGTTCATGCCCATGGGCTGCTAACACTGCAGTGAGTCTTTGCATTGTGTTGTGCTGTGGCTATTGCATTCAGGGCCTGCTGAGAAAGGGTGCAGGATATAATGGCCTAGAAATTAGCCTCGGGCAGTGGTGTAAAACGGGCAGTATCAGATCGGCCGCCCGTTATTCGCAGCGCCTGGCATTCAGTTCCATTGACTGTGTAAAACGGGCAGCCAATCCGATACCGTCCGAGACAAATTTCTAGGCCAATGTGTATGCTCTGGAGGTCTAAGAATCTGTTGGTTGGTACCTTTTGGTGGGGCAAGATGCTAACATACTCAGTAGCTCCCTGGGAGTCTTACAGAACATGTTTGGTTGAATTGGTTGCTGCCGACTGTCAGACTTAACAGTTCAATTGACAAGGACTGGATGTGGGACACTAGGGAAGTGGAGACTCCTGGATAGAGTGGTAAGGAAAGCGGAGAAAACTCTGGGCAGTCCTAACAGGGAATTGCTCCACAGGCTGCCTGTGCCATGTACTTGTTCTGAGCATTACAGAGGCAGGTCTTACTTGGAAAGGGAGAGGAACTGCTGGAAATGGAAAATGTGTATCAGCTACATATACTCTTATTGAGAGAACCAACAAAGCCAACTGCTTATTTTACACCTGACTAGAAAATCAAATGTTCTGGGTTATTTGGAGGAGAGTGCTTTAGGGTCATAGGCCTAGAAATTCAGTCGCGTTTGCGCCCACTTAGGGGCGAAAGAGTGGGTTGCGCCGGAAGTTTTTTAGTGCCCGAAATTAAGTTGGTCCTTAACAGCGGCGTTAGCCGGTAGCGCTGCGCCGGCACCGATGTCGTCATCGGTGTGCGCAGCGCCCCGGTTCCAACGCGATTCCGTGCCGAAGGCCAAATTCAGTTGCGGCCGCCTCGCCCGCAGCGGCCGCAAACAACGTTTGAAAAACGGGGCCTTGCAGCTCCAAGAGGCCGGCGCATAAAGGTGGAGGGGCGGCCGGCCGCTTTCCCGGCGACCGCATGGCCGCACCTCCCTCCCCGGACTCCTGCACCACCCCCCCCCGCGGCATTGCTGTCTGACTCCCGCGAGCCCGGCACTTCTCCGTGGTGCCGGGCTCATTTGCCGGGGGAATCCAGCGGCGATCTCACGGCTGCAGGCAGCTCCTCCTTAAGAGAAGGAGGAGGCCTGCAGTACCCCAGCCTGCCGCACCGCATCGGGTGGCGCAGCGGCAGCTGGACGCCTGAAATAGACTTTCATCGCCCCAAGCGAGACGGCCAAACCCTGCAATAGCGCCCGCCTCCGTCTTGGCCCGTCGCAACTGAATTTCAGGCGGGCACTACGGGAATCTGGGCGAGCGCTAAATTTCGGGCGCTAAAGACCTGGCGGGGCCTTACTGAATTTCTAGGCCATAGTGCTTAGCTTACCTCACTTAACTGAGACTGTGCTGAGAATGGGAGGGAGGATATTCACCAGGGATAGGTAGGCTCATTGTGTGGAGTGGGCAGAGGGCAACATGCTGGCACTAAAAGGACTCTTCAAAATGAAAATCACAGGGGAGGTTGCTAATCATGGGATCTGTGACTGCCATGATACCAGTGAGAAAAGTGTACTCAGTCATATTGAAATCCAGGTATTAGTTTTGTACTTGTTGTTGTCTATCTTTTGGGATTGATCAGCAGATTTGTTTGTTAATCATTGTTTGCTAGTGATGGTGCTTGAACTGAAATCCATTATTGTCTCGGTAGCTTTTAGTGTGTGATCACTAGTGATTGAGTCTATCCACAAGGAGGGTTGAACTAGATCTCTTTGCTTGGAAATCTCTTAACTGTTTTGTAGTTTATAAATTCTGTGGAAGCTAGTCTGTGATTCGACCTCACAGCTTTACAGAATAACATCAGCAAATAGAGTGCTTCTCATGAGCTAAACAATGCCACTGGCTTTTTGTCTTGAACTATTGTGCTTCATATTAGTACATTTAATCACATTTTGTGTTATTACAGTCTAGCACATTATCACAGTATTATCATATCAAACCTGCCCCATTTCCTTTCTCTGAAATGAATGACCTAAGTGAGATCTAGAGCTAAAAATTCGGTTGTGTAGCGCCCGTTGTTTGGGTGCTACGGGTGCCATTTTGGGTCAAAAATGGCGTCCAAGAAGAGCGTGCACACTTCCGGTGTGGGCCGCACCAGATGCGATTTTGGTGAGGGTGTTAGCATCGGCTCTGGAAGCATGCATTGGAAGTATGCAGAGTACGTAGATCGTGACGTCAATCAGCGTGTAACACTGATATGACGCCAGTGCTGCCATTTTCAACCTCAACGCTGGCGCTAATGCCCTCTCTTGACCTCCCACAGCTGAACACGTGTTCAGCAGAAGGAAGAACACCCACCAGCACTATTTAAAGGGATCATCACCTACTTACAGGTTAGTTGCTAATTGAGTTTGTAGAAGTGTTTGGTGCTTTCTAGACTCTTTAAAGTTGCCTAAAGTCTACAAAGCATGGCGTGGCATGTGCTCAAGGACTTGGTACTAACTTGCAAGGGGTCTGTTCACCCAGTTGCTCCCAGGCATGGGTGCAGTAGTTAGCATCCCACTTGGCCTACAGCATGACAGGGAGAATGAGCAGAGGCGACACAGAGCAGGACAAGCTGTTAGAAAAGGGAGGAGGAGGAGGGGGAGAAGGGCTCTCAGCAGGAGGCCATATCTACCCAGGATCTTCAGGGAGCAATTCTCCTACCTCACTGAAATCTGCCACCTGCTGTAGGCAGACCTGCAACCTCAGTCCAGGATAAGGATGGCATTGCCAATGGCTGTAAAGGTGACTGAGGCCTTGAAATTCTTTGCGTCGGGCTCCTCCCAGGCGGTATCTGTAACACCTCCCAGTTCACCATTCACGCCTGTATAAAGGAGGTGAGTAAGGCTCTGTATGCAAAGAGAGCTGAATACATTTCATTCTCTTTTGCCAGAGAGAAGCAAGCGTATCGAGCATGCGGCTTCTCCAGGATAGCAGGCTTCCCCATGGGGCAGGGTATCATTGCCTGCACCTGCTCCACTTTGCGGGCGCCGCATTTCAATTCGGAGATGTATCACAACCGGAAGGGATTCCACTCCCTCAGTGTCCAACAGATGTGCGATCGTATTCAGTGCATCATGCAGGTCAATGCTCGGTATCATGGCAGCAGCCATGATGCCTTCATTCTGCGGCAGTCCGCTGTGGCATCAGCATTTGCGCCACCACGACAAACCAGAGGGTGGCTACTGGCGACAAGGGCTATTCGCTGACTACCTGCCTCATGATTCTGCTGAGCAACCCATGCGCACATGCATACAATGAAAGCCATGGTGCCACACAGAATTTGATAGAGCAGACCATTGGTGTCCTTAAACAATGCTTCCACTGGACCCCTCTGGAGGAGCCCTGTAGGACTCGCCAGAGCGCATAGCAAGAATCTTCGTAGTCTGCTGCATGCTCCACAACCTCGCCATCATGAGGACCCAGCCCTTGCGACCAGGCATACAGTGACCAGCTGAGGAGGAAGAGGCGGAACATAAGAAAGAACATAAGAAATAGGAGCAGGAGTAGGCCATTTGGCCCGTCAAGCCTTCTCCGCCATTCAATAAGATCATGGCTGATCTTCTACCTCAACTCCACTTTCCTGCACTATCCCCTTGATTCCCTTAATTTTCAAAAGTCTATCGATCTCTGTCTTGAATATATTCAATGACTAAGCCTCCACAGTTCTCTGTGGTAGAGAATTCCAAAGATTCACCACCTTCTGAGTGAAGAACTTTCTCCTCATTTCAGTCCGAAATGGCCAACCCCTTATTCTGAGACTGTGACCCCTGGTTCTAGATTCCCCAGCCAAGGGAAACATCCTCCCTGCATCTACCCTGTCAAGCCCTGTAAGAATTTTGTATGTTTCAATGAGATCACCTCTCATTCTTCTAAACTCTAGAAAATATAGGCCTAGTCTACTCAATCTCTCCTCATAGGACAATCCCCCCATCCCAGGAATCATTCTGGTGAACATTCGTTGCACTCCCTCTATGGCAAATATATCCTTCCTTAGATAAGACGACCAAAACTGTACACAATACTCCAGGTGTGGTCTCACCAGGGTCCTATTTAATTGCAGTAAGACGTCTTTACTCTTATATTCAAATCCTATTGTAATAAAGGCCAACATACCATTTGCTTTCCTAATTGCTTGCTGTACCTGCATGTTTAACGTTCAGTGATTGGTGTACAAGGACACCCAGTTCCTCTGAACACCATTTCCCAATCTCTCACCATTTAAAAAATACCCTGCTTTTCTATTTTTCCTACCTTCACATTTCTCCACATTATATTCCATTTGCCATGTTCTTACCCATTCACTTAGCTTGTCTATATCCCCTTAAAGCCTCTTGCATCCTCCTCACAACTTACATTTCCACCCAGCTTTGTATCATCAGCAAACTTGGATATATTACATTTGGTCCCCTCATCCAAATCATTGATATAGATTGTGAATAACTGAGGCCCAAGCACTGATCCTTGCGGTTACAGCCTGCCAACCCGAAAATGGCCCGTTTATTCCTACTCTCTGTTTGCTGTCCGTTAACTAATCCTCAATCCAAGCTAATATATTACCCCCAATCCCATGAGTCCTAATTTTGTTTAATAACCTCTTATGTGGCACCTTATCGAATGCCTTCTAAAAATCCAAATACACCACATCCACTGGTTCCCCCTTATCTATTCTGCTAGTTACAACTAGGGTTGCGAAGGGGTGGAAAGTTTCCGGGAAATTTCCAGAAATTTTCCACGGGAAGTTTAGCTTGGGAATTTGGGGAATTTTGCCCAAAAAAGCACATGCTAGCATAATATTTTTTTTGTATTTCTTTCACTTTTTTTCCACAGGTCCTCTCTTCAAATTACTAACAGAGATGGAATCTTAATTATTAAGGAATTTGTGAATCAATATATGTTTATCTTCTTACTTGGCTTGTTTTAATAATTACAAGTTTTGTGTGTGACTGAACAAATGTGTCCTGATTGGTTGGATGAGTGGATGAGCGATTAGCTCCCTCTATTGGTGATGTAGCGTAGTGCGTGCACAGGTCATGCTTCCATCACATGGAGCATCAGGAAAAATCTACTCGCCCTGTTGCAATCTTGCTGATTGACTGCAGGTCGACACAGAGACGAATGCCCTTTATTTCTCTGCATAGAACAATGCCACGTTTACCGTCGGATGTGTGGAAGCATTTTACCCCAGGCATTAAAGATGGAAAGACTGTGTACATGTGCAAACACTGTACAAAGCCATATGTAAAGAATGCCATAAAGATGCAGCAGCATTTATCCAAATGCAACAACTTCACTCAAAGCTCACAGCAGTCAGCCCAGAGTTCCTCTGCTTCCATTCAAGAAGATGATGGTTCACATTCAGCATCAGGCTCCTTATCATCAGCAACTCCTGGCCCACCTGGAAGGTTCTTTGGTACAATGGATAACCATAACCAGAAGAATGCAGATGAGTGCCTTGTTCGAGCTGTATATGCAACAGGCTCACCCCTCATGCTCACAGCCAATGTGTACTGGAAGAGATTTTTCAATGTTATTCGCCCTGCACACTGTCCTCCCACCAGACATGCTTTGTCTACTTATTTGCTGGAGGCTGAGTATAACAGAGTCAAGGAAAGCTCAAAGAAACGATAGAGATGGCAGACTGTGTTGCAGTTATATCAGATGGGTGGTCAAATGTACGAGGGGAGGGCATCATAAACTACATCGTCTCCACTCCTCTCCCAGTGTTCTTCAAGAGCACAGCACGAAGGACATTAGACACACAGGCACATACATTGCTGATGAGCTGAAAGCGGCCATCAACGATCTTGGATCACAAAAGGTCTTTGCAGTAGTTACTGATGCGAATATGAAGGCTGCTTGGGCTCAAGTGGAGGAGGCCTACCCTCATATTACGTCTATTGGGTGTGCAGCTCATGGGCTCAACCTGCCCCTCAAGGACATCATGGGTTTGAGAACCATGGAAACACTGTACAAGAGAGTCAAGCAAGTTGTTAAGTATGTCAGGGGAAAACAGGTAGTTGCAGCAACCTACAACTCCAAGCAAACGACAAAGAACAAGAACACTACACTGAAGCTGCCCAGCAATACTAGATGGGGTGGCGTTGTCATAATGTACAACAGCCTTCTGGAGGGTAAGGAGTCGCTGCAAGAAATGGCAATATCCCAGTCTGGGGATATGGAAACCACCATCAAGAAAATACTGCTGGATGATGGCCCAGAAATTCGGGTCGGGGGCTTCCCGCGGGTGCAAGCCCCCGACCTGCACTTACCTACCACGCCGGCCATTGAGCTGTGGGCCCGCTTGGGATTCCGATCCTGGGCCTCCTCCAACTGCCGGCGCACAGTGCTTGCGTATCCCAGGGGCGCAGCTAGTTCGATGCATCCCCTGGGATCACGTGGGCCATGGATAGCCAATGGTAGCAGGGAATGCTTCTTTTCCTTTTTACATACCTATAGAAGATTTTACAGTCTGTGTTTATGTCTCTCACTAGTTTACTCTCTTATTCTATTTCCTTTTCTTGGTCCTCCTTTGCTGAATTCTAAAATCCTCCCAATCCTAAGGCTTACTACTCTTTTTGGCAACATTATAAGCCTCTTCCTTTGATCTAATACTTTCTTTAACTTCTCTTGTTAGCCACGGTTGGACCACTTTTCCTGTGGGATTTTTGTGACTTAAAGGAATGTATATTTGTTGTAAATTATGTATTAATTCTTTAAATGCTAGCCATTGCTTCTCTACTGTCATACCTTTTAATGTAGCTTCCCAACCCACCTTAGCCAACTTGCCCCTCATACCTACGTAGTTTGCTTTGTTTAGATTTAAGACCCTAGTTTCGGATTTAACTAAATCACTTTCAAACTCAATATAAATTCTATCATATTATGGTCACTTTTCCCAAAAGGCCCCTTTACTACAAGGTTATTAATTAACCCTCTCTCGTTGCACAATACTAGATCTAAAATAGCCTGTTCCCCAGTTGGTTCCTCAACATACTGATCTAGAAAACTATCTTGTATACATTCCATGAAATCGTCCTCCACACTATTACTGCAAATTTGGTTTGCCCAGTCTATATGTAGATTAAAGTCCCCTATGCGTACTGTATTACCCTTGTTACATGCACCTCTAATTTCCTGATTTATACTTTGCCCTACATTACAACTACTGTTTGGGGGCCTTTAAGCAACTCCCACCAATATTTTCTGCCACTTGCTGTTTCTTAGCTCCATCCAAACTGATTCTACTTCTTGATTTTCGGAGCTAAGATCCTTTCTCTCTGCTATCTTTGTCCCATCCTTTTATTATCAGAGCTACCCCTCCTCCTTTTCCATTTTGCATATCTCTTCTAAAAGTTAAGTATCCTGGAATATTTAGTTCCCAACCTTGGCCAAATTGCAACCACGCCTCCGTAATGGTTATTAGATCAAACCTGTTAATTTATATCTGTATTATTAATTCATTTATTTTGTTGCAAATGCTTCGCGCATTCAAATAATAGTGCCTTTAGCTTTGACTTATTTCTATTTTTGCCCTGATGTCACCTTACTCACTGATGCCTTATTTTCACCCAAAACTCTACTCTGCTCTACAGCCTAGATATTTCTCTCTGCTTTTAAATTTACTCTTTCCTGAATCCTCACACTCCCCCTTCATTGGTTTAAAGCCCCGTCTACTGCCCTAGTTATTCGGTTCGCCAGGACACTGGTCCCAGCCCGGTTTAAGTGGAGCCCGTCCCAACGGAACAGCTCCCTCTTTCCCCAGTACTGGTGCCAATGCCCCATGAACTGAAACCCCTTCCTCCCACACCACTCTTTGAGCCATGCATTTAAACCTCTAATCTGTTTGACCCTATGCCAATTTGCGCATGGCTCAGGTAACAATCCAGAGATTATTACCTTTTGAGGTTCTGCTTTTTAATTTGGATCCTAACTCCTCAAACTCCCTCAGCAGAATCTCATTCCTAGTTCTACCGCTGCCGTTGATTCTTACGTGGACCATGACAACTGGATTCTCCCCCTCCCACTCCAAGTTCTCCTCCAGCCGCGAGGAGATGTCTGGCACCAGGCAGACAACACAATCTTCGGAACTCTCGGTTGTGGCTGCAGAGAACAGTATCCCCTTGACTATACTGTTCCCTACCACAACTACATTCCCTTTCACTCCCCCCACTTGAATGGCCTCCTGCATCATGGTGCCATGGCAGCTTGCTCATCCTTCCTGCAGGCTTTTCCCTTATCCACGCAGGCAGCAAGAAACTCATACCTGTTGGACAAGGGCAAAGGCTGAGGCTCCTCCAGCAGAGCAACTGGGGTCCCCTTACCTGCCTGAGTTGCAGTCCCTGACCACTTACCAGACATGTACCACTACCTATCCTAAGGGGTGTGACTGCCTCCTGGATCAAAGTGTCCAGGTAACTCTCCCCATCCCTGATGCCCCGCAATGTCTTCACCTCGGACTCCAGCTCAACAACTCTGAGCTGAAGTTCCTCAAGATGCAGGCACTTACTGCAAACCTGGTTGTCCGGGATCACAATGCTCTCCACAAAGTCCCACATGCTGCAGTTGAGGCACACTACCTGTACTGCCATCCCTATATGACCTTGTTTTATTTAGTTAAATTTAATTAAGTTTATAATTCGGCAACTTAGTTTACAGTGCAGTTTCTTGACTACTTACTTGATCTAGATTAAGTTATGTGTACTGAAATTAAATATCTACCTGTAACACAAAGCACTACAAGTAGTGTAGGCAAAAAGCAGCAACTCCTTCCCCCTCTTCTCCGAATTCCCACACTTTCCAAATTCCCAAATAAAACATTCTGTTTAGGTACACTCCGTTTTAATCCCGCTCTGTGCAGACCGCTCTGTGTGGAAGCGGAAGAGGAAGCAGAAGGGGACAGGCAACCCAGACAGCCCCTTGCTGCCCGGGCTGTCCGTGATTGACTCCTCCGACTGCGGTACCAGTGAACGCAACCCCTGTTCCCCATTCGCCAATAGTCCCACACCTTACCTTCTCTCCATTATTGACCATCACAGCATCCTCTTGGCCACAATGCTACAATAAAAGTCACCACAAAACAAACATCCCAAACTAATTTTATGAATCAAACTATTACAATATTTCATTGAAAAGTCAAATAATCACCCTTGTGCATTCCCTTAGTGCCTGTCTTCTGTGTGTCCTTGCCTGGCCTGGTGCTCCTTTACAGTGCTACCCCAGTGGCTGCAGCATAGCTGGTGGATGGTGGCTGACTTTCAGTGGGGGAGACTGCAGATGGCCTTGCAGGACGACCTTGAGTAACACTACACCCAGTAGGCCCGGCTTCGGACTCCACCACCTTGGCATGGGTGGCAGCAGACTGGGCTGTCTGGAGGCATGCCTCTCCCCTCTGGTTAGCTGCGCTGCCTATGGTTGCATGCCACCATGTCCTGCAAGAGAGAGGGAAGTGTGTCAGTGAGTGTAGTTCAGTGTGTTTGGCTGATGTGGCTGTCATAGTTGAATAGTTGGCAGTGTGTACAAGTTGTGAGATGTCAATGTGAGGCTTGCAGCAGTGGTATGTGTGTGAGGGTGAGATGGAGCATATGAGTATGAGGTATGAGTCGTGATTGATAGAGATTGTTGGTAGGTGAGTAATGGGGGTGTGGTGAATTGAGCAATGTGTGAGGCTAATGGTACAGTTTGTGGGATATGGCATTTGATGGTGCATTCACTGACCTTGAACACTTGTGTGAGGTCATTGAACTTCTTCCAACACTGCATCCAGGTCCTCAGGGCAACACTGTTGGCATTGACCTCGTGGCTATCTGTTCCCACTGCCTTTGCAGTGTCTCTCTGGAGGGCCTCCTGGCCGTCTGTGGAAACTGGACCTCTCTCCTCCTCTCCACCTCCTGATTTAAGGCTTCCAGTGCTGCGTCTGAAAACCTTGGAGCCCTTTCTCTGGCCTATTGTGCCATTGCTGAATGTTTCCCAGTTGAACCAGAATGACTTCCAGGACCTGGTCTTGTCAAACTGCACTTCCTGTTTAAGAGGTGCAGGCCAGCTTTAATTGGTGCTAGCCTCGCATAAACTTGGGCACCCTGCCGAGTGTGCAGCCACTCAGCCGTTAGCGCTGGGCTGCACGCCACTATCATTTAAATTAGCAGGCAGCACCATGTTTGCGTGCTGCCTGCGTTACTTTAAATGGGCACGGGTTAATCGTGCATCGCAATCCCGCGCCTGTTTACGGGGCTATCGAATTTTTAGCCCCTAGTATTTTCTGCCACTAAGTGAGAGCATTTCAAAAATGCAGTATTCATTTATTGCTGCAAACTTGAAACATATAGCTGGAATATAATCCTCCGAAGTGGATGTGTCATTTTAAATGTGACAAATTCAAACAAATGAGTTTAATTTTACTGCTGGTTATGTCATTTTGAAAGTTCTACTTGTTATGAACTAAATGGCGTTAGAAATCAAAGACTGTGGTCCCTGAGAATGTGTAGTCAGAGGGTCCCTGTATTGTTCATTCGCAGTCTGTTTTATGGTCATAAAAACAAAGACTTGGGAATAGTAATTCCTCTGCTTTTTACATCGATCTCATGCTCAAATGGAGCATCAACAATGGAGAATTAGTGGCGTTCACAATAACGGATCATTTGTTTGCTTCCTGTACTCCTCAAAACATTCCTCCCTTGCTTACAATGATATAACAAACAGTGATTGCGAAAGTTGTGTTTTGCCTGTTAAAACATTTGCAAAGCCAATTAATGGGGCTACGTGCTAAATTCTGCGGCTTTGGAGTTTTCCAAAACAAAGGGGTATATACATCACCTTTCAAACCAGCATTCGAGCACAGGAAGAAATAGGACGGTGAACTTCAACTGACAAGGACAGGATGTGGGACACTAGGGAAGTGGAGACTCCTGGAGAGAGTGGTAAGGAAAGCAGAGAAAAATCTGGGCAGTCCTAACAGAGACATGCTCCACAAGTGCAAACACCACTTGGGTGACTGGGCCATGTACTATTTTTATAGTTAAGTTTCTACGATGCAGCATATCTTTACATGAGGAAACAGTAATGGAGAGCATCACTAATACATAATTCCATATACATGCTGGCATTGTAATGTGAATGAGTATGTACACAGGGTCAGCATATTATTAACAGGAAAATAAAAGGAAGACCTGCATTTATATAGCACCTTTCACGACCTCAGGATGTCCCAAAACGCTTTACAGTCACTGTTGTAATGTAGGAAACGCAGCAGCCAATCTGCCCACAGCAAGCTCCCACAAACAGCAATGTGATAATGAACATTTTTTGGTGTTGGTTGAAGGATAAATGTTGGCCAGGAGAAGAGCAGAACCCCCCTTCTCTTATTCGAATAGTACAATGAGATCTTTTATATCCATCTGAGAGGACAGATGGGGCCTCGGTTTAACATCTCAGCTGAAACACAGCACCTCCGACAGCTGAAACACAGCACCTCTGACAGTGCACCATTCCCTAGGTACTGCACTGAAGTGTCAGCCTGGACTATGTGCTTAAGTCTGGAGTGGGGCTTGAACCCTCTCAAACTTCTGACTCCGAGGCAAGAGTGCTATCACTGAGCCACAGCTGACACTGCTGCAGGAATGCTGGAATTTGTAAACCGACTTTTATACATGGCATTGAATATATTTTACTTTCCCACAGATTACAGGAAAATCTGGGAATCACAGAGGATCCTTGACTCTCTGATGTCTCAATGTGTTAAAATTGTTCTTTTTGAAGTTAACGCAGGATTTGGTTACTGCTACTGTATCTAATTTTGCAGCTGTAACTGTAACAAAGCGTTCTGCTGCAGTCATGGCTTTTTCAGATGATCTATAGAGTCCCAAAATAATCTTCAATAATTTTTCTTTTTGAAATGTGTATGCACAAATCTTAAGTTTTAAAAAAACATTAATTTCAACAAGGGGTAAAATTTGGTTGGTTAGCACCTCTCATTAGCGCCTCCGGGGGCCAGTAACTGGGCGCTAGGAATTTAGCGCCTGAGTGCGGTGATTTTAGTGGCGCTCGTGAAATTGACGTCATTTTGCGGCGGCGCTAAACACTACCGCCACGATCTCCTGCTCCCGCAGATCATGACGTCAGTCGAACGTGCAGCGCCCCGGTAGCGCCACGGACCGGATATTGAGCTGTGTCCCCTGCCTTAGCATCTGCCGCTAGGAACGACAAGTAGAGGGGAACGTTTTCAGGTCAGGAAGGGGCTGGGGGAGCACTATTTGAAGGTGGGCGCTTCCTGCCTTTTCTTGTCAGCAAAATTTTTGGTACACGTAGGCTGAGAGGGAGAGAAACGTCTGGAGAGATTTAACGCTGTCCTAAGGAGTTTTGGACCTCAGCACCACTTTTGAGGTTCCTAAGTGCCGAGCTCTTTCCCTGGGTCTATCCACTAGTGCTTCCAACACAATTGCTTTAGAGGTCTCTCCAGGCCGAGATTCAGGGCTGCAATGAGCAGGGTGTGGCTGGCTAGCAAGATGGCCCCTCCCCTTTAAGAACTGGACGGCGCCAGTCTGTCTGGCTTCCATGGTAACTGACGTCGCCTGAGCTTCGGTAGCGTTCTGAGGTAGCGCCTCGCTCCACAACGTTTGCGCCTTAAGAGAGGTGTGTAGCGCCTGATTTAGTGCTCAAATCACCTCCTGGGGCGATAGAGGTGAATTTTGCAATCGGAGGCGATAATTAGCGCCGGGTGTTAAACTTTGCGCCTGGCCGATATTAGTGCCCCAAAATGGGCAATACCCAATTTTTCCCCCTTGGTATTTTCTGCATACCAGCTATTCAGTGTCCTTGAGACACAGATCAGTGAGAGGTTACCCACAATTTACAATGTCAGGTTGTATGCAGCAAATTGATTGTTATTGTTGCTCTCTTGCATTGTGTAGTTGTTCCACACGACTGAACCAGATGTCGCAAAAAATGGGAAACCAGAACTGATTATTCCCCGAGCAGTGCTGTGGGATGTAGAGTAGAAACTGGTGAAATGCAAGAAGAGGAAAGATTAGTGAAAGGGTCGCTGAAAAGAAGAATGAAACTGAGCAAGGAGAGAGAAACAGAAGTGGAGGAAAAAGAGAGGGAGAAACACAGAAGTGAAGGAAGAGCGAGTGAAAGAAGGAAAGAGGGAGAAACAGAAGTTGAAGGAGAGTGAAAAAGTGAGGGAGGAGAGTAACAGAAATGGAAGCAAACGAACAGTGAAAAACAAAAGTAAAGGAGGAAAGTGAATGATCTTTTGCCATGTTATCACTGCCAGTACCTTCAGTTACAGGAGCGGGAGAAGCTGAGAGATTTTTGGTTGAGCCACTGCCCAAGGAAATTTGAAAACCACTGCATCAGGTAATTAATCATCAAGAATAAGTCTCAGCTTCAGCGAAGTCATGGGCGGGTCTACATGTGGGTGGGCCTCCGATTGTGCCTATGCCTTGTAGGCAGCTTAACAATTAGCTAAGCAGCATTATTGCAGATGCGCTCTGATTACCTTATCTGTTGTGAATGCATTCAAATTAACCTGATCTTGCAGAAACCATTCCTGAGAGTTTGTTACAAAGCCAGGGGGCAAAAATAACAAACTTTTAACATTATTTATGCAGTTGGAGGAATTTCTCTCTCTATAGCCAGAAATTCATATGTTAAATATGAGTAAATTAACAATACAGTCAAATTATCAATCACAAAATGTTGTGCCTTGGTAAGGGTTTCACATATTTACAATAGTTTTACTCAGATCTGGACTTTTCTCCACTATAACGCCCAAAATCAGACAATATAGTGGCAGTGGTGCCAGGAAAATGGATCAGGAAGACATTAAGGCCTCGATTTTCATTGGGCCGTGAGGCGGGCTTTTAGGCGTGCGGGGGGTTAAAATCGCAAAACCTGGGGGTCGTGACCCCCCCGCCTGGTTCCCGCCTCCACGCCATTTTAACCTAGGTGTGTCTGATGGACCCGAATCAGTCCCGACTGCAACAGGCGGGACTGGTCTTTAGGACCCTTAAACAGCACTGATTGGCCTTTATAATCCCATTTTAATAGACCCTTGCCTGTTTATCCCTTTTCCCACGTAAAATGCGCCTGGTGGGGATCACGCCTGTGAAACCTAGCGTGAACACTATTGGCTTGCTGACTATCAGCTGCAGGTCCAACATTAAAGAGGATATTTGATCAGTCATCATTTGCAGGTGGCAGGACTTTGTTCTCTCAGGTCTGGGGCAACTTTTAACAGGCCTAACCACACCTGTGGAAGGTTGGAGCCTCACACACTTCTCCAGTGTGACCTCCTGCGAGACCCCTCTTGCCACCCTCACTCAGCGCTTCCTCAACTGAGGCATCTACCAGAAGCATGGGAGGCCTTTTTTTCCTTCCCTTCTTGGCATTAGAGGACCTCCAGCCCCATTCGCGAAATGACACATGCCACAACTGTAGAAGTTGCCATCAGAATTTTTATGAAAAACACACAACTGATGGCATTTTTACAAAACACACAGCATTTCACTCAAGTGACTACCCTTGTGACTATTTGTGCTTTATTTTCATCTTACGCCTGCTCCTACGTAGTGGTTCCCCTGTGGCTTCAGCAGATGTGGAGGCCCCTTGCTCACTTTCCTGCTGCTCCTGTCTCGACACCTTTGGCGGGCGTCCTCTGGGATGGCGAGCCTGTGAGGGTTCGCCAGCAGTCTGCTGCTCCTGCGGCTGTGCAAGGGTTGAGACCTCTATCTCCGTTGGGTGTGGACTCCGGCGGGGCTCTGACCGAGGGCTCTGCAGTGGCATGGAAGTGTGAGCGCTTGGAGAGGAGCCCCCACTTCCTTGAGGTCTGCCACCAACCTCCCTCTCATGGGTCAGGTCCCCCTCAGTGCCTGCAAGTGGCTTGAGAGCAGCTTGCTGCACATCAGGGAGGCCATGGGGACCCGTATCTACAATGGCAGTCCTACTCAGAAGGACTTCCATGAAGGTCTGGTTTCTCTGTTCAATAGATGCCCATCGCTCCTCAAGAGATGTCATTCTATTCTGAACACTTACCATGTTTCCCATACCCTGGCGACTAACCTCCTCCATGGCCGTAGCCCTCCTCTCCTCTACCATAGCCAGCCTTACCACGGAGATAGCCATCCTTTCCGTGTTGATGTGTTCATGCGCCACTGACTCCACAAAGGCTCTGCTCATGTTCGCTATGGACTCCTCCATTCGCTCCACACTCGCAACGACCCTGGAGACAAAACCTGCCAGAGACTCCTACATCTGTGCATGGAGTTCCATCACCTCTGATCTTACGGATGGACCCAGAGGCAGAGGGTCGACATGCAGCTGAGCCGAGCTGGCAGAGTCCTGCGCCCTCCGACGAGGACTCTCCACTGCTGTCCCTGTCTCCACAATCTGCTGACGCTCACTTGTGAGCTGTGATACACCAGGTGACAACTCTACTCTATGTCCCGAAGGTCCCACCGAGGTGTGAGTGTCTGCACTGGTGCTGGGTGCGCTTAGTTCTGCTGACGCTGCGCCCTCAGAGGTTGCAGATTCCTCTGAGGAGTCTGGCTGCTCAGGCTCTTCCTCCTGCAGAGTGGGGACAGGGGCTCTCAATGGTCCTGTGGGGGAGTCAAGGAAAAAGTTAGAGATGTGATGCCAAGGTTACATGCACATTGCATTTTGCAGATGATCATAAGTCCATATGATGTAGCTTCAGAATCATTATCAGCGACTCATGCAATGCCAATGAGAGAGATGGAAAACTATTTTGTCACCAGCTTGCGGGGATGCTCCTGCCTGTCCTTCCCCAACGTCCACATCTCGGTCAGCCCCAGCAATCTCCAGGACGCCTTCCTCCCAGGGGGTGAGCTGGGCTAATGAGGGCGGCCCTCCTCCTGTCCTGGCTCGCTCTCTCCTGTTGTGAGCTCTCTTTTCCTGCAATGAGGGAGACAAATGGAGGTTGAGTGAGAATGAAGGAGTGAGTGCAGAGATTGCATAGCATAGATACTTAGAAGGAGACAAAGATGGAGTGAGGTTGCAATACCAAGGGCCCTCCCTGTGTGTTGTCAGTTGTGTTCAAAGCATCAGAGTGAGAGGGAGTGTGAGGGCTGCATGATGGCAAAATTCTGTGAATGTGAGCATAGAGAGGGAATGGGTAAGGGTGCATGGATGTGAGTGTTTAGTGGGATGTGCAGGAAGAGATTGCTAAAGCTGAGTGCTGGTGAGGAAAGGCAATGGGGATCAGATTGAGGGTGATGGAAACATCATACAGTACTTACTTTTCCAGTGCGAAGAAGGTCATGGAATCTTTTCCTGCACTGCAACTACGTTCTTCGTGTAAGCCCAAAGCAGTTGACTTGACCTGCCACTTCTAGCCACACAGCCTTGGTCTGGCTGGGAGGCCTCTTCCTCCCTGAAGAAGGGAAGAGGACCTCCCTGTCGGCCCTAGCACCATCCAGTAATGCCTGTAATGAAGCCTCATCAAATTTGGGCGCAGATCTGACCCGCCCACTGGCCGTTCATCCTGCAGGCTCCTGTGCCATCTTAATGTTGAAGGTTGGAAGCCTGCAGAGGAAGCAAGGCTTGCTATGGACCTTAAAAGCAGCAGCAATGATGACGTCATATTCTGCGACTTTCTGACTGGAAATACTCAATTGCCAAGGCTTCCCACACGCTGGAAATCAATTGGCCAATTGTGTTAAAATTGCATCAATCTCACAGACCCATTTACAATCGTGTCAGAATCACTAAATTCGGGGAACCCGCCAATTCCCCGCACCTGAGATAAAATCGACCCCTAAAACTCTCATCTCTAGCTCCCCACCATCTCTTTCAACCTCTCCACTGTCTCTGTGCTGTCAGAGTACATGTCTGACATCCAGCGTTGGATGAGCCTCAATTTCCTCCAATTAAACATCGGGAAGACTGAAGCCATCCTCTTCAGACCTCGCCACAAGTTCTGTATCCTAGCCATTGATTTCATTCCACTTCCCAGCCATTGTTTCAGGCTGAAACAGACTGTTTGAAACCTCAGCATCCTAATTTACCTGGAGTTGAGGTTCTGACCCCATTTCCCCTTCATCACAAAGACCGCCTATTTTCACCTCTGTAACATCACCTGCCTCCATCCCAACTCAGCTCATCTTCTGCTGAAACCCTCATACATGCCTTTATGATCTCTATTTCTAATGTTTTCCTGGCCAGCCTCCCATCCCCACTCTCCAACTTCAGCTCATCCATCACCCCTGTACTTGCTGACCTACAGTAGTGGCTTCCTGTCCCCCAATGGCTTCCTGTCCCCCAATGGCTCCCTGTCCCCCAATGCCTCAAATTTAAAATTCTTATCTTGTGTTTAAATCCCTTCATGGCTTCACCCCTCTATATCTCTGTAACCTCTTCCAGCCCTATAACCCTCCCCCCACTAAAACTCTCCATTCCTCTGACTCTGGCCTTCAGCGCCTCCCTACGCCACCCCACCCCACCCCCTCGCACCTAGCCGAATTAATGGCCTCCACATCTCCAACTCCCTCTCCTCCTTTAAGGCCCTCCTTAAAACTTACCACTTTGACCAAGCTTTTGACAACCTTCCTAAAATCTCCTTCTTTTTCTTGACATCCATTAATTTCTGATTACACCTATGTGAAGCACCGTGGGATGTTTTTCTAAAGTTAAAGTGCTATACAAATGCAAGTTGTTGTCGTCGTGATATTTGGCCCATTTCACCCGCAGTAGTATTAACTCTCACCTAGAGCTAGCTACCTTATTCCATTCCCCTGCCCTTTTGTTCTGTATCCTTTTACATTCTTTGAGAAGGTCAAATTATTTTTGAGCATAGGAAGGTTCCAGATCCAAAATTAAACTCCAGCAATCTCAGAATACCTTTCAAATCTGTTGAACAATTGCAGCCTAAATACTCTGGGAAAATTTTATGCTTGGATCCTGGTTATATATTTAAGGCTGGATCAGATGTGGATGGGAAGTGATTCAGTCCAGTAGGATTCTGTAATGGGAGCCAAAGGGAAATGACTTGGTCCACTGGAATTCTGTAGTTATGGGTTTGTCCTGATTCAGTTATCCTGCTGTTTATTTGTTGTCCCGTTGTCAACAACAATTTTTATTTGGGGTGAGTGAACAACAAGTATTTATATAACGCCTTTAACATAGTAAAATGTTCCAAGGTGTGTTATAAGGCAAAAATTTACACCAAGCCACATAAGGAGAAATTAGGGCAGATGAGGTAGGTCTAAAAAAGCAACTTAAAGGAGGAAAGAGAGGTGGAGAAGGGAGGGAATTCCAGAGCTTACGGCCTAGGCAACTGAAGGCACGGCCACCAATGGTTCAGCCATTATAATTAGGGATCTCAAGAGGGCAGAATTAGAGGAGTGCAGATATTTCGGGGGGGTTGTGGGGCTGGAGGAGATTACAAAGATAGGAAAGGGCGAACTGGCTTTTTGGTTTGAGACACAGTTCAGTCTGATTCTAAGCCTGTGAATCCTAAGATCAGACTGAACCTTTCCCATCTCTACTGCTATCTAAGCAGTGCAGAAACTACTGAAAATCATTTAACCTGAAAGCAAGACATTTATGAATCAAACCCTAGGTGATATGTCCCATCACACTCCCTATTTCATGCTAAAAAAAAGCTGTCTTGCCCTCAATCATCCTCCCTTACAACAGGCTTCTGCATCTGTTCATTTTGATGAAACAATTAGAAATTGTTTTTCTCCAAGTTCGCAAAATATGTTTTTTGGCTTCCAGGTTGATATTGAAGGATTTCTGTTATGCACCACTTTTTGCCCAATGAATGCTATGGGCCCAGATGATGGAAAGTTCCCCCCGATGCTCCGTCTCATGGAAGCCAATGCATAACTCTTCTCCTAGTGCGATTACTTTAACCGTGTTCCTGACACAATTCTGTAAGGTTGTATCATATTTAATAGAAAACGACACACTTCATAGGATTTTCCTTAGCAGTAATAGAAATGAGTTTTAAACCATTTCACTACTGCAAACTTAAAATGTAGGCCAAATAATTGTATCCAGACCTATTGTTCCATGTTTCAATTCACAGTGATATATTCATTTTTGATTAAACAATACAATTTCACAACTGCACAGCCATTTATAAATTAAATAGATGAAATTCAATAAAAATTTTAATAAAATAAATAAAACAGTAATTAACATGCAAAACTAACATTCAGAAATATCTTCAGAACAATGAATCCTAATGCTTAGTACTGGCATATTTGCATAACAGGAATGGACTGGGAATAGATTTAAGGGCTGAGTTGGGCTTTCTTTTCCAGGGATTTACTTGCATGCTCGATATCTTGCATATCCTCATTTTTGGTATATTTCTGCATTAGAAATGGTCTTGTACTGTTAACTGCAAAGCCATATCACAGAAATAGATTTCCCATAGCATAGACTGACTGGCAGACTTTCCTGCAGACTTGGAAGTCTAGGCAGGGGGGAACTTCACCAATGATTTTAGTTGTATTATTACAGACCAGGGCATTCTAGAATACTCCTCTGTGCCATCGAGTGTTTCATCTCAAAATATATTAGTACGTTTTTTATTATTGTTCGTGAGGCCTATTGCTATCCATTTCAGCATTAGTATCAGCGTGATGCTAATGTGCGTACTGTGTTCCTAGGATTTGTGACACTTTCTTCAGTTTGTCTTTGTTAAAGTACTGTATTTCTTGTTTGTAGTGTGATATTTGATCATCGGCGGTTATTGTGACTTTTTTTCTTCCAACTAAATAACTCCTTACTTCCCCACAGCGTTCAAAACTCTTTTGTTTACTCACACATCCTTTAAAAATAAATTTGGCTGTGCTTTACACAGCGAGGATACAAAAAGAATTCCTAACCTTAGGCCTTTTGTCTCCATTGTGCATCCTGTTGACCGTTCGATGCCCTGGTGCCTGGATCACAATCAGGTTGTTCACCCACGCCTAGTTCAATGGACTTTACTAGGGAATTGTAGAGGTCTAAAAGGAGAATGTATTTTTGTCACTGAAACTGTGCCAATGTAGTGCAGTTTCCTGTACTAGTTCCATCTAGACCATGATTATGAAAGCTACAAAATACCTGGATGTTACAAAACAGAGTATGAATGTATTTGCCAAGCAATTGGTCAGCACAGATTAAGCACTGGTAGAGGGTAAGTTTGACTTTGTGCAGTAGTGTAAAATGGGTGATAGCGATTCGGCGGCCCATTTTACATCTTTCCTGATTTTTATTTTCATTGTTTTGATTGACCAATCACTATCATTGGTTTTATACTATCCCACAAAATCAAAATTACCCAGTGCTGTGCTGTCAAAATTTATTTTGCTTCTTTTGTATTTTAAGATCTCTCACCTTTCTGCAGACTTCCAACAGAACAGGATGGTGCAAGCTTTACAGCCCATATTTGCATAATGCCATTCATGTAGAAGAAAGGCTCAGAGCACTTTCTGGAGGATAGGGAGGGAAAAATAAGGTGCCAAGCGGGAGACAGGAGTGATTACTGGGACTGGAACCACAATCTGCAGTGACTTTATTATGTACAGGAAACTCTCGATTTACCGGTACCTAAATAACCGGAAATCTCTGTTAACCAGCAAAATTCAGGAGTAGGTTCAGGTAAGTTTTACGTCATATTAGTGGCAGTTCCTGGATCTGTGGCTGTGTAACTGGGGTTCGTGCACTTGTTGCTAAGCAACAGGGACGCTTGGTCTGTGGCTGGAGTTCCTGCACATGTTGCTAAGCAACAGGGAAGCCTGGATTTGTTGCTGTGTACGGAGCTCTCGTACCTTTTAACTGTACCTCTCAGTAATCCGGACTTTTTGATAAACCGGCACCGCGCCAGTCCCGTCGGTGCCGGATACCAAAGAGTTTCCTGTAGCTGACTGACAACGGGTGCAATTGTAACAGGGGCAGGAAAACAATCCCAGCCTGCCTTCAACCCTCATGTTTCCAGGTACGATGGCTCACCATGACTCTTGCACTACCATAACTGTAGCTTGACTGACTAAACTATATCTGTGGGTTGGGGAGGAAATAGTCACACACATTACAGAAAGCCAATATGCTATTTTCTTCCCAATGGTGAAGTTGCAAAATTTTTAAAAATGAAGGAATATGATACTGAGTTTACTGGGAAACCCTGAGCCATTTAGGAGCCTCTAAATATTTAATTGAAACAGGAGCACATGCCTAATGACCTAGTTGGTAAATGCACCATGTGTTGTGGTATTGAGCTACATAGATCAATGAAGTCCCAGGTTTGAGGCATGATTGGTGCTGAGTTTGTGAAGTCAGTCAAGTAGCAGTGTGTGGACTGTGTGTTAGGACTTAATGGGGCTTGGCTATGATGTCCCACACTAATCGCTTGCTAATGTTCACTGGCTAGTCCCACACAGGAAAAATGCCTACTTGTTTGAGATACCTGAGGACTTCTGACACCGCATCCCAATATGAGTCAGTACATTTGAAGACGGTGGAAGAGCATTGGGAAAAAGAATGAAATGGCAACATAGTACTTATTTTATGTTGTACTAACTCAATCCCTCCGCTCTCAATGGCAGCTGGGTGGTCTTTTATAAATAAACCTAATTGAGACCTCAGGCATCAGATTAGTATGACTTTATCCACTGCATAGTGACGTTAGGGGAAGGGATTGGTGCATAGTTTATGTGCTGAAAAATAATATTAATATGGGAATGAAGAAAACAGAGGAAAGCAATTCAAAGGATACGGCACTAAAAAAGAGTGTTTACTCACAACTGGGCAGAGACTACACAATATCTTTTGATACAGAGGACCTTAACAGCAGAGAGAGAGAGAAAAGGATTTTATCTCACCAGTTTAAATTGAATTTTAACCCTGGTCCCAGAGGTAGAAGAATAGTGCTTCACCCACTGTGTCTCCATGTGCCTTCCATTAAGCCAGTTAATACTTACCTCTTTAATGGCACTGACAGGAGGTTTTACATAATGTGTAATGAACAATTTTCATGAAATTTGAATAACATCATAAGTAAAAATTGTTCTCATTTTCAACTTCTTCTGAAAATCTGTTAAACCAGTGGCCCCTATATTGACATGTGCAGGTTTTGAGTGGGAGGGGAGGAATTTTGGTCAGAATTCCCGGTTTCCCCACATGCTGTGGAGTTTTAACTGCCTGCCCTTGCAATGGCATTACCATTGCTGAATCCCCCACCATCAACATCCTGGGGGGCCACCATCGACCAGAAACTCAACTGGACCAGCCACATAAATGCTGTGGCTACTAGAGCAGGTCAGAGGTAGGATATTCTGCAGTGAGTGGCTCACCACCTGGCTCCCCAAAGCCTCTTCACCACTTACAAGGTACAAGTCTGGAGTATAATGGAATACTCTCCATTTGCATGGATGGGTGCAACTGCAACACTCAAGAAGCGCAACACTATCCAGGACAAAGCAGTCTGCTTGATGGCAGCCCATCCATCAGCTGAAACGTACACTCCCTCCACCACCAGCGTATCATGTACTGTCTGCAGGGTGTCCTGCAGCAACTCACTAAGGCTTCTTTGGCAGCATCTCCCAAACCCGCGACCTCCACTACCTAGAAGGACAAGGGAATCAATTGTGTGGGAACACCATCACCTAAATGTTCCCCTCATCTTCACACACTATCCTTACACATATTGCTGTTCCTTCATCGTCACCAGGTCAAAATCCTGGAATTCCCTATCTAACAGCATTGTGGGAGTACCCTCACCACATGGACTGCAGCGGTTCAAGAAGAAGGCCCAGCACCATCTTCTCAAGGGCAGCTAGTCATTGGCAATAAATGCTGGCCTTGCCAGCGATGCCCATATCCCGAGAACGAATATAATAAAACAAAATACATTGCCAGTTTTGCTGGTAGTCAGCCTGTAAAATATTGTAGCTCTGTGATTGAAAGATAGCTTAGAATTTAAAATATTGCTTTTCAAAATCTCAGCCCAGAATGCAGATACTGTGGTATTGAAAGTGATACTGACATTTACAGGGTCCACATTTTGCAGCATAATAGAGACTGATGTAAATGTTCTTATTGGTATCAGCGCTACTGTTTATAGTATCTATATTTCACTGTGAAATAGTTGAGTGATTTTGAAAACAAATTTGTCAAGATGCTAAAAATGTTCATACCAATAGTGATAAACCTGTAATGTATTTGGGCTCCAACAGCCCAAACCTTTTAACCCATGGCTCTGTTCAGGGAATTATATGAATGGCTGCCAAACACATTTGAAGAGGTGAAAGCAAACTCAAAGACTGTGAGAAGGATTAAAGCATCGTACTAAAGCACTTCGAACAATTGCCACCAAATATTGAAGACAAGCTGCTTTTGAAATACATGTAATTGGTATTTTATCTTTAAGCTCACATTATAATAGAACACTCAGGGAGTAAGAGTGAAATTACAAAATTTACTCCACACATAAGAAAGACATGAATACTCACACATGAGGTACCGTATTTCTCTTATTTCTGATAAATTCTGTGGCCCTAAAATTCCATCGGATTCTCCCTCTCTCCTGCTGTATCTTCAGTGGGAGATCTGCAAAACCCTGAGGGAAGTGTGTAAATGGCCATTTTCAGCCATTTCTCTAGGATTTCCACTGCGCTCCTACCAAAGTTATAAGATCTGAAGAACTCCTGAAATTTCAGGGCCTGTATTTTACAGTTCCTATTGTGTACTGTCTCCATCGCGAGCAATAATTATACTTCATACTTACATAGCCTGTTCAGGATTCAACATAAAATTTCCCCAGTATTGCATTATGAATTGATCCATTTTGTTTAAAATACAATGGAATACAAATATGTGCAATCGTATAAGCAAATTCCTGGGTAATAGGTTGACTCAGGTTGTTACTAGGGTTGCTAGATTAATCTCCTGGACATTGTTGTGAGCAACCCGGGAAAAAAATCATTGGGGCATTTAAAAAAAAAAAGTGTTTCTTTCATTTTCCTTGAACACTTTCATTTATTAGATGGGGAAAACAGCTGTTTGACTGAGCGGGGCAGTTGGAGGCAGGAGATCATGTGATGAATCCTCCGGGAAAACATCCAACCAGAGTTGGCAACCCAGTTGTCACAGTCTTTTTTTCCTTACATGGTCTATATTGGTATCCTTGGACCAATTAAATGCAACTTTGCTGTCTATCATGATCTGTTGCATATAACAGAACTCCACGGTATAATGCTGATCCTATACTAGATCAGGCACCACTGGCAATGAATTGCCTACAAATAATAGCTGCAGTCTAAGCTAGTCCCATTAAAGCAGTAGCTTATCACTAAAATGGGTAGAATATTAATTTTTACTTGAGAAATTGTTCTTTTAATAGGTTTCTTTATTAAAAGAATGCCCTTAACTGCTGTACATTATATTATGTTATTATATATTGTATGAAAAGTAGCAGCATTTGAGGTGTATAGTAATAAATTCATACCTCAGATGTTACAGAAGTAACAAAGAATGTATTTAATGATCAAAGGTAAAGATTGTCTGGGCTTATTACAAACCAAGGTCAATTCAGTTCAATAGCACTTGTACTCAAAATATTTCAGTCATTACTTTTTTTATTATATGCTTGGGATAAATCCAATAAAGAGGACAGTCCGTGGAGAACTGTGGAATACCTACTTTATTCCACATTGGAGAAGACATGATAACTCAGAAATGACTAAGTCACAAGTTATCAATGTCTTCATGAGTGAAATCAGTTCCATATTTCAGAGTTCCCAATGTACAATGCTTTGGCCACACTGTATCCTCAGTACTGTGTCTAGTGATAAAAGGGAGATATTCGGGCCTGGAGCTGGTACAGAATCACAAGGCTGTTCCCGAATTATCCGAGAAGTTAATTATCAGGAAAGATTGGAAAGTAGGTATTCAACCTTGAAAAGAGGCATTATTTACATTCAGTGTGTCTTTCCATTATATTTTTATATAATAATGCTAGGCCTGGAAGTGCCACAGGAGTCAATCACTGATCGCCATTACAAAGGAAATTCAGAGCGTCTCTAATCTGAAGTGGCTTTAATCAGAAAGTTGCAAAGGGGTTGAATTGATGTGAAAGGAACACCTTTCCATTTGATTATTAAACTCCAATTTCTGATAGTTCCTACAATTTGCAGCATGTTGCTGACATGCACTTGCACACCTGACTGGCTTCCCTTGCATTTGGGCTCTTGAGACATGGCACAACTAAATAAAGTGACTGCAGATGTTTCCAAAAAAGAAAAGGAAGGCGGCATCTGAGAGGGAATCCCATAGAAGTATATAGCACATTAAATTGTTTAGAATAGGTAAGACCAGAACACCACTTCCAATTAAATTGGGACAGTAGGACACGAGGCTACAGGTTTAAAGTGGAAGGCAAATTTAGGACTGATGTCAGCAAGTTCTTCTTCACACAATATTAAAAGAAGAAAGAAAGAAAGTCTTTCATTTATAAAGCACCTTTCATGACCACCGGACTTCCCAAAGTGCTTTACAGCCAATGAATTGTAGTCACTGTTGTAATGTAGGAAATGCAGCAGCCAATTTGCGCACAGCAAGCTCCCACAATTAGCAATTTGATAATGACCAGATAATCTGTTTTAATGATGTTGATTGAGGGAAAATTTGGTCAGGACACCAGGGATAACACCCCTGCTCTTCTTCGAAATAGTGCCATGGAACCTTTTACGTCCACCTGAGAGAGCAGACGGGCCTCGGTTTAATGTCTCATCTGACAAGACGGCACCTCTGACAGTGCAGCACTCCCTCAGTACTGCACTGGAGAGTCAGCCTAGATTTTTGTGCTCAAGTCTAAAGTGGGACTTGAACCCAGAACCTTCTGACTCAGAGGGTGTGTGCTACAACTGAGGCACACCTGACACATATTGGGCTGAATTTAGCTGGCACTCAGAGTGCGGGTTTGGAGGCGGGTCTGCTGTCAAAATCAAAAAGATTGACAGCGGGGCAGTATCGTGCTCTGAACCCGCCTCCATGTGAGTTTCCCTAGCACCGGCTCTGCCTGCGCTTTGCAGACCTGGCACGAAGCGGCGGGTCAGGCAATTCTGATAGTTAGCAGGGTAGTTAAAGCAATTGAATCAACATTTTACCAGGTCCAAAGCATTTTCCAAGTTTTCCTTGAGGTTCCCGTCGCACCAGGTAAGTATGTCGGGTTCTGAACAACTCTCCATTTCTTTCAATAGGTGACAGCTGAAAAAGTAGTTTAAAATCTGCCATTTTACAGCTGGTCAGTTTCCAATCTCAGAAGCTTCAGCCTTCAGTATTTGGAACCCACTTTTGAGCTTTATGCACTTTTGAAGTGTTTGGAGTAATCTCTCTATCCACTGTCACCTCCTTGGAATAACCTATCTCAACATTGAAATCAATGATTCTGTCATCACAACCTCACCTGCCATCTCTTCCATCAGCATCGGTGCCCTTGAAAAAAATCTCACCTTGGTCCTCAGAATCCCAAAATGATCAGCCCCAACACCAGCAGCACCAACATCCCCACCAACCTTCTCCGCAATCAACTGATGCTGCACTGGACAGAGGGCATCATCACCTGTGCACATTGCTGCCTGAGATGCCAGGGATGGACTCACCATGTCCAGATTTACTTCACTTAATACTGAACACCCTGGCTGCCACATGATGCACCAGGTTGGCACCACCCCACACCAGCACCATAAAGCATCCCTACAATGTCCAAGCCATTCCTTTCACACTCAGCACCATTGCAGGGGGTGGGGGGGTACTGTTATGTCTCACCATTCACTGCAACTCAGTAACACACTTCCAAAGGTGCACACAAATCTCTCCAAGAACACAAAGTGTTGAAAATAAAGATTTCAATGTTTGACAGTACATTACCAGAATCTTCACATGAACATTGGCTAAACCACTCAAGTGCCTACCCTCATGTGTTGTTAGTTGGTATGATTGGACTAGGATGAGGGCAAGTGTGAGGGGTGGCTAGTGAGATGGGGAAGTGATAATGTAGATAGAGAGGGATGGGTGGAGGTGCAAGGTAAGTTGGTGTGAGTAAGGATGTGCCGGAGTAGGGTAGGGAAGGCAGCGTGATGGGGATGTGATGAGGGGCACAGCAGGATGAGGTTGAGTGTGGCATGGCAGTAACAGTTCGTGATCTACTAAGATTATTGAAAGATTTGCGTCTCAGCAGCCTGGTCCTCCTGACGACATCCCTGCTTGTGTCCTCCCGTGCATTGTGCAACCAGGCTGCGTTGGTGTCCTGGGGAGGTGCCTTCCGCTCATTGGAAGGGAAGAGAACCTCCCTGCGTGCTGTGACTCCCTCCATAAACATATGGAGGGAGTCATGGGAGAGCCTGGGTGCAGCTGTGCACCTTTGTGCAGTGCTTGTCAGTGTTTGCAGCACCTCAATGCTGTGGAACACTGACAGCAGAACTGTCAAAATCAATTTGAACATGGTCCCTTTAAGGAAACTGGCCGATGATGCATCATCAAATGATGTCATCAGACCTGCTTCCTATTAATTGGCTGGGAACCTCGCAGGGCGGGTTTAACAAGCCCCATCATCAGAATATCTTGTTGGAGGCCGGGATCGACACAGGTGCGTGATCCCCACACGCCACCGACGTTGCCCACCCCGGACCCGCCGAGGTTGGAAAAATCCAGCCCATTGTGTGGCTGGGACTTCCAAATAGAGTAGTGGAGGCAAACAAAGCCTTAAAATCATTTCTAAAACAGTTGGGTTCTGTGAAGGGGGAAACTGTAGGTTTGTTCTGGACAGCTAAGTTAAGATTGGCAAAGATAGTTTTCCTCTTCCACATATATCTTGAGTATTCTGTTTACACAGCAATTGTACAGTTAATTTTTTTAAAATGATAAGCTGGCAGTTAAACAATTTTGTCAACTAGCCACAAGGACTATTAGAAGTGTAGAGGGAGTTTCAATGTTCTTCAGCAGAACTTGATTGCTAAGTCGTCCTTTTCAGACCTGAGTGAGTAACACCTGGAAAATGCTCTTATCAACAATGTATCTCCTTCCAGAATAGAACATGTTGGCATACTGATTCATGCAATTAAATGTGATTGCAGTCCCGTGACTCCATTTAAAATGCTTCTTAAAAGGAAGCGCGGTCGTGAGGGTTTTGGAGGGGGGATTCTGCCTGCAAGTGTCATGCAGCCGATTTGCTGCCACAAGTGTATAACCAGGGAATAGTTCTCTCATTTTAGTTTCTCTGCGTGACATCAGAGAGAACTTGTATTGGCTGCTGATATTACATACGAACAATGGCGGACAGGAAAGGACCCTCAGGCCCTTCCAGCCTGTCTCACACAACTGCGATGCCTTGTGCATCACAATGCATGCACTCCCCACCCCACCTGAAATCTCCTGGGAGAGGCAAAATACCAGATCAAACCCCAGGCCAATTAGGGGAAAGAAAATCTGGAAAATTCCTCTCTGACCCCCCTTAGGCTATCAAAGCTAATCCAGGAGATCACTCTAGCCCTGATTAATATTATATAGCACCTACCTTTTGTATAAGGTGGTCTCCGCCCCAGTCAAAAACAGGTCCAGGTCTTGCTTGAAGGAATTCAGCAAATCTGCATTTACCACACGAGCCAGCAGCCTATTCCACAGGCTCCCTATTCTCTAGGAAAAGTACCATCTCCTAACATCTAACCTATTTATGGCCATATATAACTGGAGATTGTAATCCCTGCTCCTCCCTAACCTATTTAGTTGAAATAAGCTGTCTACACGAGGCCCACTTACAAAGCCCATTTTACCTTTTTATGTTCAGTCTCTGGAGGTTGAAAATTCGGAACCCAAGGTTGAATTGAGTGGAACTTCACCATTTACATTCTAATATCTTAGCAGGTGAACCATTTTCAGTGCAACAGGAGTGATACAGCAATGGAATGGAGTAGGTATGGTCAGTGTATTGTTAGTGGTGCAGAGTGGAATGGAGTTCAGTGACAGATTGGCCAATAGTTTATACCACACTCTCAAAATTAGTATTGGAATGGAACTCGCCTCACTAATATCAACTGCAGGCATAGATTTCAGCATTTTTATATTGCTCACTTGAAGTCCAGATACTGGGCCTTCTGTGACTTCCAGTTGTCACTGATGATTGTAAAAGCAATGCTAAACCTGTATCGAACCTTGGTTAGACCACACTTAGAGGACTGCATTCAGTTCTGGTCGCCATATTATAAAATGGATATAGAGACACTGGAGAGGGTGCAGAGAAGATTTACAAGGATGATGCCAGAAATGCGAGGGTATACATATCAGGAAAGGATGAACAGGCTGGATCTCTTTTCTCTTGAAAAAAAAAGGCGTGATGACCTAATAGAGGTCTTTAAAATTATGAAAGGTTTTGATAGAGTGGATACAGAGAGAATGGCTGTGATTTTGCCGGCGCTTGGAGGCGGGTCAGAGGTTAAATTCGATTTGATTGATGGCGGGTTCTGAACCCGCTGTCAAGCCACCTCCAAACAGCTTTCCCAAGTGTCGGGTCCCTGATTTGCAAATGGACCCGACACCTAGTGACGGGAAGCAGATTAAAGGCAATTACCTGCCTATTAACAGGTACTTGTCAGTAGTTTTCAGCCTGATTTTCGGGTTTCCTGACGTCCGGACACCACGCCAGGTAAGTGTGGTGTTTTGTGAGTCTGGTGTAATGTTTGTGAAAAGCTGACAGCTGCAGAAGTGGTGTGAACGATCCAATGTTGCAGATGGTGAGTTTCAAAGCAAAGAAAATGTTGGTTCCTGCATTTTTAAAACATTTACAGATTTCTTTAGCCTACAAGTTTTTAAATCCAACTATATGGCCAGTGTCACCTCAATGGGAGAACCTCTCTCACCAGTGACAGATTGTTTCTGTCACCTCACCTGCAGCTGCCATCTATTCCAGCATATAGAGGGAGTCATTGGAGAGTCTGGGTGCAAGCGTTCACCTTTGTGCAATGATTGTCAGTGTTTTCAGCACCTCAATGCTGTCAAACACTGAGAAATCAACTGTCAAAATAAAATTGTGCATGGTCCCTTTAAACCATGCATGAAACCGGCAGATGACGCATCATCAAATGATGTCATCAGACCTGCTTCCTGTTAATTGGCTGGCAAGCCCGCAGGGCGGGCTTAACAAGGTCAATCAAGGGAAAATCATGTCTGTGGAGCGGAGGCAGCTGGGGACGGGACTGAAACCCAGAAAACAGCTGTCCCGCACCCATCCCGACACCACTGACAAAATTGCGGCCAATGTTTCCACTTGTGGGGAAGAGCATAACTAGAGGTCATCAATATAAGATAGTCACCAAGAAATCCAATAGGGAATTCAGAAGAAACCTCTTTACCCAAAGAGTGGTGAGAATGTGGAACTCGCTACCCCAGGGAGTGGTTGAAGCGAATAGTATAGATGCATTTAAGGGGAGGCTAGACAAGCATATGAAGGAGAAGGGTATAGAGGGTTATGCTGATAGATTTAAATGAAGAAAGACGGGAAGAGGCTCGAGTGGAGCATAAACGCCGGCATGGACTGGTTGGGCCGAATGGCCTGTTTCTGTGCCATATATCCTGTTTAATCCTATGTAAAATCTCTTGCAGAAAGAGAGACATACCCAGCAGGTGAAAGAGACTTCTAGCCAATTATATTTTCAAGTTTAGCCCAAGGGTACTCCAAATAGACATAATAATATCTAAATGAAAGAAATAATTTAATTGAAACAAAATAAAAGAGATTGCCAAATGCATTCCTAATACATACAGTATTATATTTAATTCTGTAATAATGCAGTGTTATAGAGTAGGAAACATATCCAGATGCCTTCAAGTGAAAGTAAGTTCTGGGTTGAATGTTTATTTCATTTTATTTTTTATTGTTCAGGTCAACCATTAAACAAAATGTCAGACTGCGAGAGAGTTCAGTTGGATAGATTTAATTGGAGTGTGCTTGGTTCTTTTCCAGTTGTGTCTCACCACTAATTGCCGTCCTTCCAGTCATCTCCTAACTAGCAAGTATAACAAGACAGAAGCATTTTGTTGGAAAAACACTGACTGATATTTTGTTTTCAGTTTTATAGTTTTTTGAACAGGCAGCCAAAGTTGATTAAAAAATGGAGAAACTGAAACTCACAACAACCAGTAAGATTAGAAACTGGGAGAAAAAGACCTATATTTATTGTGTTTAGATTTAGTAATGGCGCAGACGATTTCCCCACAGAGACAATGGGGAAATCTGGACCCAGGACTCAATCACTGCTGCTCTTGAATTGACCACTGCCTAAGTATGGGGCAACAACAATAACAACTTATATTTATATTGTGCCCTTAGCAAAGACGAGCGATGTTAGGGACGTGGAAGTATGCAACTTTGGTGATGGAGAAGATATGTGGTCGGAAGCTCATCTCGGTAAAATAAGGCACCGAGGTTGCGATTAATCTGGTTCAACCTGAGACAGTGGCCAGGGAGGGGAATGGAATCGGTGGTAGGGAATGGAGTGAATTTGGGCAGTGATTTTTCTTCCTCCTTTTGATTAACTTTAATGAAAAAGTCACTGGATTATCTACTTTGTAATCTGAGCGAGTTTTTATGCTAAAGTTATTGACACGGGGTAGATTTTGCTACTCGGGTGGAAAGCTAGCATCGCAGATCTGCCTGATTTCCATATCCAATGAAATCAATGGAAATGAAAATGTGATGGATTCTGTAACAGGCGGACAATTAGCAAGGCCGGTTTTAAACATGGACGGCAAGTTGAAAATCTACCCCAAGGATTTCAGCCCTTGCTATAGGATTGAATCTGTGCCCTGCCACATCATCGTACAATGTCTTCCATACAGAGCAGGGGGCAGGCAATCTTAGATCTGGTCCTGTGTAATGAGACAGGATTAATAAAAAATGTCCCAGTAAAGGATCCCCTTGGAATGAGTGACCATAATATGGTTGAATTCCAAATTCAGTTTGAGGGTGAGAGAGTTGGATCTCAAACCAGCGTACTGAGCTTAAATAAAGGAGACTATGAAGGTATGAGAGTAGAATTGACTAAAGTGGACTGGGAAAACAGATTAAAGTGTAAGACGGTACAAGAGCAGTGGTCTACATTCAAGGAGATATTTCACATCTTTCAAGATAAATATATTCCACTGAGGAAAAAGGGGAGTAAAAGAAAAGACAGCCATCCGTGGCTTAGTAAAGTAATAAAGGATAGTATCCGACTGAAAACAAGGGCATATAAAGTAGCCAAATCTAGTGGGAGGATAGAAGATTGGGAAGCATTTAAAAGCCAGCAAACAATAACTAAAAGATTAATTAAGAAAGGGAAGATAGATTATGAAAGTAAACTAGCAAAAATATAAAAACAGATAGCAAGAGTTTCTACAGCTATATAAAAAGAAAAAGGGTGGCTAAAGTGAACGTTGGTCCCTTAGAGGATGAGACCGGGAAACTAGTGGTGGGGAACATGGAGATGGCAAAGATGCTGAACAAATATTTTGTATCAGTTTTTACAGTAGAGGACACTAAAAATATCCCAACACTGGACAAACAGGGGGCAAAGGGGGGGGGGAGGAGCTAAACACGATTAAAATCACTAAGGAGATGGTACTCGGTAAAATAATGGGACTTAAGGCGGATAAATCCCCCGGACCTGATGGCCTACATCCTAGGGTCTTGAGAGAAGTGGCGGTAGGGATTGTGGATGCATTGGTGATTATTTTCCAGAACTCCCTGGACTCAGGAAAGGTCCTGGCAGATTGGAAAACTGCTAATGTAACACCCTTATTTAAGAAGGGAAGTAGACAAAAAGCTGGAAACTATAGACCAGTTAGCCTAACATCTGTGGTTGGCAAAATGTTGGAGTCCATTATTAAGGAAACAGTAACAGAGCATTTGGATAAACATAATTTAATAGGACAGAGTCAGCATGGTTTTATGAAGGGGAAGTCATGTTTGACAAATTTGCTTGAATTCTTTGAGGACGTAACATACAGGGTGGATAAAGGGGAACCAGTGGATGTAGTGTATTTGGACTTCCAAAAGGCATTTGACAAGGTTCCACACAAAAGATTACTGATCAAGATAAAAAATCACGGGATTGGGGGTCATATACTGGCATGGGTGGAAGATTGGCTATCTAACATAAAACAAAGAGTTGGGATAAATGGTTCATTCTCAGGATGGCAATCAGTAACTAGCGGTGTTCCGCAGGGGTCAGTGCTGGGTCCCCAACTCTTTACAATCTATATTAACGATTTGGAGGAAGGGACCGAGTGCAACGTATCCAAGTTTGCCGACGATACAAAGATGGGAGGGAAAGCAGTGAGTGAGGAGGACATAAAAAACCTGCAAAAGGACATAGACAGGCTAAGTGAGTGGGCAGAGATTTGGCAGATGGAATATAATATTGGAAAGTGTGAGGTTATGCACTTTGGCAGAAAAAATCAAAGAGCAAGTTATTATCTAAATGGAGAGAAACTGCAAAGTGCTACATTACAAAGGGATCTGGGGGTCCTGGTGCATGAAACACAAAAAGTTAGTATGCAGGTGCAGCAGGTGATCAGGAAGGCCAATGGAATCTTGGCTTTTATTGCAAGGGGGATGGAGTATAAAAACAGGGAGGTCTTGCTGCAGTTATACAGGGTACTGGTGAGGCCACACCTGGAATACTGCGTGCAGTTTTGGTTTCCATATTTAAGAAAAGATATACTTGTTCTCGAGGCGGTTCAGAGAAGGTTCACTCGGTTGATTCCAGAGATGAGGGGGTTGACGTATGAGGAAAGGTTGAGTAGGTTGGGACTCTACTCATTGGAGTTCAGAAGAATGAGAGGCGATCTTATCGAAACATATAAGATTGTGAGGGGTCTTGATCGGGTGGATGCGGTGAGGATGTTTCCACTGATGGGTGAGACTAGAACTAGGGGGCATAATCTTAGAATAAGGGGCTGCCCTTTCAAAACTTAGATGAGGAGAAACTTCTTCACTCAGAGGGTAGTAAATCTATGGAATTTGCTACCCCAGAGAGCTGTGGAAGCTGCAACATTAAATAAATTTAAAACAGAGATAGACAGTTTCCTAGCAAACAAGGGAATTAGGGGTTACGGGGAGCGGGCAGGGAAGTGGACGTAAGTCTAGATTCGGATCAGCCATGATCCTATTGAATGGCGGAGCAGGCCCGAGGGGCTGTATGACCTACTCCTGCTCCTACTTCTTATGTTCTTATGTCAGTGCCTTTGGTTATAATTATTGTTTGTATTTCAGTGTTAAATTGAAGGAAAATAACCTGCAATAATGACCTTACCTTTAAACAACATACTCAAATCATTTATTAAGAATGTATTTTGATCATTAGAGAATTAGAATTATTTTGATCTTTTCCATAATTTTGGAATGTAGCTGGTGTCGGTCAGTGTGATGGATATTGACTGTTTAAGAAGGCTTGGAGGACTTTGTGTAGTAATTTCAATTCTTGATAGATGTATGATTTACAAGTAGAAACAAAGAATAAACTGCATTTATATAAATGCCTTTCATGTCCTTAGGACATCCCAAAGTGCTTTACAGCCAAAGTAGTTTAGAAGTGTAGTCACTATTGTCATGTAGGGAAGTGCAGCAGCCATTTTGAACTTGTAATGGAAATACGTGGCAATTAAGGTAACTCATTAGTGGCCTGCAATAAGAAATCTCTGTAGTGCTTAAGGAAATGGAGCTGCTCTAAGTGTTCCACACATGTGGTTTCATTTAGGACCTCTATACACAATGTACTTGCCCTTCACAAGTTGGCACCACTTCTTATACAGGCTGTGATATTTGTGAGGTTAGTCATGGAGGATGAGTGAAATCTGTTGGTTCAGATCAAACCAACTCAAGCCAAGTCAGTTAAACTTAGTTCCACAGTGCCCAGCACTGATATGTACAAGTCCTAGGCCCTGGCATGAAGGTTAAGAAATAAGCATTTTTAGGAGCAGGAAAAGGCTATTAGTCCAACAAGTCTATCCCTTTAACCAGTACCCGTTTTCTCACCATTTCCCTGAATTTCTTCAGTCTGCAGATACACAATTAGCTGTCTCTTTGAATCCATTTATATTATTCACTTCAGTGGCCTTGCCTAGAAAATTTCTGCATTAGTCTATCAACCATTGGCTGTAAAAGTTCCACCAGACCTCCCTTCTTACTTGTGACTTCCTATTTTTCTTTCCTTGTGTACACTAGTATTTGATCTCGTTGCAATAGTGAATAATTTGCCTGGATCAATTTTATCAATCCCTTTGTAATATTGAAAAGTTCACTTAGGTTCAAGGACTTGAGTCCAGAATGTAGGGCACATCTCACCATCCCACACTTCCCTCTGTTGAGCTCTTTCTTATTAAACTCCCTTAACAACACACTTCATCAATATCTCTAAGGATATGGTGTTAAGGAAGCTAAAGGGATTGAAGGTGGACAAATCCCCAGGGCCTGATAACATGCATCCTAGGGTACTGAAGGAGGTGGCCCTAGAGATAGCGGATGCACTAAGGATGATTTTTCAGAATTCATTAGACTCGGGAACAGTGCCGATGGATTGGAGGGTAGCTAACGTTACCCCACTATTCAAAAAGGGGGGTAGGGAAAAAGCAGGTAATTACAGACCTGTAAGCCTTACATCAGTTGTGGGCAAAATGCTGGAGTCCATCATTAAGGATGAAATAGCGGAGCACTTAGCAAATGGGGACAGGATAGGACAGAGTCAACATGGATTTACAAAGGGTAAATCGTGCTTGACTAATCTATTGGAATTTTTTGAGGGAGTAACTGGTAGAATAGATGGGGGAGAGCCAGTAGATGTGGTGTACCTGGACTTCCAAAAGGCCTTCGATAAGGTCCCACATAAAAGATTAGCATGGAAAATTGAGGCTCATGGGATAAAGGGGAAAGTTTTGGCGTGGATAGGGAACTGGCTGTCAGATAGAAAACAGAGAGTTGGAATAAACGGCTCATTTTCTGAATGGCAGGCAGTAACAAGTGGGGTACCACAGGGATCTGTCCTGGGCCCCCAGCTGTTCACAATTTACATTAATGACCTGGATCAGGGAGTCGGATGCAGCATTTCCAAATTTGCAGACGACACTAAACTAGGAGGGGGGGTGGGCTCAGAGGAAGAGACCAGGAAGCTCCAGAGCGATTTGGACAGACTGGGCGATTGGGCGGATAAATGGCAGATGCACTATAATGTGGACAAGTGCGAAGTTATCCACCTTGGGTGCAGGAACGGGAGGGCAAATTATTATTTAAATGGCAATAGATTGGGAGAGGGGGAAGTACAGAGAGACCTGGGTGTTCTTGTACACCAGTCACTGAAGGCGAGCATGCAGGTGCAACAGGCAGTCAAGAAGGCAAACGGTATGCTGGCCTTCATAGCAAAAGGGTTAGAATACAGGAACAGGGATACCTTGCTGCAGCTGTACAGGGCACTGGTGAGACCACACCTCGAGTACTGTGTACAGTTTTGGTCGCCTCATCTGAGGAAGGATGTTCTTGCCATGGAGGGGGTGCAGCGGCGATTCACCAGGCTGATACCAGGAATGGCGGGAATGACCTATGAGGAGAGACTATGTAGTTTAGGGATGTACACACTGGAGTTTAGAAGATTGAGAGGGGACCTCATAGAAGTGTATAAAATTCTGACAGGTCTAGACAGACTGGATGCAGAAGGAATGTTTCCCTTGGCGGGTGAGAACAGAACTAGAGGACATAATTTGAGGATAAGGGCTAAACCATTTAGGACAGAGATGAGGGGGAATTTCTTCACTCAGAGAGTGGTGAACCTGTGGAACTCATTGCCACAGAGGGCAGTGTACGCCAGCTCATTAAATATATTTAAGAGGGAATTAGATATATTTCTACGGGCAAAAGGGGTTAAGGGTTACGGAGAGAAGGCGGGGACGGGATACTGAATTAAAAGATCAGCCATGATCTCATCGAATGGCGGAGCAGGCACGAAGGGCCGAATGGCCTACTCCTGCTCCTATCTTCTATGTATCTATGTATCTATGTATCCATCTTTCCTGGACCAGGTTTCCATGTGGGGAGCAGTTCTACCTTTCACTGATGGGATCTCTAGATCATGCCCTTTCTTTCAAAGCTTCCCCCGACGAAGACTAATGCGATATTATTCTCAGACAAAGCAAAACAATCAGATAGTCACCTTGATGTTTTCCTCAGAGAAGATCCTCTCTTTTATGGATCTTTGAACCAGACCCAGCTTCTTGACATTATTTGGGGTGATATTTAACCATCACCCAAAACATGAAACTCCTGCAAAACTGCCCTAGGGGTGAATAGAAATGAAAATTGTGTCATTTACTTACGTGCAGAAACATAAACTAGTTACAGTATATGAAGGAACTGAAGGACAAATGTTCACATTAAAAACACACTGCCACAAATATATTATTTATCATTATTGATTTATTGACATCACCTGTTTACATTTCCAGATTTTAACTTTACATACTTTTCTAATGTTATAAGGATTTTCTTCCCATATTAGAAACATTCTTAATATCAAAAGACTGGTTCATTACAGCTGCAGAGTGTTGCATGTTGTCAGCTGTGCTTCTCAAACTTGTGCCTCTTCCGCTGTGTGTGAAGCAGTATGGCCCCCATTAATAAAATAGCATAAATTGTATGCATCAAAAATATAGTTTGCAGATATTTCAATTTCATAAACAGTCCAAGGTGTGGTACAGCTGATCTCTACACCTGGTTGTGCTATGTTTGATCTGTGAGTGCCGAGTGATGACAATATCAAAGGAATTTTATGACATCGTCATCTCTATAAAACCCATTCAAAAATATAAAATTAAATAAATAAAAATATTTCCTATGCTAATGAATATGCAGTGCTACAATGTAACAAATTGTGTGGTTATTTAGCAGTTCTCTAATGAGTATAGTTTGGGTTGTCTGTACACAAATGAATACAAGCTTGCCTTTCACACAATGACTGCATGTTTTATAAGCTGGACAATTCCAGCATTTGTACCAATTGGCTGAAGAAGTATCTGACAGGAATTTGAAAATAGTTCAACAGGATGGAACAATCCTTTCAAACAGGCAAAGTAGCTGACCATTATATTGCAAGATAGAGTGCAGTACCCTCCGGGCTCACACGCAAGTGAGAGGAATTTATGGAAGCGAGAAGTTACTTCAGTTTTTTATTAAGGAGATTCAGTAGGTAGGAGAAATTAATCTCAAAAGGTTTACAGGCTTTATGCGTACTAAGAACCTATCAAAAGCTCTTGACAGATTTTTTATTTTGCAGAATAGTGATAGAAATATCTGAAAATGTAATGTTCTTACTCTTTACCCAAATTTGCATTGTGCTATACACATCAGAAGTTACAACATCTGGACATACTTAGGAAGCAAAGGAAGTACAGAAAAAAAAGATTTTAAAGAATTATTGAATAGCAGTCAGACTTGTTTGTATTATGTTACTTAGAGATGATTTGAAACATTGAAAAACTCCAACTTAAGTACAAGCCTTTAATCATTCAAGTGTCTCTTAATTAGGAGAAATGTTTGTCCTCCAATATTGTCATGCCAAGAAGAGACGTTCATGGACACAATGGTTTCCCTTTTCCTCCCCATCCTTCCTAAAGCAATGATTCATATTAAGTACAGATCCATAGGCACCAGTAGCTCTCCTGTACCTCACTCAAATAGCTTTTCATTGTGTTCCTATTTTACACAATACTGTTCATAATACTGATTTATGTACATTCTGAGATGGGCATTGGACACTCAAAACCGGCATGTTGTAAGGATTATACATTTTATTTATGTTTTCTTTCCTTGTGTATTTATTTTTTCACCATTGGTGTTGAGATGGTTGCTCAATGTGGTATTAGTTGTTGAAATCTAAATTCAACTAAATTGAAATATTCAGAAATGACTCGTACTGCTGAATTATACTGTAAAGTAGCATTTACTTCAGAGTAAAGATTCTGCAAAGTAGCATGTATTACAGCAAAACTGAATAATATAGACCATCATTTTCTGGCATTCGTGCGGGCAGGAATGGAGGCGGGTCGGGAGGGAAAGTTGAAATAACTTGGAGCGAGTCGGGAACCCGCTGTCATCCAGACCCCATGCACCTTTCCCTCGGGCGCGTTTACCAGTGCTGTAGCGACCCGAACGGCAGAGGCGGGCGACCTAATTTAGATAATTATTAGATACTTGTCAGACCCTTAAGCATCTTTTTAACCCTACTTTTCAAATTTCCCTGGATGACCACAGGAATCACACAGCTCGGAAACCAGGGGCTCGAATTTCCAAGCCCCATGGAGGCGGGTTTGGAGGTGGGAGTGGTGGGAAAATTGCAGAATCGGGGGGCACGAACCCATCCCACCCCCAACCCGCCTCCGTGCTAATGTCCCAGGAGGCGGGTAACCGACCTGTGCTGGGAGCCGCCTCCCTGAGGCGGGAAGGGGATTAGTGCCAATTAACTGCCTGTTAACAGGTAGTTAACAGGCAGTTTTTTGCCTAATCCCTATTTTTAGCCCTGAAGTGTGGGCTTCCCGACAGCTCAGAACCACGCCAAGTTAGCGAGGCAGACCGTCAGTCTGCAGGGGTTGGAGGGGTCCAGATGTCTGTTGTGCAGGTGAGCGATGGGTGCATGTGTGCAGAGGTAAGTGTGTGAGGTGTGTGTAAAGTGTTTTAATAAGTTTTACTTACCTTTACTTTCTCCTGCAGGCTTCCTTCCTTCAGGTCTCGGGAGTCCCTCATCTCACCGGCACAGAAAGCAGAATGGCCGCTGAAATGTCAAAATCTGCAGCATTCTGCTTTCTGGTCTGGAGAGATCTCTAACTGAGTCTGAGTAGAAGGACTCAAGTTAGAAGACAGATTGACAGTGTTTGACAGCTTCACAGAGCTGTCAAACGCTGATTTTTCATCTGTCAAAAGCTCTTGACGGATGAAATGTCAATCACTGACGTCACCAGTAACCAGGTGTCCTTAATTGGCCTGCTGAGCCCGCTGGGCGGGCTTAACAAGGTCAATCAAGGAAAAATAGCGTGGGTTGGCCACAAGTCAATGGAGGCGGGACTACAACCCAAAAAGTGGGAGTCCCGCCTCCATCACGTCCCCAATGACAAAATCCAGCCCCACATCTGAACCTGAGGTGGAAGTTCACTTGCCATTGATCCAGCTGATTAGTGCACAGCATGGAAAGCACAATAAATACTCCCACCTGATACCTGGTTACTTTCCTAAGGCTGTTGCTGAGTGCATTGTCAGCACAGATTTAGCTTTCTTGAGGTTGCAAGTGTTTTCAGCAAAGTCAGGATCCTCTGTCACCTCATTGGTACAACCTATCACACCATTAACAGATTGCTTCTGTCATCTCTACTTGACCGGCCATCTATTACATAAGCAGGGGTGCTGTTTATATTGTCTCACCTTGGTCCTCAGAATCGGACCACGATGAGCCCCAACACCAGCAGCACCAGGCACACCAGCAGCACCAACAATAACACCATCAACCTTCTCCTCAACCACCTGATGCTGCACAGGACAGAGGGCATCAGCGCAGGGCTGCACCGTGCCGGAGGAGATACCCCCAATACAGGGTATAGAGGCAGAGGATGAGCTTCCTCAACATGACTGAGTAACAGTGCCAAAGGAGGCTCAGGCTATCATGCCAGGTCATCGCAGACATTTGCAGATTGCTGGAGCAGGACCTGCAGCCCAGTGGCTGTCAAAGTCACCAGCACCCTCAACTTCTTCGCCTCAAGCTCTTTCCAGGGATTTGCAACAGACATTTGTGGCATCTCGCAGTTGGCTGCCCACAGATGCATCACTTTGACAAGTTTAGCCAATTATATCAACTTTGCCACTGAGGAAGCCACTGTTACTTTGCGGCTCTGGCTGGCTTCCCATGGGTGCAGGGCATCATCGACTGCACACATGCGGTCATCAGGGCACCCTATCATCACCCAGGAGTCTTTGTCAACCATAAGACTGCCATTCCCTCAATGTGCTGCTGGTCTCCAACCATCGGAAGATCATTATGCATGTGTGCGCCAAATTCCCTGGCAGCTGCCATGACTCTTTTGTCCTTTGCCAATCCACCCTCCCTCAGCTCTTCGCTCCTCCATACAGATTTTCCGGCTGGCTGCTTGGTGACAAGAGCTATCCACTGAAGATGTAGCTCATGACACCCTTGAGGAGGCAAAGTACTGAGGCCGAGGAAAGATATAATGAAAGCTACATTTCCACCAGATGTGTCATAGAGCAGACAATAGGCATGCTGAAAATGCGCTTCAGATGCCTTGACAGATCTGGAGGAGCCCTTCAGTATGCACCAGCCAGGGTCTCCGGAATCATCGTAGTCTCCTGTGCCCTGCACAACATAGAGCAGTAGCACGGATTAGTGCTACATGTGGAGCAAGGCTCTGAGCTCACAGCCTCTTTGGAGGAGGAGGAGGAGGAGCATCAGATGCAAGACGAGGTGGAAGAGGAGCTCGAGGAACCTGCAGTCCAAATCCCACCAGCACCCGAGCACGTTGCTGCCCAGGAGGCCAGGGATGGGCCTCATCATGGCCAGATTTACTTAACTTCAGGCATTACACCCATATGGTTGCCATATGCTGCCCCAGGTTCACCCCACCCCACAGTAACACCATAAAGCATCCCTACAGTGTCCAGGCCATTCCTTTCACACTGACCACCATTGTTAGAGGTAACGTTATGACTCACCATTCACTCCAACTCACTAAGCCACTTCCAAAGTTGCAGACAGAATTGGCCATGGTCAGAAAGATGTGAAAATAATATTTTATATCTGTGACATCAGATTAAAATAAACTTCACACAAACAGTTATTAAAACATCCAAGTGCTTACCCTTGTGCATCTACTTGTGTTTCATCTTTCCCTTACGCATGCTTCCAAGAGGTGCTACCCCTGTGGCTTCAGCAGAGGTAGAGGCAGCCTGCTCACTTCCCTGCTGTGACTGCATAGATGCTTTTGGCGGACGTCCTCTGGGTCTTGGAGCCTGTGATGGTCCTGCCAGCGTCTGCTTCTCCTGCAACTGTGCAGGGGCAGACTCAGCCATCGCAATCCCAGGAGGCATGTGCGGCTCTAACTGAGGGGGTGGCAATGGGGGAGAAGTGTAAGCGTTTTGAGAGGAGCCCCCTGTTGTGTCTGTGTGTTGATAGAGACACTGAAGACAGGAGTTGGTTTCATAGGTGTTTACTAAACAAAGTCTGGAGGGGAACTAACTGATACAACACAATATACAGGCTTATATAGCCCGAGTGGCCATTACCGGCATTACAGTACACATGGGGCTCTTAAAGGCACATACACTACAATTCCTCCCCTTTTAGCCAACCAGTACATAATATTTTAAGTAATTATTAATTACATGTTACAAGAAAAATAATCTAAACATTGCTGCAGTTAATTAATTATAAGTCAGTCTCTCTGGAGGCTTCCTGACTCGGTCCGGGTAACGCCTCGGTGGTGTAGTAGTTTCTGGTGGTGTAGTAGGTTCTTTTGACAAGGCTGATTCGGCTTGAATGCCAGTGTCGGGTTCATCGGGTTCCAGTATCACCGGGTCAGAGGTAGATATGGGTATCTCTACTTCATCGTTAGGCGTATAGAGTTGTGGTGTAGGTTGTCCCTTTTCGGATGACTCTATGATTTGGTCAGCATGGCGCCTTATTATGCTTTCTCCGATGTCCACGGTATACATCAGTGGTCCTAGTCGTGTGCAGATAGTTCCAGGCTGCCATTTCTCGGTACGGTAGTCCCGGGCCAAAACTTGTTGACCTATCTGGAAGGTTCTAGTTGGCCTTTCATTCATGCCTTGAAATTGTCGGTTCTCCACGTCCCTTCTGATGTTGGGCTTGAGCAAATCCAGCCGGCATCTTAGGCTTCTATTGAAGAACATCATGGCGGGAGTTTAGTTTGTAACCATATGTGTTGCATTCCTGTATGCGAACAAGAAGTTATCCACCTTGTGCTGAAGTTTTATGTCTTCATTACCCATGGCCTTTATGGCCTTCTTGAAGGTCTGGACAAACCTTTCAGCCAATCCATTGGTGGCGGGATGGTATGGGGTGGACGTATAGTGCTTAACCCCATTGTTTTTTAAGAACTTCCTGAATTCTTCGGACACAAATTGCGGTCCATTATCAGAACAGATCTGTTCCGGCAGCCCATTCCTGGCAAATATTGTCCTTAATACTGTGATGGTTTTTTCCGTGGTGGTGGAGGACACCTTTATTACCTCCGGCCACTTGGAGTGTGCATCAACCGCGATTAAGAACATTGAGTCCATAAATGGACCAGCAAAGTCGATGTGTACCCTTTGCCAGGGAGATGAGGGCCACTCCCATGGATGTAGAGGGGCTTGGGGTGGAGTGTTTTGGACCTTCTGGCATCCTAGGCAGCTCTTGGTCATTTCTTCGATGTCTCCATCGATACCTGGCCACCATACAAATGCCCTGGCTAGGTTCTTCATTTTCACTCCACCCAGATGCCCCTCGTGAAGCTCCTTTAGAACTTTATCCTGGAGTTTGGGTGGAATCACCACTCTGGATCCACACATCAAGGTTCCTCGGCACACTGACAGCTGTTCTCTTCTTTGCGAGAATGCTGGCAACAGTGGTTCGCCATGTGCTGGCCATCCCTTCACTGTTAAATCGTAGACTCGTGAGAGAGTCGGGCCATTTCTAGTTTCCCTTTCAATGGCAGAATTTGTCACTGGTAGACATTCGACTATGGTAGAGTGGAAAATCTCCACTGGGTCTACGGTAGGTGCTTCTTCTACCGTTGGCAACGGTAGGCGCGATAACCCGTCAGCATTCCCATGCTGTTTTGATCCTTTGTATTCTATGTTGTATTGGTGCGCCCCTAGAAAAAGGGACCAGCTCTGTAGCCTTTGCGCTGTCATAATGGGAACACCCTTTTTAGGGTTGAATATGGAGATGAGGGGTTGATGGTCAGTCAACAAGGTAAATTTTTGGCGGTGTAGGTAATGGTTGAATTTCTTCACTCCCCATACCAGGCTGAGTGCTTCCCTGTTGATTTGGGCATAGTTACGCTCAGCTGAGTTCAATGAGCGTGACGCAAAAGCTATCGGCCGTTCTGAGCCATCAGGGAATTTATGCGATAATACTTCTCCTATGCCGTAAAGGGATGCATCGCACGCCAGTCTGATTGGCAGTGATGGGTTGTAATGAGCCAAAACTTCTTTGGACGTGATTAAGTCTTTGCATTTATGGAAGGCACGTTTACAGTCTTCGCTCCATTTCCAAATTACTCCTGTTTGTAGCAGTTCATTAAGAGGGTGTAGAAGAGTTGATAAGTTCGGTAAAAATTTATGATAGTAATTTATTAATCCCAGGAACGACCTTAATTGTGAAACATTTTCAGGTGCTGGGGCTTTTATGACCGCTTCAATTTTTTCAGGTGACTTATGCAACCCTTCCTTATTAATTATGTGGCCACAATATGATATTTGATTTTGGAAAAATTCGCACTTGGGGCTATTTGCTCGTAGGCCCCGTTCTCTCAGCCTAGTGAGCACCTGCTCCAAATTGGCAAGGTGCTCGTTGTCATTTTCTCCTGTTACAAAGATGTCGTCTAGGTAGCATTGAGTCCCCGGAATCCCTTGGAGGACTTGCTCCATAGCTCTTTGCCAGATAGCTGGAGCGGATGCTACTCCAAAAACTAGTCGATTGTACTGGTACAGACCTTTGTGTGTATTTATCGTGAGATATTTTTTAGAGGCCTCTTCAACCTCCATCTGTAGATATGCTTGTGCCAAGTCAATTTTGGTGAAACGTTTCCCTCCGGATAGTGAGGCGAAAATGTCTTCTATCCTCGGAAGAGGATACTGTACTGTGTGAAGGACCGGGTTTACAGTCACCTTGAAGTCTCCACAGATGCGAATTTTTCTCTGTTCTTCAGATTTATCATTATTCAATGCTTTCTTCATGACTGGAACGATGGGTGTTGCCCACTCGCTCCAATCTATTTTGGATAATACGCCTGCCTTTTCCAAATTCTCCAGCTCTGCCTCGACTGCTGGACGAATTGCGTATGGCACCGGTCTTGCCTTAAAAAACTTGGGAATTGCTGCATCTTCCACTTTTATTGAGGCGGTGATGCCTTTCAAGGTTCCTAGTTTCTCTTGAAACACTTCTTTGGCGTTGGCCAAGATGTCTTTTAATCGTTCAGGTATGACGTCATCATCGTTTTTTTTCTTACTGGTCACCGTCAGTGCCTGAATGGAGTGCCAGTCTAAACGTATTTTCCTGATCCATTCACGTCCCAACAGCGGTGGACCACCATCTTGTAGAATGTATAAATACAACTTTTGTATTTCCTTGCCGTTGTATACAACAGGCACCCTTATTTTCCCTTTGGGGTATACTTTCTGCCCCGTATATGTTTTCAAGATAATGGATGTGTCTTTCAAAGGTATATGCGGAAATAGCTACTCGTAATCCCGTCGATTTATGACAGTCAAAGCTGATCCTGTATCTAGCTCCATTTTAACTGGGGACCCTGCTATCATGAGGGTAACCCAAATGGTCCGGTTATCATCTTTGGCAATTACATTATGTAATTTGAGACAGCTTAGTCTCTTGTTTTCGGAGTCGTTATTGCTCTTCTGGTCTTCGGAGCTACTGTCCGTCATCATTTGTACCTTTCTGTACTTTTCTTTATTGATTTTTTTTTTCCTGTCTGTGGATTTTTTTTGTCCAGATCAGCATACCCGTGCAATGTGTCCAATCTTTCTGCATTGCCTGCATGCTTTGTCCTTGAACCAGCAGTCCCCCTGGTCATGGGTGGATCTGCCGCAGCAATAACATCTCTCGAAACCCTGTGTCATTTCATGGGTGCCGAAGTCCTGTGTCTTTTGTTGTATCTCTGCAGCTCCTCTTGCGGCTGCTTCGTATGATACAGCCATACTGAAAGCCTTGTCCAGTGTTAAATCTTTTTCAGAAAGCAGCCTTTTCTGTGTTCCTTCACTTAAGAGACCGCAGACGAATTTGTCTCAAAGATAATCTGCTAGTCATGCCCCGAATTGGCAGTGTTTTGATAGCTTTCTTAATTCGGTGAGATAATCAGCGTTACTTTCATTCTTGTGTTGATTTCTCTTGAAGAATTTGAATCGTTCCGCTATCAGCAGCGGTGTTGGGTTTAAGTGCTCCTGTAGGGTATGAACAATTTCTTTAAAATTCTTGTCCTTTGGTTTGGCTGGAGTGATTAAATTTCGTAACAGCCCGTATGTCTTTGCGCCCATTAGATTTAGCAGTACTGAAGCTTTTTTTTCATCTTCTATTCCATTTGCGGTGCAACATACCTCCACTCTTTCCACATATATGGTCCAATACTCTATCTCATTATCAAAAGCATCAATATTGCCAGACTTAGGCATCCTAGAAATAAAATGGCGCTTCCCGCGCTTTTCTTTCTTTTCTGCAGAAAAGATATGGCTCTTCCCGCGCTTCCCCGCCGCTGCTGCCGATGACAACGCTGTTTCCCGTGGTTTCCGTTCTTTTAATTTATTTATTTACAGTTGGAGACTCGTTCCCGCCGGACTCTCTCTCTAGGTCTGAACGCCGACCTGCTTGCAGCGCCGGCCGTCTCCCGAGTGCTCCCTCCCCGTCTGTTACTGCTTGCCTCTGCTTTCGCTGCTTGGCCCAGCTGTAGAGCCAGCCACTGGAGCCCCAGCCCGACGCCCAGGAAGGATTATTGTAGTACCTGCCACCAGCTTGGCCAGCTGGTGAAACCACAGCTTTTTCTTTTTCTTGATTTTTCTTCAACTTTGGACGCCAGAGGAATCGATGTCCTTGAGGTGCTGCCGAATTGCAGGTAAGTCCGTTTCCAATTTGTCGCCACTGTTGTGTCTGCGTGTTGATAGAGACACTGAAGACAGGAGTTGGTTTCCTAGGTGTTTACTAAACAAAGTCTGGAGGGGAACTAACTGATACAACACAATATACAGGCTTATATAGCCCGAGTGGCCATTACCGGCATTACAGTACACATGGGGCTCTTAAAGGCACATACACAACACCCCCACTTCCATGTCCCCTCTCACCATCATCCCTCTCATGGGCCATCCGCAATTCCCTGCTAGCAAGGAGGTGGAGAGCACCTTGCTGTATAGCAGTGGGGCCATGAGGACCCAAGTCTACTTTGACATCCCTCCTAGAGAGGAGGTGTATGAGCATTTGCCATCTATTCTCCATAGATAGACATCTATTCTCCATATATACCATGTGCTCTTGTGAGTGGCGCATTAGCTGCTCCATGCAGGTGGCCATCCTTTCCATGGAAGAGCCGACAGTCGCCATCGCCTGCGACACGGTTGTGCTCATGTTGGAGATGGATTCCTCCATTCTCTGCACATTTGCAGATATCGCGGTCGCAAAACCTGTCAAAGCCTCCTGCACTTCTTGCTGCACCTCCAGGATCGCCCTCTTTCTGGATGGCCCCCAAGGTTCAGCATCTGCATCCAGCTGAGCAGAGCTGGGAACGTCCTGCGCCCTCCGGCGAGGAGTCTCCACTGCTGTCCCTGTCTCCACCATCTCCTCTTGCTCACTTGTGACTTGTGATACACCAGGCGACAACACTACTCTATCTCGCCTGGGACTCACCGAGGTGTGTGTATCTGCGCTGGTGCTGGGTGCACTTATGTCTGGTGATGCTGTGCCCTCAGAGGCTGGAGGCTCCTCTGAAGAGTTGTCTTCCTCTTCCTGTTGGACAGTGGGTGGGGGTGGGGGCCTCTTGATGGACCTGTGGGAGAGTAAAGAGATGAGTTAGATATGTCATATCAAGAATGGGTACAGATACCATTGTGCACATGATGACCATTCACTGGCTGCTGACAGCAGTTCCCGTATGAGTGACTGCTGTATGCCATGTGGTTGTTAAAGATATAATTCTATCACCAGGTTGCTGAGATGTCCTCCTCTCTCCATCTTCCACCTCCAGCTGCTCTGCGATCCCTGAGACTTCGAGGGCAACCTCCTCTGCTGCAGTTAAGGTGGCCAATGATGGAGGGCCACCTCCGGTTCTCTCCCTCTCCCTCTTACTGTGGGCTCTCTTCTCCTGCAAGGAGGGAAAGAAGAGAAGTTTGAATGAGTACAAGGAATGGATGGGTAACATCTTTAGAGGGTGACTATGATGGAGTGGGATGGCAAAGCCAAATGGCCTCTTTGTGTGTTGTTAGTTGGTATGATTGCAGTAGGATGAGGGTGAGTGTGAGGGGTGACTAGTCAGATGGGAATGTGATAATGTAGATAGAGAGAGAGGGATGGGTGGATGTGCAAGGTGTGTTGGTGTGAGTAAGGATGTGCGGGAGTAAGCTTGGAAAAAGCAGAGTGATGGGAATGTGATGAGAGGCACAACAGGATGAAGTTGATTGTGGTTTTGCACTCACTTTTCCTGATCTAATGAGATCATTGAAGCATTTCTGGCACTGCACCCAGGTCCTCCTGACAACATCCCTGCTGTTCACCTCCTCTGCAATCACCAACCAGGCTGTTTCGGTATCCTGGGAAGGTCTCTTCCACCCATCCGAAAGGAAGAGGACCTCCCTGCATGCTCTGACTCCCTCAACAAGCAAATTGCTGGGTGCAGCTCCCTACCTTTGTGCAGTCATGACTCCAAGTGTTTGAAACACTCAAAAGCTCCAGTATAGTGCCTGCACACTCCTAGATGAACTTTCAAATGCAATGCTGCCATGGCTCCTTTAAATATCCTGACTGAAGATGCATCATCGATGATGTCCTCAGACCCGCACCATTTAATAGGGCCGGCTAATGCGCAGGGCGGCCTTAATAGGCGCCATTAACGGAAAGTCGATCTCAGGAGCGAAATGGAATGAGGAGCGGGGTCGCGACCCTCCATGGCATCCGCCCGCACCCAACCCGCCCAGGAGCAGAAAATTACGGCCATAGTATTTCATCAATGATATCATATAGGATATCAAAAAAAAGCAAAGTGTCTTTTGGTTATCATATAGCTGAGCTGGGACTAATTTGTTTTGCGCCTTTGGCCTCGATATTTACTCGGGGCCTGGAAGAGAGCGGGCAGGAGGATTTTCTGATGGAAAGCCCGGAAGTAAGGGTTTCCCACATGACCTACTGATTTTAACAGCAGGACATCTTTTAAATATTTTCAACAGGTTTTTCGCCCGACAGCCAGCTGGAGTGACAGGCCGGCTGCCTGTCGGGCTGCAAAGCTGCTGGGGAGTGGATGCCTGGTGAATCTGATATCCTGGCCCACAAACAGTGCTGTCAAGGCACCCACCTCATGGATCCGGTCCTTCTCACTTCCTTTTACTTGCCAGCATTCCAGAGGCCCAGGAACTCCAGCCTCCATGCGTTAAAAATACAAATTCGGTTAAAATGGAGGCCGCTTCCTCCTTAAAAGAGTTTAGTGATCGGCCCGCCTCCTTAGAGCGGATTGTTCATCCGCCCCTCAACCTGCCTCCACTAAAACCAGAAGTGGGCGGGTTGGAGTCGGGTTTGAGAATTTAACATTTTTTACCTTCCCACCACCCCCAACCCATCCGTCCTGGGGGTTAAAATTCCCCCTTTAAGTTTAATATGTTTCTCGAGGGCATTTGATAAAGCAACACACAACATTTTATAGTGGCTTGTTCCATAATAGAAGGCATATTTATTAAAATGAAATTAATGCTATTTGCTCAGAAAATGCAGCTTATGTTGTTTAATAATTAAGTAGTTAATAATGGATTATATGCACAAATCTCCACAACAGAAAATATGAAGTGGCAATCACTATATGATTTGTGTAGAATATTTCTGATTGGTGCCTTTTGCAGTTCAATTGATTCAAAGTTTCCTCTCTGTGAATATAAGAATGACTTGCATTTATATAGCACCTTTCACGCCCACTGGACGTCCCAAAGCGCTTTACAGCCAATGAAGTACTTTTGAAATGTAGTCACTGTTGTAATGTAGGAAACGCGGCAACCAATTTGTGCACAGCAAGCTCCCATAAACAGCAATGTGATAATGACCAGATAATCTGTTTGTGTGATGTTGATTGAGGGATAAATATTGGCCAGGACAGTGGGGATAACTCTCCTGCTCTTCTTCGAAATAGTGCCATGGGATCTTTTTCATCCACCTGAGAGAGCAGACGGGGCCTCGGTTTAATGTTTCATCTGAAAGACGGCACCTCCGACAGTGCAGCATTCCCTCAGCACTGCACTGAAGTGCCAGCCGAGATTTATGTGCTCAAGTGTCTGGAGTGGGACTTGAACCCACAACCTTCTGACACAGAAGCAAGAGTGCTACCCACTTAAAAAAAAAAAAATTATTGAACGTTAAAAATATTTACAACATCATGATCATTCCATTGTATCATACAAATCCATTCCGCCACTCTGCACAGCTGTTCCTCCACTACATATTAACCTCAAAAACTGAAGTTTAATTTATTTCCCGTAACTTATATTAATCTATTATACTTTAAAAATTGATCATAAAATACTATCTTTAAATTCCTTTCTGAATAAAACATCCACAGAGCCGTATAATTATCTTTTAGCTTATATTTCAACAACTGCTGCAATTTCTTCTCACCCCTCAGTTCGTTCACATTAATCGAGACCAATGTAATAATCATGGCTCCTAACAAAGGAAGTGTGCCTGATAATTGCCCCATCATTTAAACTTAGTGGCTCGACTCTGCCCTCGACCCGTGCTGCCCTCCACTGTCTTTGTCCTTTTCCACCATACTCGGTGTGTTTTCCACCATCTCCATCCTGTTCTCCACTCCGCAATCTTCTGCCTCTCTCTGCTCATTTCTTCTTCCATTCGCCGGCTGTGTCCTCCGTCTGCTCCGCTCCTCCAGCCGCTCCACTCACACCTCCTTCTCCTTCTCCCAACTCCTCGTCACTCAAGGGGCTTCCTTCTGCCTCACACTCACAGCGGGTGGAGCCTTTGTGACACACCCCACAGCTCTCCACCTTGCAGCACTGAACGACGTGTCCAGACTTGCTGCAGTTATAACAGTACAGGTCTGGACAGCTTCTTACAAGATGGTCGTGTCCAAGACAATAATAACAAACTGTGCAGTACCCGGAAGTACTGCACTCCTTCCATTGTCTTGCATTTCATGCTATACAGCAGCGACCTCACCCCCTCTGGGAACCTTACCTTTACATAACGGGCTCCATCTGCTACCCGTGTTCCTGGATAGTATCTCCTCTTTATTGCCGAGCAAATTTTAATGTCCCATGACTCCAACTTTTTTATTAGCACATCGTCCTCAATATAAACCGGCAGGTTTAAGAATGAGACGACCACCTCTTCAGAATACAGCAGAGATACCCCCAAGAACTTATCTCCAACAATCAAACTCAGTAAAAGTCTTTCCACCTCCTCTCGCCCACTGACTGCCACCTCGAACCCAACATTGGGCTTTGGTCGGCAGGCAAAGCAGCTTTCTTCGCCGCAGTCCTCATGTACAGACTGGATAATATCCCATGCCCGTATCTCCTCATCCTCGCAATGAACCACCACCGTGTTTTCCTTTCCAAACGTTCTGGAGTTTGGGCCTTTTTATTCTCCCTTCTTCCATCATTTTCTCCCCTGATTAAATTCTTCTTGGGAATATTGTCCTCTGAGGAGCCTGGCACTCCGGAGGCCCCTTAGCAACCATCTGGCTGCTGATTCTTCTTAATACCGGCAATTGCTGATTTAAAGTCAAGCATGTGCCCCCTTTTTAAAGGGGCACAACAAATAAAGGGGGAAAAATTCGGATGATTTGTGCCTCCCATTAGCGCTAACGGGGCGCAAAACAACTAGCGCCTGGGCGCAGCGCCGTTAACGCCTCCCGCGAAATTCAGCGGGAGGTTAGCGATGGCGGTAACCATTAGCATCCCATGGCACTGCGCCGCCGGCGATGACATCATCGCCATGCGCAGCACCCTGCTCGCGCCCCAGCCACGGTCTTCGGTAGCACCTCCTGACTTACTGCCGGATGCTATGTCCGACGGGGTCAGGGGGTCTACCTGCGCCCGGGGCAGCACTAACTAAGGGCGAGGTGTCGGGCGGTCATTTTTGTTGCTGGCCGCCTGCCAGCATCTGCCCCCGTTGCCGACCCTGCCTTCTGTGCAGCACCCCCCCCCTCTGGAGTGCCGGCTGCGCTCCGTGAGCCTGGCCCTCCTCTTGAGGGCCGGGCTCTTTTGCCGGCACTCCGATCCCTAGTGGCCCAGCTGGACCCCGGGTCACGCTGCGCAAGGCCCCTCCCCTTTAAGAGGGAGAGGAAGGCCTGCAGTACCGCGGCGCATGGCACTCCGGCACGTAGCACCGCGATATTCCCTCGCAGCGCCCCAAGAGGGAGGCGGGTCGCTTCCAGTAGCACCCCGCTTCCCTCTTGGGGCGCTACTGATGAATTTCGGCCACAGGGGCGCTAATTTTTTCAGGGAGCTAGAAGTAGTGCCCTGGCAAAGTTAGCGCCCCAAAGGGGGCGTGACTCAATTTTTCCCCCAAAGACTGTAAATTAACAAAAAACAGGTTGAAAGGAAACTTAACAAATTAAATTAAAATTCCATTTCCGGGGGTGATGATGCACTGCAGTCCTTCCGGCTGCTGTTTATGGACCAAAACGGCCCCAATACCTGAAAAAAAACTCACCACCAACTTTTCCCAAACTCACTCAAACTCCATGCAGCACCTGTTCACTCCTAGTCCCTCCCACCTAGAGAGTGCGACCCACTGAGCCACAGCTGACTCAAAGAAGTTAAAGCTGACACTATAAGAAACATTCTCAGTGCCAGGAATTGTCCACATTTGCTGTAGTTAATGGGGATTTTGATTCTCACATAGCAGGGAGTTGCTCTATCAGTCACTGTGGCTCTCACGACCATGGGAAATTTGAGGCCTCTGATCTTAATGCGTATGCACAGTTCCAGTGAACCCGGCCTGTTCATCATTGGCTTTAGTGCTCACTGCGCACACACACATACTGCCCACATAAGCAGTGTGCCTTCATCTTGCTGTCCTATAACTTTGAAGTAGTCAGCACCAGGATCTTTGTGACAGAAGAAATAAACCAGTGAAGTGCTGAGTAAAATATCACATGGTGCTATAAAATTTACAATGGATACTCCTTTTCTACTTTTAAATTAATAGCAGCCCCAACTGTCATGATTGTATAGGCAGAAAGCAATTCTAATCATAAGTGCAATGAAATTCCAAAGATCGCTACTATGATTGGTTGTGGAGCAATCTCACAGTCCATCACAGTTGCCAGAACAATTGGATTTATTATAGAAACCCAGTGTAATGTGGCAATTTTATACTAGTGGTTTTATGCTTCATAGCAGTTATCTAAAATATTAGGCATGGATGCTGCTAAATTCAACTTGCCCCCAACCTCAAGACGTGCTTTACAACCAACTAAATACTTTTGAAATGTAGTCACTGTTGTAATGTAGGATTTATGGCAGCCAATTTGCACACAGCAAGGTCCCACAAACAGCAATGTGATGATTACCAGATAATCCGTTTTAGTGGTGTTGGGTGAGAGATAAATATTGACCAGAACACCGGGGAGAACTCCCCTGCTCTTCTTTGAAGTGGGGCCATGTGATCTTTTATGTCCACCTGAGAAAACATAAAATATAGAACCTTGGTTAGACCACACTTGGACTACTGTGTGCAGTTCTAGTCTCCATACTATAAAAAGTACACTGATGCACTGGAGAACATGCAGAAAAGATTTACATTGATATTACCTGAATTGAGAGGGTGCAGCTATTGGGAAAGATTGAGAAGGCTGGGGCTCTTTTCTATGGAAAAGAGAAGACTAAGAGGAGACCTGATAGAGGTCTTCAGAATTATGAAGGGGTTTGAAAGGGTGGATATGGAGAAACTGTTACTGCTTGTGGGTGAGTCTAGAACAAAGGGGTGTAAATATAAAATAATCACTAACAGATCATATAAGGAATTTAGGAGAAATTTCTTTACACAGAGAGTGGTGAGAATGTGGGGCTTACTGCCATATGGAATGGTTGAGGCAGATAGCATTGATGTGGTTAAGGGGAGGCTTGATGTATACATGAGGAAGAAGGGAATAGAGGGATATGAGAGGGAGGGTGGGAATAGGCAATTAGAGTGGGAGGAGGCGTGTGTGGAGTATAAACTCTGGCATAGACTAATTGGACTGAAAGGCCTGTTTCTGTGCTGTAGATTCTGTGTAATTCTATGTAAGATCACTAGTTGCAATGTTTCATGCATGACTGGCAGCACTCCATGCGTGGACCATTCCTCTCCATCCAATGTATTTTTTCTTCCTACTTCGTTAGCATTATGCATGTGTAGGTGACTGTCAGTTCTGTTTACGTGCAATTGCTCTCAGGCCTAGCCCAGCTGATCAGAGAGACGATTAAAATGCTAAGTCCCCCACTTCCAGTGCAATTCTTCATAAACTTGCTCTTGATTGACCTTCAGTAAGGCCATAATAGTCTTTAACAAAGGCCTCCCATCTCCAGGAACATATTTTAAGATGGGAGCAAGCCTCAGAGCAGGAGTACCCACTGATCAAAAGTCATCTCCCGCATTCTACTGGCCTTGGTTCCATTAGTTATTTTTTGTAAAAACAGAAAAGAAGACATTTGGTCCAGCAGCAGATCAGAAACCTGTTTTGTGTTGTGTAATAGTGTTTGTGCTGTGAGATAAAAAGAGGAAGGACAAATGTTGGAGATCTAAAATAAAAACATGGTAATGCACAGAACGTCAATGAACATGTTATTGCTTCAGATGGGAGCATTAGTCAGGTAGCAGAGCCTTTTTATAGGATGGACCAGTGAGAACATGTTGTATTGTCCAGTGGTCACTTTACAGCCAAACTGTTGCAAAATTAATCCCATCGTCATGAAAACATCTCCGCAACTTCATAGTAAAGTGTAACTTTATGCTTGAATCTGCTTAAGAAGAGTACAGAGTCAACAATGCTCAACCTCTCTTCACTATCACTTTCATTGTTGCAGGGATGAGTGAATTTTCTAATTTTCGTAGTGCAGCTAAAAGGTTTGCTGCAGTATTTTATGTGATGTGAGAGAATAAACCGGAGAATGCATTTCTTATTCCTTAACAAATGTTCCCATAGTAAGTAAGTTGTTAAATGACGAGTGGGACTTACGGATTTCACATTTTAATTAAATTGGCCTAAAGGCGTGAACAAAAGATTTTTCGTTATCTATTGAATGCTGCCTTTTATAATCCTTGTTTGCACATTACATATAGCATTTGTAACAGGAATGCCTCATGGAATTTAGATGCATCTACAGTATCAATATATTACAAAAACAATGTATCAGTATTCTCAATATTTTTTATATGACAATTACTTTATATCAATATTGTTGATAGTGTGGTGGAGCCACCAAAGGACTCAGATCGTTTGTATATAATTCCTTTAACAACATGTTAGTTACATCTGTATCTTAGTCTGTATCTTTATTTATGCTGTTTAACTGTACAGAGCGTGGTTACTTTAACAGCGCGGCTAAAACGTGATGACGTCACGCTGTTCATCACGTGATTCCCCACTGGCGGGAAAACGTGATGACGTCATGACGTCAGCCACGGGACTGCAGGGGCAGTCCTCGTGGAGCCTCCAGAGAGAGCAGACCTACATTCGATGTTATCCTGCAGTTTCTTGTTAAAACCTATTTGTTTCATTAAAGTTCATTTTGTTTGATCGCCTAAGTAGAACTCAGTGTTTTAGTTAGGAACCCGCGTTCCTACATTGGTGACCCCGACTTTCGTGAACGGTTTTCGCGGAAGATCTTCAGCATGGAAACGAACGCCGTGACTCTGAAACTGCCACAGTTCTGGGAGCAACAACCAGCCGCGTGGTTTATCCAGGCTGAAGCCCAGTTCGCCATCAGGAACATCATTGCGGATCAGACCCGTTATTACTACGTGGTCTCCGCCTCGATAGCGCCACTGCCTCGCGGATCGTCAGCCTCCTCGGTAGTCCTCCTACTGACCGCAAGTATGATACGTTAAAGGCGCGGTTGCTACAAGTCTTCGGGCTTTCGAAGTCAGAACGCGCTCGCCGGCTCCTCGCTATGCCCGGCCTTGGGGACTCCAAACCGTCCGAGCTCATGAGCCAAATGCTCACGCTCTTAGCTGCCGAACCGGAATGCTTCCTTTTCCGGGAGCTATTCCTCTGCCAACTGCCGGAGCAGGTGCAGGCTGCCCTAGCCAGGTCCGAGGTCACAGACTGCGCCGAGCTTGCTGCCGAAGCAGATAAGATTTTCACAGTAACCCAGCAGTGCTGCGCTGCCACGAGGCGCCCATCCCCCACAGACGCGGCTCCAGCTCCTCTTGCAGCGGGCTGGAGCTCCTACCACGCCCGTTTTGGTGCGAAAGCACGATGCTGCCGCTCTCCCTGCAGCTTTTCGCCGAAAAAAAAAACAAAGCTCCTGCAGCGTTCCTGGCAAAGGAGGACCGGGTCTAACGGGCGCTCCGCGGCTGCGATGGCCATCGGATCTTCGGGGAAACTTCTTTACATCACCGATTCCCTATCGGGTCGACGTTTCCTTTGTGACACCGGGGCGCAGTGTAGCATCCTACCTGCGTCGAATCTCGATATGCAAGCTGGGGACCACAGCTTTTCCCTCGTGGCAGCTAATGGCGCAGCCATTCAAACTTTCCAAAAGCGGCGGGTCCAAGTGTGTTTCGGCAGTCAGCGCTTCCATTGGGAATTCGTCACAGCCACAGTCTCGCAGGCCATCCTAGGGGCGGATTTTCTGTGTGCCAACGGCCTCCTCGTTGATGTCCGGCATCGCCGGTTGATCAATGCGGCGACCTTCCACTTGATCTCGTGCCACCACGGTACCACCGTGTCGCGCTCTATCGCCTGCGCGTTCCCATCTCCGGATGACTTCACTCGGCTCCTCAGAGAGTTCCCGGAGCTGACCAGGTCCACTTTCTCCTCGGCCACGAAGCATGGTGTTGAACATCATATCACCACTACTGGCTCCCCGGTTTATGCACAGTCTTGAAGACTTGAACCCGGCAAGCTCGTGGCTGCGAAAGCGGAGTTCGACACGATGGAGCGGCTGGGGATTATTCGCCGGTCGAATAGTCCCTGGTCTTCGCCTCTCCACATTGTTCCGAAACCGGGCGGCGGCTGGCGGCCATGCGGTGACTACCGACGCCTGAACGACGCCACTACTCCTGATCGGTACCCAATTCCGCATATTCAGGATTTCTCGGCCCATTTGGTGGGAAATTCTATCTTTTCTAAAGTCGACCTCGTCTGGGGGTATCACCAGGTTCCCGTGCACCCGCAAGACGTCCCGAAAACCGCAGTCATCACCCCTTTCGGCCTTTTTGAGTTCCTGCGGATGCCGTTTGGCTTGAAGAACGCAGCACAGACTTTTCAGCGCTTGATGGACTCCATGCTCCGAGACCTAAACTTCATCTTCGTCTACCTCGACGACATTCTCATCGCCAGCGCTAGCAAGGAAGAGCACATCTGCCATTTGCGTACCCTCTTTACACGCCTCAGTCAGCACGGTTTGATCATCAACCCGGCCAAGTGCCAGTTCGGCCTGCAGCGGATCGATTTCTTGGGACACCACATAACATCAGATGGCGCCGTCCCCTTACTGACGAAGGTGGAAGCTGTTACCTCTTTCCCGCGCCCGCCAACCGTCAAGGCCCTGCAAGAGTTCCTCGGGATGGTCAATTTCTATCACCGATTCGTCCCTAAGGCGGCTCAGCTTATGCAGCCTTTGTACGGGGCCCTCAAGGGCAAGTCCGGTAAGGATCCAATCAGCTGGACGGCCGAGATGGACCAGGCGCTCGTCAACACCAAGAGCACTTTGGCCAATGCAACCATGCTGGCGCACCCACTTCCAGGTGCCACCATCACCCTTACCACAGACGTGTCAGACTACGCCATCGGCGCAGTGCAGGAGCAGTGGGTGAACGGCACGTGGCAACCGCTGGCGTTTTTCAGCCGTCAACTACGGAGAAATGAAAAAAAATACAGCACCTTCGATCGGGAGTTGCTGGCCCTTTTTCTAGCCATTCGCCATTTCCGGTTCTTATTAGAAGGACGTCCCTTCACGGCTTTTGTCGACCACAAGCCTCTAACGTTCGCCATGGCCAAGACCGCCGAACCGTGGTCAGCTCGTCAACAACATCACCTGATGTTTATTTCTGAATTTACCACGGACATTCAACATGTGTCTGGTAAAGACAACCTGGTAGCGGATTGCCCCTCCCGCGCGACGATCCATGCGGTTCACCTTGGGATTGACTACGCCCTCATGGCTGTGGATCAGGCCTCGGACCCAGAGGTCCAATCATACAGAACCATCCCCTCTAGTTTCCAAGCGACCGTCGTCAGTTTCCAGGCCGCAGGCACCACGCTCCTTTGACGTATCCATGGGCGTTCCCCGACCTATCGTCCCAGTCGCATGGCGCCGGATGGTGTTTGACGCCATACACGGGTTGTCGCACCCTGGTATGAAGGCTTCACAACGGTTAATGTTGGCGAAGTTCGTCTGGAAGGGTATGCACCTCGATGTCCGTGACTGGGCCAACACCTGCGTGGTCTGCCAGAAGGCCAAGGTCCAGCGTCATGTTAAAACTCCGGTGGCTACGTTCGCTGTTCCGGAGCGTCGTTTCGATCACATGCATGTGGACCTTGTGGGGCCACTTCCGCCTTCCCATGGTTATACGCATCTCCTCACCATGGTGGACCGCACCACTAGGTGGCCAGAGGCAATTCCTTTGGTTTCCACCACTTCGGCAGACGTCGCTAGAGCTTTCATCTCCTGTTGGGTTGCTCGTTTCGGGGTATCGGTGGACATCTCCTCCGATCGTGGGCCACAATTTTCCTCGGAGCTCTGGAACGCTGTAGCTCAGGGGCTTGGCACCAAACTTCATCGCACCACCGCCTATCATCCACAGGCGAACGGCCTCTGCGAGCGATTCCACAGGTCACTTAAAGCCGCCTTACGGGCCAGTCTTCAAAGTGCGGGATGGGTGGACAGACTCCCATGGGTCCTTTTGGGTCTTCGTACGGCGCCCAAAGAAGACCTGCAATCGTCCTCGGCAGAACTCGTTTATGGCCAGCCGCTCCGAGTACCAGGGGATTTCCTCCCTTCTCCCACAGAGCCATGGTCCGCCTCCCAGCAACTCGTCAGTCACCAGGAAGCGGCCAGATGCTTTGCTCCGGTGCCTACATCAAATCACGGCCTACAGAGCTCTCGCGTGCCAGCGGAGCTGAAGAATGCCGAGTACGTATTTATCCGCTACGACGCTCACCGGGATCCGCTCAAGCCCCCTTACACTGGTCCTTTCCGCGTCATCGAATCAGGAGACAAATCCTTTTCGGTCGACATCGGAGGAAAGCCGGATCACATTTCGGTGGACTGGTTGAAGCCGGCTCACTTGGACCTGGACCGCCCAGTCATCATCGCTCAACCGCCGAAACGTGGCCGACCGCCCGCAGCCGCCGTGCCAGATCAACCACAGCCGCCCGCCAGCTTGACCACACTTGCCGTGCCAGCTCAACCACAACCGCCCGCCAGCTCGACCACCGCCCATCGGCTTCCTCTGCAGGGTTACCGAAGTCGCTCGGACAGACTTGTCAGGCCTCCTCGACGCCTCACTTTTGCTGTTAAAGACAATTCTGGGGGGGGCGCATGTGGCGGATCATTTGTATATAATTCCTTTAACAACATGTTAGCTACAGCCTGAGTCTGTATCTTTATTTATGCTGTTTAACTATACAGAGCGTGGTTACTTTAACAGCGCGGCTAAAACGTGATGACGTCACGCCGTTCATCACGTGATTCCCCACTGGCGGGAAAACATGATGACGTCATGACGTCAGCCACGGGACTGCAGGGGCAGTCCTCGTGGAGCCTCCAGAGAGAGCAGACCTACATTCGATGTTATCCTGCAGTTTCTTGTTAAAACCCGTTTGTTTCATTAAAGTTCATTTTGTTTGATCGCCTGAGTAGAACTCAGTCTTTTAGTTAGGAACCCGCGTTCCTACAATAGCATATATTGATAGCAGACTGACATATTGCTAAATTTTCAATTGACATGTCAATAATTTGGTAGTTTGTATATAATAATGATATATTAGATGTTTATATATAATTTTGCTATTTTTATCAGTAGTTTCATCTATATATATAAATCGGTCATTCTGTCATTCTGTCATTCATCGCGTGTGCGTCTGGTGGGCTATGCGCTCGAAAGTTACAGGGCGTACCTACGCGCGCGTTACCTCCAAAGAAAGCTTACGCTTCCGAGACGGTTTTAAGCGTATTTACGTTTCGGCCGGGCTAAAATCGCGCCCGCGGTATCCGAAAAACCTTAACATTCCGCTCATTAGCATCTCATTATCCGCTCATTAGCGACAGAGTGACCTCGAGCTCGACCAATCGTACGCCGGGTTGCTGGCGTGTGCCGCCGGGCCAATCGGTGCGTGTGTGGCCGGGCCTTATCGTTCTGAACCGAGGTGAGTCGCCGCCATCTTGATTCCAAACTTTTCCTTTCTTTTTCCCGCTTTCTGCGTCTTTAAAAAAAACGTTGCTTTTAAAACACATATTGTTTTAAAAAAAAATGATTTAGAAACGAATTAACTTATCTAATCTCATTAATTTTCCTACCTTTCCTGTTTTTCCAGGTAGGCCTCGAAGCCTCGGCTTCTCCTCCGCACCCACGCCCGAGCTAGGCACCTCCTGGCCCCACTCGAAGGCTGCAGGGGCGGGCCTCAGCCCAGCGCCGCTACCTTACTAAAGGGTGCACGCGCAGCAGGAGCTGAGACGCGGCGTCTCTCTCTGGCTCGGCCGGGGGGCGGGGCTTGCTGAGCGTCAACGGTTACCCTGGCAACCAGGCCCGCCGGCCGTCTCGCACAGCCGCAATCGTCGGTCTTCACCTCGGGGGGGGGGCGCGACCCTCGGGGGGGTGGCCGCGACCCTCGGGGGGAGCCGCGACCCTCGGGGGGGGGCCGCGACCCTCGGGGGGGGCCGCGACCCTCGGGGGGGCTGCGACCCTCGGGGGGGGGCCGCGACCCTCGGGGGGGGCTCCCTCCCCTCCCTCCCCCCCCCACCCTCCCTCCCCTCCCTCCCCCCCGCACTCCCTCCCCCCCTTTTCCCCCCCTTTCCCCCCCTTCCTTCCCCCCGCCCTCCCTTCCCCCCCTTCTCCCCCCCTCCCCCCCCGCCCTCCCTCCCCCCCCGCCCGCCCTCCCTCTCCCCCCCGCCCGCCCTCCCTCCCCCCCCCCAGTCGCTCTCTCTCTCTCTCTCTCTCTTCCAACAACAACATGCCCTCGAAAAAGCCTCGGCACCGCCGGGCACTTCAGCTAATCTATATATATAAATCGGTCGATCTGTCATTCTGTCATTCTGTCTGTCATCGCGTGTGCGTCTGGCGGGCTATGCGCTCGAAAGTTACAGGGCGTACCTACGCGCGCGTTACCTCCAAAGAAAGCTTACGCTTCCGAGACGGTTTTAAGCGTATTTACGTTTCGGCCGGGCTAAAATCGCGCCCGCGGTATCCAAAAAACCTTAACATTCCGCTCATTAGCATCTCATTATCCGCTCATTAGCGACAGAGTGACCTCGAGGTCGACCAATCGTACGGCGGCTTGCTGCCGCGTGCGGCCGGGCCCTCCTACGGTCGAGTGACGGGACGATTGACCAATCCTACGCTTTGGTGACCTGACGGTCGACCAATCGGTCGTGTGTGGCCGGGCCTTATCGTTCTGAACCGAGGTGAGTCACCGCCATCTTGATTCCAAACTTTTCCTTTTTCCCGCTTTCTGCGTCTTTAAAAAAAACGTTGCTTTAATCTCATTAATTTTCCTACCTTTCCCCGTTTTTCCAGGTAGGCCTCGAAGCCTTGGCTTCTCCTCCGCACCCACGCCCGAGCTAGGCACCTCCCGGCCCCACTCGAAGGCTGGAGGGGCGGGACTCAGCCCAGCGCCGCTACCTTACTAAAGGATGCGCGCGCAGCAGGAGCTGAGACGCGGCGTCTCTCTCTGGCTCGGCCGGGGGGCGGGGCTTGCTGAGCGTCAAGGGTTACCCTGGCAACCGGGCCCGCCGGCCGTCTCGCACAGCCGCAATCGGCGGTCTTCACCTCGGGGGTGGGGGGGGCGCGACCCTCGGGGGGGGCGCGACCCTCTGCGGGGGGCGCGACCCTCGGGGGGGCCGCGACCCTCGGGGGGGGCGCGACTCGGGGGGGGGCGCGACCCTCGGGGGGGGGTGCGATCCTCGGGGGGGGCCGCGACCCTTGGGGGGCCCCCCGCCCCCCCTCCCCTCCCTCCCACCCCCCCCTCCCCCCGCCCTCCCTTCCCCCCCCGCCCTCCCTTCACCCCCCCGCCCTCCCTTCCCCCCTCCCCCCCTCTCCCACCCCCTTCCACCCGCCCTCCCTTCCCCCCCGCACTCCCTTCCCCTCCCTTTCCCCCCCTCCCTTCCCCCCGCCCCCCCTCCCCCCCGCCCTCCCTTCCCCCCCCGCCCTCCCTTCCCCCCCTGCCCTCCCTTCCCCCCCCGCCCTCCCTTCCCTCCCCGCCCTCCCTTCCCCCCCCCGCCCTCCCCCCCCCCCCGTCACTCTCTCTCTCTCTCTTCCAACAACAACATGCCCTCGAAAAAGCCTCGGCACCGCCGGGCACTTCAGCTAGTCTCGATATATATATATAAAAGGATACTTCTGTCTGTCATTCCGTCTGTCTGTCTGTCTGTCTTGAATTAATTCAAAAGTTATAGAGCGTACCTACACGTGCGTTACATCGCAAGAAAGCTGACGATTCCAGAACCGTCCTAAGCGTATTTACGTTTCGGCCGGACAAAAATTGTTCGCAGCGTTATGCAAAAAACCTTCAAAATTAAACTCATTATCTGCTAAGTAGCATTGATTGACTGACGTCTAGGTCGACCAATCCTGTGCCGGCACGATTGACCAATCCTACAGTTCAGTCGCCTGATGGTTGGCCAATCGCTGCGTCTGTGGGCGGGACTAATGCTTTTCAACTCGGGCATCGGGCAGCCATTGCTTCACTACTTCCAGCTCAAACTCTGCTAATCCAGCTTCGAAAAAGTTAGTATCTCTTTTAAAAAATTACTTAACATTTACCAAAAACGTTTTATAAGTACTTTCACTTTCATCTTTGAAGCTATTAAAAGGTAGAAATGTTGCCCGGCAGCAGATTCACACAGGGACAGACAGACAGGCCCCAAAGCCTGGGACTCGATTTAAACCGCCCGGCCCAAAACAGCCCTGGTAAAGCCGGGCTCCCCCAGCTAGTATATTATAATGCACTAAATCAGAAGCGGCCAGAGAGTAAAGTTATTGAAAGAGTTTGATGTAATTTGATATCCCTGCAACCTCATTGTGTTACAATCAAGACTCATCTACACTAACTCATTCCATCCTAGGATCTTAAAACTGAGGAACCCCTTACCTCCTTCCCTTCACAATCTGTAAGCATTTTAACACAAGCTTAAGGTAATCTAGCTGAAGCTTTTTCATATATCTCGTCATCTCTCTGACATTTCTCACCCTTGGTGACGTCCTGCTTTACATGCCTTTGCCGTTTTGCCTAGGTTTCTCAATTAAAAATTGAGCCAAAGTGTTGTATTTTGGTGTCAATTCTTGATGTATCAATCACAATTGTTATTTGACATCAACTCTTGTCACAGAATCTATTGCATACTGATACACCCTGGTGCTTGAAGTAAAGCGCTGCTGTTAAGGAGTCAGCTGAATGTACCAGATTTGTATTGAAAATTAATTGAGCTACGATTCACAGGGGTCGAATTTCCGTGCAGGTTCTCCCCATCTCCCACTGTAACTTGGGCAGATGATCAGTGAAAACCCCCAGAGAAACGGCATAAATGGCAATTTACAATGTTTCTGTGGGCTTTCCGCCAATCTTCCACTGAAGCTACAGTATGAGGGAATTCTATCCCGTAGCCTTTTATCATTCCTTTAAAGCTAACCAAAAAAACTTGTTTTTTTTAAAAATTGCATTAATCTTAAAAATAAATTAGTTTGGCCTTAAAACATATTGATTTGGTAGATCATGTAGGTTTGTGAACTATGTATTGACGCATGATAGATCTACAGTCCATGTTATCATATATAAACATCTATACCTATTGAAAACCTTGTCTTTCTGTCTGTTAATAAAATTCACTGACAAACATTTTTTAGTTCAAAACACAGCACTATAGCTTTGTGTCTGTTACTGTAACAATTCTTACTTAGTTTTTATAAGTTTTGTAGTGAAATGCCCGTGGGAATAAAAAAAATCTGCAGTGTAAAGCGGGTTCAACTGATCTTCTTAAGGCTACAAAAATACTCATTAAAAGTCATTTCTCCCCCCCAATTCCAAACCTACTGTGTTTTAGATAAGTCTGGGGCAGACAAGTGATATGATACAGATCTTTGTACTGTAGGCTGATCATGATGTAAATTTGTGACTTGTGAGTTATCTGTTGGACCACCTTGGTGTTATCCGCTGGCTGTGAAGTGGCTTCTGTTTCTATGATTTTAACACGTTGCTTCCTGGGACCTTGGACCTGTCTGTAGAAAGCAACAGGCCAGGCTTGAATACTGAGTATAGATAAATATTGTGGAGTTTTGCTTGACTATCTTTAGGAGTCAGGGATAAAATGGTGGAGCAGTTTCCATGATAGGATGGTCTGTGAAGTAATGAATAGCCTTTCTCATGCCATATTTGTTCTTGATTATTTTTTATGTGGGCTGAAAGGAAAAATTTGTAATGTTAGGCTAAGTTGTAAATTTTGAGTTAATTTATGCATATTGGAAATAAAAAGTAATTTATATGGGAAAATACTGCTCTGTTTTATCTGTCTATACCTTTTCATTCTTCTGAATAAACACAAATCACAGCAAATATTGCAAGTTGTCTCCTGTAGGAAGTTTCCTAATAACATTTAGGTGCATGTCTCCTGCCAGTCAACCAAAGAACAGTATGGTGGCATCAGAGGACAGTCCTGTTGTCCTGACTGAGGATCTGTATGTTGGGGAGGGGAAGAGTAGAGGTATTGACTAACCTGAGGGTGAGAATGTGAAGATTTGTGAAAATGTTCTGGCAACATTTTTAAAAATTTGTTCTCGGGATGTGGGGACTGCTGGCAAGGCCGCATTTACTGTTCTTCCCAGTTGCCCTGAGAAGGTGGTGTTGGGCCTTCTCCTTGAACTGCGTCAGTCCTTGTGGTGATGGTGTTACTACAATGGTATTAGGTAGGGAATACCAGGATATTGACCCAGTGACAATGAAGGAACAGTAGTGTATGTTCATTAAGATGGTTTGTAACTTTGAGGGAAACCTGGAGGTGATGCTGTTTCCCTGACATTGTAGCTCCTGTCCCTCTAGTTGGCAGATCAGGCCCTCCATCCCCAAGAACCTACCTTCCTCCGGCCCGGAGCCAGTGGGCTGTCCTGGGTGCTTGGTTTCTGGTCATAGCCGAACGATGCAAATAAGGACCAGTCCTCAAAATGGACTGGGCTTCCCAGCAGGGTTACCAGGCGCAGGCCAATGCTTTCCGCCGGCCAGCCACTCAGATTCTGCTCTGGGGAAAAATCTGTCCCACTGTGTTTCAAAGTTTCCTAGAAACTATTTATTGTCCTGACCAGAATTTTACGCAGAAAATATTAAACTTATTGGCCCAGAATTTGTGGTCAGTGGCAAAGCGAAGGCTTTTGCTGCTGGCCCAGAAGTAGGCATTGCGCAAAGATCTCACGATCTCTGTGTTGAGAAGTTTGGGTTTCCCGATGTTCAATTCAAATCAGCGGAGTATAGTGGGGATCCCCTAGTACGAAGTGCTGCTGTGACATCAACAGGCTGTCTAAACAGCCAATCAAAATGCAGAATTCTCACAGACAGAGAACCAGGAAGTGGGTATGCTCTTAAAATTATAACTTTTTTTAAATGTTAGAGAGAGCAAAACAAAGATTGGGGCTCTCACATGGGGAAAAGGCAAACCTGAAATAAAGATAAACAAACTTAAAAAAAAGTTTCTTAATTTTAATTTTTATTAAAATTAATACATTTCACACTGCACAAAATAAAAATTAGTTTTTCAGCTCATAACCTTTGTTTAGCAGTCAATATGCTGTTAAAACCCCAGTTACACTTAATTCCTTTGGGTCTAACTTTTAGTGGGGAATTTAACAGCGTACGTACTGGGGAAGAACCAAAGTTTTCGTCAGTTTCCCTGATTTGAGTGATTACACTGATTGTCAGCTCTGTGGGGCTGGCACAGTGCAGCCTGTGTCGGAGCAGTGAATGACAAACTGCAACTTCAGGATTTCGGTGCATGCGCCAAATTCTGAAGGTGTGGTCAATTTCAAAGGCAGAATGACGGCGAATGCTGCCAGTTCGCCATCATCCAGACCACAAATTCTGGGCCATTATTCTATCTTGAGAATTTTCCTATGCTGTAATTCAAATGTATTAAAAATCTCATACTTCCTTATTTAATTTATCTTTGTTACAATTTTATTTTTTCATCGGCGCAGATTTAAAATAATTGGTAGAAGGATTAAAGGGGAGTTGAGGCGAAATGTTTTCACCCAGAGGGCGGTGGGAGTCTGGACCGCACTGCAGAAACCCTCAACACATTTAAAAAGCACTTGGATATGCACTTGAAGTGCCGTAACCTACAGGGCTACGGACCAAGAGCTGGAAAGTGGGATTAGGTTGGATCGCTCTTTTTCGACCAGCGCAGACATGATAGGCTGAATGGCCTCCTTCTGTGCCGTAAACTTCTATGATTCTATGATCTGTGTATAGAAATGTCTTGATGGTTCTCATAAATGTGTCTCTTTTGCATCCTGACTACTGTACACTGGATTTACATGCTCATTCAGTCTTCACCCTGGATTGTATATGTGTGAATTTAGCCTAGATCATTTCAGACCCTTCCCTCAGACTTAGACCAATTCAGAGTTGTGGCCACTAAACTCTTGCATACACTTCAGCCCCAAGTATGATAAACCTGAAAAATAATCTGCCACCTGCCCGGCTACTCCTTCCCTCCAGTTCACACCACATGCGGTGATTTTCCCCACTTACTCAGCCTGTGTGCAGCAATTGGTTCAAGAAGTCTAGCATGAAAGGAAAGGTAAAGAAAAATACTGCGCCACTACATGAATGCACAATGAGGGAAAGCATTCTATTAAGACCATTAAGCTAAAGAACGCTGACAGAATAAGGTTACAGCCAAATGTTTATTGTCAATTAATTAAATCAGGGTTTGCAACCAATGCACCATCATCAACGTGTCTCAGTAGCTGTCCAGCAAACAAAGCCTCTTTTGATGAGATTTCACTTTACTCAGCTTCATATACACCTTCAACATAGGCAGCATATAGTTCGAGAAGAATGAGAGCAAAATTTTGGAAAGACTGATGTTCTTTTCATTTTAATCTGATCCTGAGTCGAGCAAGAGGCTTCTTTGTCGCAGTTCACTGCTGTTGGATGCTGTGCACGTACCTGGTGCTGATAATGTAACTGTTTTTCACAGGCTATGGCTTCGTAGACTTTGACAGCCCAGCAGCTGCACAGAAGGCAGTGGCATCTCTCAAAGCCAGTGGAGTACAGGCCCAGATGGCAAAGGTGAGCATTCTTGACAAGGAAGCAATTTTCTCTCTGCATTGCAGTGTTTCTTTACCGGGATTGTAAATTAGGATAATGTCTGTTGGATTAAAGAAGTTACCTGTTACTAACAGTGAACAAAGTGCATTTTGCACTTGTAGAAGTCATCTGCTTAGCTTGTTGGTGAGATACGTACACAAATACATTCTGCCACTTACACAGATACACGGAACTAAACATACTTGCAAGCAATTGGCCAGGTGAAAATTGGCCCAATTTTGTGGTGAATGTATATAAAAAAGAGTTCATTTGAGAAAAAATTCTGTGACAGTTATAAGGTTTTAAAAGGACATTGCTACCTAGTAAAGCTATTAGTAGAGCTTTCTTCCTAATGTTGACCAGCAAGTGAAGCAGTGATACAATTTGTCTCAAGCTGTCATAACTTATGTCGGAAAAGTGTTTTGTATTGCTTGTACATTGTGTGAATCTTTAAGCCAAGTTCTCTCACCAAAATGATGATAATACCCTCCTTAAAGGAGTGGGCTGTGAGCAGGAATGCAGGAACACTCCAGGGGGGAAAAATTGGATCGTGCCCCCTACGCCTGCTTTTACCAGCCGTACGAGTTTCGTGGGCAATTGCTGGGCAGCTGTTGGGCAAATAGCTCAACTCTGCACCAGCGAAAGTGATTTTCTAATCAGTTCAGATGATCTGTCACGGCGAACAAGGACGGATGGGTTGGGGGCGGGTGGGAAGGTAAAGATTTAAAAATTCTTGAACCTGACCCCAGCCTGCCCACTTCCTGTTTTAGCGGAGGTGGGTCGGGTGGAGGTGGGGTGGCGGGTGACCATCTCACTCTCAGGAGGCGAGTTGGCCACTAAAATATTTTAAGGAGGCTGCGTGCCTCCATTTTAACTAAATTATTATTTCTAACACATGGAGGTCAGGATTCCTAGGCCTCGGGAATTCCGGCAGGCAAAAAGAGGTGAGGAGGGCTGGATCCATAAGGTAGAGTGCATTTACAGCACTGCTTTTGGGCCAGGCGGAGCACGAGTGTTTCACCCCCGACCCAACATGCTTACATCCACGCAATTGGACCTCCGCAATCGGCCTCCCCCTAGCCCCCACGCCTCCCCCCCCCCCACCGCGATGTCCGATTCACGCACCCCCCTCGATGTCCGAAACCCCACCCTGCGATATCCAATTCACCCTCCCCCCACGATGTCGGAACCCCCCACCCTGCGAAGTCCAATTCACCCACCCCCCATGATATCTGAACCACCCCACCCTGCAATATCCAATTCACCCTCCCCCCCACGATGTCCGAACCCCCCCACCCTGCAATATCCAATTCACCCTCCCCTCACGATGTCCGAACCCCCCCACCCTGCAATATCCAATTCACCCTCCCCTCACGATGTCGGAACCCCCCACCCTGCAATATCCAATTCACCCTCCCCCCACGATGTCCGAACCCCCCACCCTGCAATATCCAATTCACCCTCCCCCCACGATGTCCGAACCCCCCACCCTGCAATATCCAATACACCCTCCCCCCACGATGTCCGAACCCCCCCACCCTGCAATATCCAATTCACCCTCCCCCCACGATGTCCGAACCCCCCCACCCTGCAATATCCAATTCACCCTCCCCCCCACGATGTCCGAACCCCCCCACCCTGCAATATCCAATTCACCCTCCCCTCACGATATCCGAACCCCCCACCCTGCAATATCCAATTCACCCTCCCCCCCACGATATCCGAACCCCCCACCCTGCAATATCCAATTCACCCTCCCCCCACGATATCCGAACCCCCCCACCCTGCAATATCCAATACACCCTCCCCCCACGATGTCCGAACCCCCCCACCCTGCAATATCCAATTCACCCTCCCCCCACGATGTCCGAACCCCCCACCCTGCAATATCCAATTCACCCTTCCCCCCCACGATGTCCGAACCCCCCCACCCTGCAATATCCAATTCACCCTCCCCCCACGATGTCCGAACCCCCCCACCCTGCAATATCCAATTCACCCTTCCCCCCCCCACGATGTCTGAACCCCCCACCCTGCAATATCCAATTCACCCTCCCCCACGATGTCCGAACCCCCCCACCCTGCAATATCCAATTCACCCACCCCCCACGATGTCCGAACCCCCCCACCCTGCGATATCCAATTCACCCACCCCCCACGATGTCTGAACCCCCCCACCCTGCAATATCCAATTCACCCACCCCCCACGATGTCCGAACCCCCCCACCCTGCGATATCCAATTCACCCTCCCCCCACGATGTCTGAACCCCCCCACCCTGCAATATCCAATTCACCCTTCCCCCCCCCCACGATGTCTGAACCCCCCCACCCTGCAATATCCAATTCACCCTTCCCACCCCCCACGATGTCTGAACCCCCCCACCCGATATCCAATTCACCCACCCCCCACGATGTCTGAACCCCCCCCACCCTGCAATATCCAATTCACCCTCCCCCACGATGTCCGAACCCCCCCACCCTGCGAAGTCCGATTCACCCACATCCCACGATGTCTGAACCCCCCCACCCTGCGAAGTCCGATTCACCCTTCCCCCCCACGATGTCCGATTCACCCACCCCCCACGATGTCCAAACCCCCCCCAGACTTACCTGGCATCCGCTCCCTGGCTGCTTTCCAGCCCGACAGGCAGATAGCCTGTCAATCAGGCTGGCTGTGGGATGGGAAACCTGTTGAAAAAATGTATAAGTTGTCCTGCTGTTAAATTCGCCAAGATGTGCAGGAATCCCATACTTCCGGGTTGCCTGTCTGAAATTCCTCCCCCCCCCCCCCCGCCCCCACTACCCACCTCACTGTCTTCTCGGCTCTGAGTAAATATCGGGGCCTTTGTGCCAGATAGTGGGCTAAATATGGCACAGTGCGTCTTAAATTAGCATCCAGAAAATCTGTCATATTTAAACCTTAAGGTGCGCGCTCTGCCCATGTACCCCTTAAAAGTGCAATCGGGGTCGTAACAGGCCATAATCAAAAGGCCTAATACCTGAGACAGGTGGGCACCCCTCCGCCAAGGAAAGGCCCCTTTCAAAATGATGGGAGTCGGACTGTTGGCATTAACGGGGCGATAAGTCTACCGACCCCATTTTGAGGCTGATACTACCTAGTTTATGCCAATTTTGGCATGTTAAAATAGGCCCGAGTCTCTTTAAACTGGGTGCAGAGGGGGTAGAGTGCTTCTGTAAGCTGGCGTGGGGGTGGAGCGGTTGGATGTGGGAGGATGAATAACTTTTGGAGAAGTGGTGGTCTGGTTGATTTGTTGGAGATCCAAATGTTACCATTTTTCCTTAATTGATAGATTTTAAAAATATATAAAATATCAGAAATCTGGGTGCACATTGCACACAATTTTCCAACCATTATATTAAATGCTTAGAAAATCACACGTAGCATGTGCCCAAATTTCGGATGCGTGCAGCTGGCGGAAGAGCCTCCCCACTGGGAGTGCAAAGTTGCAAAATTACCACGAATAACTCTGTTTTCATTTGTTTGCATCAGCTGAACAAATGACCAAGAATGTTAAGCCACCTACCTTCGGTACAGTCTTATCTACTTTTTTTATTCAACTCCCGCACACAAATCTCCCCACCTTTTTGTATAACCTTTTGTAAACTTGAAGCTTCCTTTTTGTGCGTGTTTAACTCTCTCTTTGTATTATATGCCACCTTCTTTCCAACAAATGGGTATACTTTCAGAATGAGATTGGTAAAGATGGGGGAGGAGTGGGATGAGAGATCACATGACTATTGTAGTACCTCGACAACACCAAGCTTTCAAAGCGACAGTAACTCTATTTTTATTTCTGTTATATTCTGTCACATTCATTTGTATGTGAAGGTTGAATTATAAAAATGGAGGAAGACCTATTTTAGGTAATCTAACAATATATTGGTTGCCATCTGCTGTTAATTATTTACAAACATTCTGAAAACTGCACAACACATTTTGTATGCTATATCTATAGGGGACATAGGATAGGACACATCCTATAACCCCATTTTCCTCTTGAAGAGAAGGGTGGAGTGGTACCATTCATAAATATCTTCCTTTAATCAGACACACATCAGGAGCCTTAAACAACCATAGGCTGGACTTTTTGATGAACACAAGATAAAGTGGTCATATTGACATTTTTTTTTTACCTCTGGCTAATTTTAAATGCCTGTGTAAGACATAGCTGGGCATCATGTTGTGCTACGTGTCTGAGTTGGCTGTTGTTCTTGGCAGAGCATGTCTTCAACTCTGCTTCCCACAGACAGCACAACAGCAACAAAGGGCTGAATTTTGCCTGCGCTCAAAGGGCAGGTTCGGAGGCGGGTCCACTGTCAAAATAGAAAAGATTGACAGTGGGTAGGGAGCCCACTGTCAACCCGCCTCCACGCGAGTCTCCCAGGTGTCGGGTCTGTCAGCGCTGAGCAGACCCGACACCAACGGCGGGGGAGGCAATTTTATGCCTACATTTCAATTTTACGTGCTCCCCACAGGTTACCCGCTGCTCGGGGAACACGTCAGCTCAGCATGTCGTGAGTGGATTCAGCATTGAACTATCTCATGACCTGACAGCTGGCTGCCAAGTTGTATAAAAGATCCCATGTTACAGCTGTTCACTTTCAAGGCTCAGAAACGGTTGATTACTGGATTTGGAAGTCATATTGAGCTTTCTGCAGCTAGCAAGTGTTTGGAGCTAATTGTCTATCCAGTGCCACCTCATTGGAACAACCTCTCTCACCATTGACAGATCTCTTCTGTCATCTCAAGCTCACCTGCCATCTATTCCATCAGCATCATTTCCCATGAAAATATCTCATCTTGGTCCTCAGACTCTCACCAAGATCAGCCCCAACACCAGCAGCAATAACCACACCAAATTTCTCCACAATCACCTGATGCTACACAGGACACAAGGCATCAGCACCTGACCACATTGCTGCCCGGAAGGCTAGGGATAGCCTCAACATGGGCAGATTTACTTCACTTGACGCTGTACACCCTGGATGCCACATGACGCACCAGGTTGGCACCACCCCACACCAACAGCATAAAGCATCCCTACAATGCCCAAGCCATTCTTTTCACACTCGTCATCATTGCAGGGATTGGGGGTGGGGGTTACCCTTACGTCTCACCATTCACTACAACTCACTAAGCCACTTCCAAAGGTGCACAGAAATCTGTCCAAGAATGCAAAGTGCTGAAAATAAAGGTTTCAATGTTTGACAGCACATTACCAGAAACTTTACATGAAACATAGAAACATAGAAGATAGGAGCAGGAGTAGGCCATTCGGCCCCTCGAGCCTGCTCCGCCATTCAATAAGATCATGGCTGGTCATCCAAATTCAGTACCCTGTCCCTGCCTTCTCCCCATATCCCTTGATCCCTTTAGCTTTAAGAAATATATCCAACTCCTTCTTGAATATATTTAATGAATTGGCCTCTACTGCCTTCTTTGGCAGAGAATTCCACAGGTTCACCACTCTCTGGGTGAAGAAATTCCTCCTCATCTCTGTCCTAAATGGCTTACCCCTTATCCTTAGACTGTGACCCCTGGTTCTGGACTCCCCGACCATCGGCAACATCCTTCCAGCATCTAGTCTGTCTAGTCCTGTTAGAATTTTATAAATTTCAATGAGATCCCCTCTCATTCTTCTAAACTCCAGCGAGTACAAGCTCAATCGACCCAATCTCTCCTCATACATCATTCCTGCCATCCCAGGTATCAGCCTGGTGAATCTTCACTGCACTCCTTCCATGGCAAGAACATCCTTCCTCAGATAAGGCGACCAAAACTGCACACAATACTCAAGATGTGGTCTCACCAAGGCCCTGTACAACTGCAGCAAGACATTCTTGTTCCTGTACTCAAACTCTCTCGCTACGAAGGCCAACATACCATTTGCCTTCTTAACCGCCTGCTGCACCTGCATGCTTACTTTCAGCGACTGGTGCACAAGGACACCCAGGTCTCGTTGCACTTCCCCTTCTCCCAATCTATTGCCATTCAGATAATAATCTGCCTTCCTGTTTTTGACACCAAAGTGGATAACCTCGCATTTATCCACGTTATATTGCATCTGCCATGCTTCTGCCCAATCACCCAACCTGTCCAAATCATCCTGGAGTTTCTCGGCACCCTCCTCACAGCACACACGCCCACCCAGCTTTGTGTCATCTGCAAACTTGGAGATATTACATCTAGTTCCCTCGTCTAGATCATTAATATATATTGTGAATAGCTGGGGTCCAAGGACCGATCCCTGCGGTACCCCACTAGTCACTGCCTGCCACTCGGAAAAAGGGCCGTTTATTCCAACTCTTTGCTTTCTGTCTGCCAATCAGTTCTCTATCCAAGTCAATACCTTGCCCCCAATCCCATGTGCCTTAATTTTACACGCTAATCTCTTATGCAGGACCTTATCGAAAGCCTTTTGAAAATCCAAATACACCACATCCACTGGTTCTCCCTTATCTATTTTACCAGTTACATCCTCAAAAAATTCCAGTAGATTAGTCAAGCACGATTTACCTTTTGTAAATCCATGTTGACTTTGTCCGATCCTGTCACTGTTTTCCAAGTGCTCTGCTATTACATCCTTTATAATGGACTCTAGCATTTTCCCCACTATCGATGTCAGGCTTACCAGTCTGTAATTCCCCGTTTTCTCTCTACCACCCTTTTTGAACAGTGGGGTAACATTAGCTACCCTCCAATCCACGGGTACTGTTCCAGAGTCTAACGAATTTTGGAAGAGGACCAGTAATGCATCTACTATTTCTAGGGCCACTTTCTTAATACCCTAGGATGTAGATTATCAGGCCCTGGAGATTTATCGGCCCTCAATCCCATCAATTTCTCTAACACCATTTCCCTACAAATACTGAACATTGGCTAATCCACCCAAGTGCCTAACCTGGTGTGTTGTTAGTTGGTATGATTGCACTAGGATGAGGGTGAGTGTGAGGGATGGCAAGTGAGATGGGGAAGTAATGATGTAGATAGAGAGGGATGGGTGGAGGTGCAAGGTAAGTTGGTGTGAGTAAAAATGTGCAGGAGCAGGGTAGGGAAGGCAGAGTGATGAAGATGTGATGAGTGGCACAGCAGGATGAGTTTGAGTGTGGCTTTGCAGTAACGTTTCGTGATCTACTGAGAACATTGAAAGGTTTGCGCCACTGCACCCAGGTCCTCCTAACGACATCCCTGCTTGTGTCCTCTTGTGCAGTGTGTAACCAGGCTGCGTTGGTCTCTTGCGGGAGGTCTTTTCCGCCCATTGGAAGGGAAGACAACCTACCTGCATGCTGTGACCCCCTCCATAAGCATATGGAGGGAGTCATGGGAGAGCTTGGGTGCAGCCGTGCACCTTTGTGCAGAGCTTGTCAGTGTTTGCAGCACCTCAATGTTGTAGAACACTGACAGCAGAAATGTCAAAATCAATTTGAACATGGCCCCTTTAAGGAAACCAGCTGATGATGCATCATCAACTGACGTCATCAGGCCCGCTTCCTTTTAATTGGCCGGGAGCCTCGCTGGGCGGGCTTAACAAGCCGTATTAACGTAAAATCACTTGGAGAGTGTGGGCTGGGACCGCGACGCCGACCCCGGCCGCCCCGGACCCGCCTCGGTTGGTGAAATTGCGGCCAAATTGTGCACTTTCTGCCTATCCTGAGGTTAATCAATTGCACACACATGACTCTCAGTCCATCTGTCCGTGTTGCAGATGTTTTTCAGAGAATCGCTACATTACATGTATATGCACGGAGTCACTATTTTCATTTTCACATTCTACCAGATGGTATAAGACCGTTAGCATAGTCTGCTGCTCGAGGAAGTGAGATATAATTTGTCCTGTGTGGTGATCTGCCCAGGTGGATCACCTTTTCCTTCATGCCCTGCTTCAAATCATGCTACCTTCGCTTGATGGCTGTGATGGACATTTTTGTTCACATTGACTTATTGCATGTCCCTGGGACAGCTTGAGGTGGGCATTTGTCTGAGTTGTAAGGAGCTCACAGATGAGGACCTTCAAGGGGGTAATTTTAGAAAATTTCACTTCTGGCATGGAGTCTCAGTCACCATAGGGGGAACTTTAACCCCAAAAAAGGGTGTGCTGTGGTTGAGTGGGAGGTTAAAGCGTTAGAAAACTAAATCCCAACCCCGACCCGCCTTCAACCTACCCACTTCAGGTTTTATCAGAGTCGGGACAGGGGACGGGCAGCCAACCTTCTCCCAGGAGGTGGCGCGCCTACTTAAATACTATAATAAGGCTGGCGTGCCTCATGGTGATCCACCATTTCAAATTTAACTGTGTGCGGGCGGGTTTCCCTGGCCTAGGGGAACCTGCCAGCTAAAGGGAGACGAGGACTGTTGGATCCAGGAGGTCAGTGCCTTTCCATTTATCTGCTGGATCCAGTGTCCCTGCCTTACCCATCCTCGTGACCCATCCGATCTCCCTCCGATCCCCCCTCCGACCTCCCACCTCCCTCCCCTCAACCCCCGGCCCCCGATCGCCTTCCCAGCCTTCCGACCTCTACCCTCCGGACCCTGATCGCCATTCCAGCTTTCCCCCCACCCCTCCCCCAGCCCTGATCCTCCTCCGGCCCTGATCCACCTCTGGCCCCGATCCTTCTCCCGCCTCCAACCACCCCCACCAATCCCTTTCTCCCTCCTCTGTGGCCTAGTGCCGCAGGCCTACCCACCAGCCAGCCACTCCATCTGGCTGGCTGCAGGCGGGAAACATAGCTTTGAAATGCTAATCAGGCCCTGCCACTAAATTTGGCAGGGCCTACGGGAAACCCTTTCCCCCGGGTTTCTTGACCGCTTTCAGCTGCCCCCATCCCCCACCTGCCTCCAAATTAAAATTCCAGCTCATGAGTGCATATTGGGAATTTGGGCATGATTTTACATCCATTGATTTTAATGGGATTTTCTAAAATGACCTGCTGGTTCCTTGCTGTAAATGACAAAACTTGCTGGCAACTGTGATAACTGTTTGAAAGCTGCAGAGGCACTTAAACCCTCAACCATGTCACTGAGAGACAAATTCCCTACCACCTCTGCTCCTAAGCTGTCCAAAATATATACATGTTGCCAACAACAGTTCTGGAAATCAATTTAGCTAATTTTTAGAGGAGATATCAATGCTATTGTGGTATTAAAATGTTATGCATTGGATCTTTGCATTAACTCTGCAGCTAACTATGACCAACTGACAATGGAAATGAGAGTTAAATGGTACTCGATCTGTTGCTCATTTTGAAAATTGCCAAAACCGTTTGTAAGACAATAACATAGCATTGAGCAGTATGACTAATATAAGACTGGAGGATGTGGTTGAATCACAATTGTTCCATGTTCTGCAAAATCTGGATGAAGCTGTACATTTCAAATGTGGATAAGCTCTGCGTCATTTGGGAATCATGGCATTTTATCCAAGGTCTGGAGATTTTAGCAATGATAACTGCAGCTGGACTGGTGGAATGAATAACATCCTGTGGTTACTTGATGCTGCACATAATCCCTCAGAGCATTCATTTAGAAATGCAGTTCTCTCCATGCACCTCCTGTTCTTGCTGCTGCTGTAACTAATTGTCCCTTGTAGCTTTGAATCATATTTATTAACCTTTAAAACTGGAGAAGGAAAAATATTAAAAAGAAGCCTATGTTCTGCTGGCAGTAGTGAACCACAGGGCATAAATTTATCAGGGATTTGACTACACCAGTGGTTATTTGGCATTAACTCATGACGTGTCATGGTAAACTACTAATCTATGCATTCTACATCCATCATTATTGCCTAATTTTTGTCCTTTTCCCCTTGACATTTCCTCATGCAAGGAATGCTCCCAGTCAAGTGGAAAGGTTAGGAACCTGGAATCAGGAACCCACCAATGCTGTTCTCTAACTCCATCCCATGGAAGGGTGGTAGAGCTGCCATAGGTGACTGACCCTTTTTCTGCCCTCCCTGCAGGAAGCCACAATCTGGCCCATGCTTATGTCCTACCCATGATGATATGACTGCATTCGGAGGCTCAGTGTGTAAGGAATAATTGGCATGAACCCATTTGCCTCCATTCTGTGGTGCAGTACGTTAAAACTCCAACAAACTGTAATAATGAGCCCATGTTCAGTGCACCCACTTGGTGTTCTCATTCAATTTAATACAAATCTCTATGTTCAGGAGGGAAAGTAATATTCACATTTAATTGCTGCATAATATTTGTTTATATACAAGTCAGATTTTTTCAATTAACTGTAAAATTCCTTAGGTGAAATATATCTTTAAATGCATCTAAACAAATTAGGTTTGCAATCCATATATCAGTGCTGCACTGCTAAAAATAAGCCCATTTTATAAAACATTTATGACTAATGAATAACCATTAATCTCCGAAAGGCAAGATTGGGATATTTAACTTAATGGCTAAGAGCCAGTTTTATTTGTTAGTCCTCCTCCCACTCATTCCCTCCCTCCCCCGAATCATATGAGCATACACTTGAAGGTTCACTAAGGCTCTGATCTCAGCTATATGCACATGGGATGCACCATGTTAAGAGAAATACTATGTTCCCAGTGTGGTAAAAGGTAGCGTTGACCTCAACGCCAATATGTGTCAAAAAAAAAAGTTGACATTTGGGAATGTATCAGACATTCCACCCTCATTAGTGGTAGCCTTTCATACTCAGTAGCAGAATAATTTTAATTAGCTGAGGTTATAATTGGAAGTTAAAACTGGATGGTAAATGATGCATCCAATGCAAAAGCCAGCCATATATTTAGTCTAAAATATGACTTGGCGTTTACATATACATTCTTTGTAGGAGCTGAGTAAGGTAGCCTCATCTGCTTGTGCACAAATTCCAATATACTCGATTTAAAAAGTTCTGGTTGAATATTGGTGTATTTGAACGCAATTAATGCTTCATATGGTGATGATGTTCCTAAAGAATGCGGTGATTGTTTTGACAAGTCTTCATTCTTATTCCGGAGTGGGTCACGTAACCCTTCAGTTTCTGCTCTGTCTGTGTGACTTTGGCATCAAAGTTCCTGGGCATGGGAGGGCGGCACTGTGGAGTGCACCGGGAATGGGACAGGAATTTGGGGCAGTACCCAGTTCTGCTTGTTTCTCCCTGGTGAAAAAGTTCCAATGGGATGGAAGAGAGGGGTAGGCACTTTTTGCCATTAGAAAAGCAACAAAAGTACGTGTAGGTGTTTTTTCAAAAAGATTTAAATTCTTTTGCCACAATTGCCTGCCCCTTCCCCCTCACTGGGTGGCAAAGTGCCACTCCGATATTCCTTGTCTTCAACGGGGCCAATGCCCAGGAAGCACTGTAAATGTTGCAGGTGCCTGTCCCCTTTATGGAAATGACCTAATTCCCAAGGCTTTGGAATGGAGTCAGTGCTGGGCCAGACTGGCAGACAGCAGTCGTGTCCCATTGAACTTCTGGTGGTGGAGTGGGACTTGAGGAACTGTAGCCCCTTTACTTTTACCAGTATCTTTCTAACTAGAACATCTCTTGTGACTGGTCACAGCTTACACACTTTGAAGCACATCCCTTGGTTATTCACCTTATCATTTTCAATCAATAATGTGCTTGGTATTTTAAGAACTTGTAAATGTCATCTGTATCAGAGGACATGCTTTATGTTCCTGGCTCTTGAAGGAAACAAAATAAAATTCTTCTTTAAACTCTCTTATTTTCCAGTTTAGGACTGAGCCCACAGTATGAAATTTGATCTAAATATTGAAAATGTCAAATAACTCCATCTCTCAAAAAAAGTGATTTCACATTTTTCTTCAACAGTTGCACCAGGCCTGTAAACATATTTCAATATTTATGAAGCTGCTACTATCTTTAAGGGCAGTACTATGTGCAATATGAAGTATCTTTATTGGGACTATTCTAGCTTAGAGAAGTGTGCTAGTTCATTTTAAGTACAATTAACAACAAGATGGTTGCTGCAGGTGGTAAATGAAGTATGACAGTTCATCCTATTATTTCTCTTTATGGATATTTGCTTGTTTCACGAAGAGCACATGATATATAAATGTAATGGAGTTTAGGAAGGTAGAAAGGTTTACTGTCAGTCGACCTTTAACGGGGAACTAGTGTCCTCTTTAAATAACTTGCTTGTCATTTTACCAGTGATACCATGATATTACTGCATTGCCACTCAAGACTTAGCTGGTAATGCAGTAATGTCTTGGCATCACTGATTATATCTGCTGGTCAACATTAGGAATTTAATTAAAGAATTATTTTATAAAAGAGATCTGCATGAAAGCAGCATTGAAATACTTCACATTGAATCTGTTGCATTGTAAAGCATTCTGATCATCAATATGACTGCATGCTTGGAGCAGGCTGTGGTGTATGTGCCTTTAAGAGCCCCCTGTGTACTGTAATACCGGTAATGGCCACTCGGGCTATATAAGCCTGTATATTGTCTTGTATCTGTTAGTTCACCTCCAGACTTTGTTCAGTAAACACCTGTGAAACCAACTCCTGCCTTCCGTGTCTCTATTAACACACGGATACAACAGTGGCGACGAATTGGAAACGGACTTACCTGCAATTTGGCAGCACCTCAAGGAGATCGATTCCTCAGACGAAAGTCGAAGAAAAGCAAGAAAGAAAAAGAAAAACTGTGGTTTCACCAGCTAGCCAAGCTGGTGGCAGGTACTGCAATAATCCTTTCTGGGCAGCAGGCTGGGGCTCCATCGGCTGGCTCTGCAGCGGGGCCGAGCAGCGAAGGCGGAGGCAAACAGAGACAGAGGGGGGGAGCACTCGGGAGACGGCCGGCGCTGCAAAGCAGGTCGGCGTTCGGACCAAGCACAGGGAGGGAAAAGTCCCAGAGAGCCCGGCGGGAACGAGTCTCCACCTGTAAATAAAAACCGTGGAAAACAGCGTTGTCAGCAGCAGCAGCGGCGGGAAAGCACGGGAAGCGCCATTTTTTTTCTGCAGGGAAGAAAGGAAAGCGCGGGAGGCGCCATTTTTTTTCAGGATGCTTAAGGCTGGCAATATTAATGCTTTCGATAACGATATAGAGGATTGGACCACATATGTGGAAAGAGTGGAGGTATATTGCACAGCAAACGGAATAGAAAATGATAAAAAGGCATCAGTACTTCTAAATCTAATGGGCGCAAGGACGTACGGGCTGTTACGAAACTTAATCACTCCAGCCAAACCAAAGGACAAGAATTTTAAGGAGATCGTTGATACCCTACAAGAGCACTTAAACCCAACACCGCTGCTGATAGCGGAACGATTCAAATTCTTCAAGAGGAATCAGCACAAGAATGAAAGTAATGCTGATTACCTCACCGAATTAAAGAAGCTATCAAAGCACTGCCAATTCAGGGCAGGACTGGCAGATTCTCTTCGAGACAAATTCGTCTGCGGTCTCCTAAGTGAAGGAACACAGAAAAGGCTACTTTCTGAGAAAGATTTGACACTGGACAAGGCTTTCAGTATGGCTGTATCATACGAAGCAGCCGCAAGAGGAGCTGCAGAGATACAGCAAAAGACACAGGACTTCGGCACCCATGAAATGACACAGGGTTTCGAGAGATGTTATCGCTGCGGCAGATCCACCCATGACCAGAGGGACTGCTGGTTCAAGGACAAAGCATGCAGGCAATGCGGAAAGATTGGACACATTGCACGTGTATGCCGATCTGGACACAAAAAATCCACGGACAGGAAAAAAATCAACAAGGAAAAGTACAGAAAGGTACAAATGATGACGGACAGTAGCTCCGAAGACCAGAAGAGTGATAGCGACTCCGGAAACAAGAGACTAAGCTGTCTCAAATTACATAATGTAATTGCCAAAGAAGATTACCAGACCATTTGGGTTACCCTCACGATAGCAGGGTCCCCAGTTAAAATGGAGCTAGATACAGGATCAGCTCTGACTGTCATAAGTCGACGGGATTACGAGCGGCTATTTCCGCATATACCTTTGAAAGACACATCCATTATCTTGGAAACATATACGGGGCAGAAAGTATACCCCAAAGGGAAAATAAGGGTGCCTGTTGTATACAACGGCAAGGAAATACAGAAGTTGTATTTATACGTTCTGCAAGATGGTGGTCCACCGCTGTTGGGACGTGAATGGATCAGGAAGATACGTTTAGACTGGCACTCCATTCAGGCACTGACGGTGACCAGTAAGAAAAAAAATGATGATGACGTCATACCTGAACGATTAAAAGACATCTTGGCCAACGCCAAGGAAGTGTTTCAACAGAAACTAGGAACCTTGAAAGGCATCACCGCCTCAATAAAAGTGGAAGATGCGGCAATTCCCAAGTTTTTTAAGGCAAGGCCGGTGCCATACGCAATTCGTCCAGCAGTCGAGGCAGAGCTGGAGAATTTGGAAAAGGCAGGCGTATTATCCAAGATAGATTGGAGCGAGTGGGCAACACCCATCGTCCCGGTCATGAAGAAAACGTTGAATAATGATAAATCTGAAGAACAGAGAAAAATTCGCATCTGTGGGGACTTCAAGGTGACTGTAAACCCGGTCCTTCACATGGTACAGTATCCTCTTCCGAGGATAGAAGATATTTTCGCCTCACTATCCGGAGGGAAACGTTTCACCAAAATTGACTTGGCACAGGCATATCTACAGATGGAGGTTGAAGAGGCCTCTAAAAAGTATCTCACGATAAATACACACAAAGGCCTGTACCAGTACAATCGACTGGTTTTCGGAGTAGCATCAGCTCCAGCTATTTGGCAAAGAGCTATGGAGCAAGTCCTGCAAGGGATTCTGGGGACTCAATGCTACCTAGATGACATCCTTGTAACAGGAGAAAACGACAACGAGCACCTTGCCAATTTGGAGCAGGTGCTCACTAGGCTGAGAGAACGGGGCCTACGAGCAAACCACCCCAAGTGCGAATTTTTCCAGAAACAAATATCATATTGTGGCCACATAATTAACGAGGAAGGGTTGCATAAGTCACCTGAAAAAATTGAAGCAGTCATAAAAGCCCCAGCACCTGAAAATGTCTCACAATTAAGGTCGTTCCTGGGATTAATAAATTACTATCATAAATGTTTACCTAACTTGTCAACTCTTCTGCACCCTCTTAACGAACTGCTACAAACGGGAGTAATTTGGAAATGGAGCGAAGACTGTAAACGTGCCTTCCATAAATGCAAAGACTTGATCACGTCCAAGGAAGTTTTGGCTCATTACAACCCATCACTGCCAATCAGACTGGCGTGCGATGCATCCCTTACGGCGTAGGAACGGTATTATCGCATAGATTCCCTGATGGCTCCGAGCGGCCGATAGCTTTTGCGTCACGCTCATTGAACTCAGCTGAGCGTAACTATGCCCAGATCGACAGGGAAGCACTCAGCCTGGTATGGGGAGTGAAGAAATTCAACCATTACCAACACGGACAAAAATTTACCTTGTTGACTGACCATCAACCCCTCGACTCCATATTCAACCCTAAAAAGGGTGTTCCCATTATGACAGCGCAAAGGCTACAGAGGTGGTCCCTTTTCCTAGGGGCACACCAATATGACATAGAATACAAAGGATCAAAACAGCATGGGAATGCTGACGGTTTATCGCGCCTACCGTTGCCAACGGTAGAAGAGGCACCTACAGTAGACCCAGTGGAGATGTTCCACTCAACCATAGTGGAATGTCTACCAGTAACAAATTCTGCCATTGAAAAGGAAACGAGAAATGACCCAACTCTCTCACAAGTCTACGATTTAACGGTGAAGGGATGGCCAGCACATGGCGAACCACTGTTGCCAGCATTCTCGCAAAGAAGAGAACAGCTGTCAGTGTGCCGAGGAACCTTGATGTGTGGATCCAGAGTGGTGATTCCACCCAAACTCCAGGATAAAGTGCTAAAGGAGCTTCACGAGGGGCATCTGGGTGGAGTGAAAATGAAGAACCTAGCCAGAGCATTTGTGTGGTGGCCAGGTATCGATGGAGACATCAAAGAAATGACCAAGAGCTGCCTAGGATGCCAGAAGGTCCAAAACGCCCCACCACAAGCCCCTCTACATCCATGGGAGTGGCCCTCATCTCCATGGCAAAGGGTACACATCGACTTTGCTGGTCCATTTATGGACTCAATGTTCTTAATCGCGGTTGATGCACACTCCAAGTGGCCGGAGGTAATAAAGATGTCCTCCACCACCACGGAAAAAACCATCACCGTATTAAGGACCATATTTGTCAGGAATGGGCTGCCTGAACAGATCTGTTCTGATAATGGACCGCAATTTGTGTCCGAAGAATTCAGGAAGTTCTTAAAAAACAATGGGGTTAAGCACTACACGTCCGCCCCATACCATCCCGCCACCAATGGATTGGCTGAAAGGTTTGTCCAGACATTCAAGAAGGCCATAAAGGCCATGGGTAATGAAGACATAAAACTTCAGCATAAGGTAGATAACTCCTTGTTTGCATACAGGAATGCAACACATGTGGTTACAAACCAAACTCCCGCCATGATGTTCTTCAATAGAAGCCTAAGATGCCGGATGGATTTGATCAAGCCAAACATCAGAAGGGACGTGGAGAACCGGCAATTTCAAGGCATGAATGAAAGGCCAACTAGAACCTTCCAGATAGGTCAACAAGTTTTGGCCCGGGACTACCGTACCGAGAAATGGCAGCCTGGAACTATTTGCACATGACTAGGACCGCTGATGTATACCGTGGACATTGGAGAAAGCATAATAAGGCGCCATGCTGACCAGATCATAGAGTCATCCGAAAAGGGACAACCTACACCACAACTCTATACGCCTAGTGATGAAGTAGAGATACCCATAGTATCTACCTCCGATCCGGTGATACTGGAACCAGATGAACCCGACACTGGCATTCAAGCCGAATCAGCCTTGCCAAAAGAACCTACTACACCACCGAGGCGTTATCCGGACCGAGTCAGGAAGCCTCCAGAGAGAATGACTTATAATTGATTAACTGCAGCAAATGTGTAGATTATTGTTCTTGTAACATGTTAATTAATGATTACTTAAAATATTATGTACTGGTTGTCTAAAAGGGGAGGAATTGTGGTGTATGTGCCTTTAAGAGCCCCCTGTGTACTGTAATGCCGGTAATGGCCACTCGGGCTATATAAGCCTGTATAGTGTCTTGTATCTGTTAGTTCACCTCCAGACTTTGTTCAGTAAACAGCTGTGAAACCAACTCCTGCCTTCCGTGTCTCTATTAACACACGGATACAACACAGGCTCTTCCGATGACCCTTTAAAATCCTCTCCAGATAAAACAGTTTGAACCTTGAAAGCCCCACAATCAAAACATGTGCGCAGTTTTCATTGAAATTGAGAATATTTGAAACAAAAAGACCACTAAAGCCCATACTCCTCAGTGCTAGTCAATGGACTTTAAAGAGAGTAAAATATTTGGGAAGCTTTTCTGATAAACATTGAAAATCAGTCGAGCTAAAAGCTCTAGCCAAGAAAATTGATTGGTTTGGAAATGTTTTAAATGGCAATTCTCTTCCTTTGTTTTCTTTTCCTTTGGCAGATCCGTCGGGAGTAAGTTTTTAAAAAAGCTGTAGTTTATGTTACATTGTAATTGATTTGTCGCCAACTGCTGGCTCTTTGCTAACATGCATGTTCCATTGTCAACACATTCCTAACTACAGATAAGAAAAGGACACATTGTCCATGCTTAAAGTGTGTGTGACAGCACTTAAGTAAAACTGCAACTTTTTGTTGGTCAGAAAACAATTAACTTCACACATTCGTAGGGATTCAGTGTTTCACAAGGTTCTGACAATGCATTATATGTATTTTTATAAGTACTGCCACTTTTGAACAAAACGTTTTTTTGGGAGAGGGAGGTTTTTTCATCTTTGTCTATTATTTTGAAAAAAAGTACCTAAAGTAAAATTGAGGTTTGATTTTGGTAACTTCAGAAACAACAACAACTTGCATTTATATAGCACCTTTAACATAGTAAAACATCCCAAGGCACTTCAGAGGAGTGTATCAAACAAAGTTTGACACCGAGCCACATGACAGGTGACCAAAAGCTTGATCAAAGAAGTAAGTTTTAAGGAGTGTCTTGAAGGAGAAGAGAGCGGTAGGTAGAGAGGTGGAGAGGGTTAGGGACAGAATTCCAGAGCTTAGGGTCTAGGCAGCTGAAAGCACGGCTGCCAATGGTGGAGCGATAAAATTCCGGGATATGCAAGAGGCCAGAATTGGAGGAGCGCAGAGATCTTGGAGCGTTGTAGGGCTGGAGGAAGTTACAGAGATAGGGAGGGGTGAGACCATGTTAGGATTTAAAAACCAGGATGAGAATTTTTAAATCACTGTGTTGCCGGACGGGGAGCCAATGTAGGTCAGCGAGCACAGGGGTGATGGGTGAACGGGACTTGGTGCGAGTTGGGACACGGGCAGCCGAGTTTTGGATGAGCTGAAGTTTACGGAGGGTCCAAGGTGGGAAGCTGGTCAGGAGAGCATTGGAATAGTTGAGTTTAGAGGTAGCAAAGATATATATAGTAGAGAATTATGTTTCTGTAAAACGCCTTGGGATATTTTTCTGTGTTGAAGGCACTATATCATTCCAAGTTGTTGTAGAGTCTTGACATACAGTGGATGAGGTGTAGAACAAAACAATCGTGAATAGCACATTTACGGAGTTGGACACACCGCAGGTAGAGGTTGGACAGGAAGAAAGGGAACGGGTGACCAACAGGCAGAGTACTAGGCGCAGGCAGGTAGTGCAGGGGTCCCCTGTGGCCATCCCCCTCTCCAACAGATACACCACTTTGAGTACTGTTGGGGGGGATAGCTTATCAGAGGAAGGCAGCAGCAGCCAACTTCCTGGCACCAGGGGTGGCTCTGCTGCACAGAATGGGAGGAAAAAGAGGGGTAGAGCTATAGTAATAGGGGATTCAATTGTAAGGGGAATAGATAGGCGTTTCTGCGGCCGCAAATGAGACTCCAGGATGGTGTGTTGCCTCCCTGGTGCAAGGGTCAAGGATGTCTCCGAGCGGCTGCAGAACATCTTGGAAGGGGAGGGTGAACAGCCAGTTGTCGTGGTGCATATAGGCACCAACGATATAGGTAAAAAGCGGGATGAGGTCCTAAAAGCGGAATATAGGGAGTTAGGAGATAAATTAAAAAACAGGACCTCAAAGGTAGTAATCTCAGGATTGCTACCAGTGCCACGTGCTAGTCAGAGTAGAAATAGAAAGATACTTCAGATGAATACGTGGCTAGAGGAATGGTGCCAGGGGGAGGGATTCAAGTTCCTGGGACATTGGAACCGGTTCTGGGGAAGGTGGGACCAGTTCAAACCGGATGGTTTGCACCTGGGCAGGGCTGGAACTGATGTCCTAGGGGGAGTGTTTGCTAGTGCTGTGGGGGAGGGTTTAAACTAAAATGGCAGGGGGTTGGGAACCTGAGCAGGGAGACAGAGGAAAGGAAAACAAGGATAAAAGCAAAAGATAGGAAGGAGAAAAACAAAAGTGGCAGTCAGAGAAATCAACGGTTTAAATCAAACATGGCCACAGTAAATAATAATTCTAATAGGTCTAAGAGCGTTAAAAAAACAAGCCTGAAGGCTTTGTGTCTTAATGCAAGGAGCATTTGTAATAAGGTGGATGAATTGGCTGCGCAAATAGAAGTAAACAAATACGATTTGGTTGGGATTACGGAAACGTGGCTCAAGGAAGGCCAGGACTGGGAACTCAACATCCAGTGGTATTCGATATTCAGGAAAGATAGGCAAAAAGGAAAGGGAGGTGGGGTAGCATTACTGGTTAAAGAAGGGATTAACACAATTGTAATGAAGGATATTAGCTCTGATGAGGTGGAATCTGTATGGGTAGAATTGAGAAATACTAAGGGGAAAAAAACGTTAGTGGGAGTGGTTTAGAGACCTCCAAACAGTAAGGCGGAGGTTGGGGATGGCATTAAAAGGGAAATTAAAGAAGCGTGCAATAAGGGCACAGCAGCCATCATGGGTGACTTTAATCGACATATAGATTGGGCCAACCAAATTAGTAACAATACTGTGGAGGAGGAATTCCTGGAGTGTTTACGGGATGGTTTCCTGGACCAATATGTCGAGGAACCAACCAGAGATCAGGCCATCTTAGACTGGGTATTATGTAACGAGAAAGGATTAATTAGCAATCTTGTTGTACAAGGCCCCTTGGGTCGGAGCGATCATAATATGATCGAATTCTTCATTAAGATGGAGAATAAAGTAGTTGACTCAGAGACTAGGGTCCTCAATTTAAATAAAGGAAACTACGATGGTCTGAGGAGCGAGTTGGGTAGGATTGATTGGGGAATGGCACTCAAAGGGTTGACGGTGGATAGGCAATGGCAAACATTCAAAGACCGAATGGATGAACTACAGAATTTGTTCATCCCAGTTTGGCATAAAAATAAAACAAAAAAGGTGACCCAACCGTGGCTAACAAGGGAAATTAGGGATAGCATAAGGTCCAAGGAGAGGGCATATAAATTGGCCAGAAAAAGCAATAATCCTGAGGATTGGGAGCAGTTTAGGATACAACAAAGGGATTAATTAAGAAAGGGAAAATAGAATATGAGAGTAAGCTTGCAGGGAACATAAAAACTGACTGTAAAAGCTTTTATAGATATGTGAAGAGAAAAAGATTGGTGAAGTCAAGCATAGGTCCCTTGCAGTCAGAATTGGGGGAATTTATAATGGGGAACAAAGAAATGGCTGACCAACTAAATACATATTTTGGTTCTGTCTTCACAAAGGAGGACACAAATAACCTCCCAGAGATGCCGGGGAACATAGGGTCTGATGAAAGGGTGGAACTGAAAGAAATCAGTATTTGTAGGAAAATGGTGTTAGGAAAATTGATGGGACTGAAGGCCGATAAATCCCCAGGGCCTGATAATCTACATCCCAGGGTACTTAAGGAAGTGGCCCTAGAGATAGTAGATGCATTGCTGGTCATCTTCCAGAACTCGATAGACTCTGGAACGGTACCCATGGATTGGCGGGTAGCTAATGCTACCCCACTATTCAAAAAAGTTGGTAGAGAAAAGGCGGGGAATTATAGACCGGTAAGCTTGACATCGGTAGTGGGGAAAATGCTAGAGTCCATTATAAAAGATGTAATAGCAGAGCACTTGGAAAGCAGTGACTGGATCGGACAAAGTCAACATGGATTTACAAAAGGTAAATCATGCTTGACTAATCTACTGGAATTTTTTGAGGATGTAGCTGGTAAAATAGATAAGGGAGAACCAGTGGATGTGGTGTATTTGGACTTTCAGAAGGCTTTCGATAAGGTCCCGCATAAGAGATTAGCGTGCAAAATTAAGGCACATGGGATTGGGGGCAAGGTATTGACTTGGATAGAGAACTGGTTGGCGGACAGAAAGCAAAGAGTTGGAATAAACGCGTCATTTTCCGAGTGGCAGGCAGTGACTAGTGGGGTACCGCAAGGATCGGTCCTAGGACCCCAGCTGTTCACAATATATATTAATGATCTGGACGAGGGAACTGGATGTAATATCTCCAAATTTGCAGACGACACAAAGCTGGGTGGGAGGGTATGCTGTGAGGAGGATGTCGTGAAACTCCAGTACAATTTGGACAGGTTGGGTGATTGGGCAGAAACATGGCAAATGCACTATAATGTGGATAAATGTGAGGTTATCCACTTTGGTGGCAAAAACAGGAAGGCAGATTATTATTTGAATGGCAATAGATTGGGAGAAGGGGAAGTGCAAAGAGACCTGGGTGTTCTTGTGCACCAGTCGCTGAAGGTAAGCATGCAGGTGCAGCAGGCGGTTAAGAAGGCAAATGGTATAATGGCCTTCGTAGCAAGAGGGTTCGAGTACAAGAACAAGGATGTCTTGCTGCAGTTGTACAGGGCCTTGGTGAGACCGCACCTTGAGTATTGTGTGCAGTTTTGGTCGCCTTACCTGAGGAAGGACGTTCTTGCCATGGAAGGAGTGCAGCGAAGATTCACCAGGCTGATACCTGGGATGGCAGGAATGACGTATGAGGAGATATTGTGTCGATTGGGCTTATACTCACTGGAGTTTAGAAGATTGAGAGGGGATCTCATCGAAACCTATAAAATTCTGTCAGGCCTGGACAGACTAGATGCAAGAAGGATGTTTCTGATGACCGGGGAGTCCAGAACCAGGTGTCATAGTCTAAGGATAAGGGGTCAGCCATTTAGGACTGAAATGAGGAGGAATTTCTTCACCCAGAGAGTGGTGAACCTGTGGAATTCTCTGCCACAGAGGGCGGTGGAGGCCAGTTCATTAAGTATTTTCAAGAAAGAGTTGGATATATTTCTTAAGGCTAAAGGGATCAAGGGATATGGGGAGAAGGCAGGGACAGGGTACTGAATTTGGATGATCAGCCATGATCTCATTGAATGGCGGAGCAGGCTCGAAGGGCCGAATGGCCTACTCCTGCTCCTATCTTCTATGTTTCTATGTTTCTAGTTGCTGCAGTACTTACAATGTGAGGAATTCTCAAATGTTAGGCAAGGGTACCGAGGGACATGGAGCTTAGGCGGGTAAATGGAATTGAGGTACAGATCAGCCATGATCTAATTGAATCAGATTTCCACTACCCTTTGTGTGAAGAGAAACAAATAATAATTATTTTCTTTTAAAAGTATTATATTTTGTAAATTATAAGATAGATGTCTACAACTACCTTCAAACCAGCATACTTTTCTTGCATTCCTGTTACTTTAAAAAAAGAAAAATCATAGTGTACTGCACAGCTACACTCGCTGACTATTTGTGCTGGATCTTCCTCATTAGGGTGGGGTAGAGGTGGGGCGGGACTTCAACTCATCCCTCCAGCTCCACTGTGACACTGGCCCATTTTTCTGGATTAGGAGTCATTGGCCATACAGAGTGGGCTTCAGCCGAATTTCACAAACAAGAGCGAGCCATCCAGGGCTGAAGAAAGGAATTCGGAGATGTTGCAGTGAGAACAAGAGGCCTTAAAGGGGCAGAAAAGCCCAAAGAAGAAGGGAGCTGCAGCCTTTTTAGATTTTGACAGAGACTTGAGGTGGGATAGTGAAGGAAAATTCAGCCCGTTGTATCCAGAAGAATTATTTTAAGGAGAAAGTCCCATAAATATAAAACACCATTGTGGAGTTCTATAAATCATTTAATTTTAACATTTTGAATATGAACAGAAAAATTAAGTGCCTTTTTTATTCCTTGTAAATGAGTTAATTTGCATGCAATCTTGACTGGCTATGAACATTGATTGTTTCAAACAGCCTTTCAGAGCACAGTAACATAAGATTGACTTTAAAGATTTTTTCCCCCTCTAAAGCATTAAAAAAAAACAATATTCCCAAATGCGTTCATTATCTATCCATCATGAGGAATAGTAACTGAATACAAATCAGGATCTGACAGGGTCCCACTGCAGTACCACTGGAAGTTTGTTGCTGGGCAGTGGTGCACTCTCTCTTGGCGCTGGGAATCCCTCCATGCATCTGTGATGAATCCCAAGCCAGGAAACTGGGTCATGGTGGGGACGGCGTAAGAGGAGTAGGCAGAAGCCAGGCCCCATCGCTGGTGGAGAATCCTGGCTCAAATATTTAAATCCATGCCTTTTATATTCTTAGTTAACACATCGGGTGCAGACTACTCTTCAAAAACTGGTACGCACCTGAACTGTAATTGGCCTGTTCTCTCCACAGATGCTGCCTGACCTGCTGAGTATTTCCAGAATTTCATGTATCTGTTTCAACCTTCCAACATCTGCAGTTGTTTGCTCTTTGTTCTTTTTATATTTCTCTTTCTCGCTACCTGACTTTCTCTCTCTATAAAATGCTGCATTGAAGCTGTATGCTGTACTAAAGCTCTGAATTTCATTAGAGGCCTACTTACCTGCAGCCAATTTAATCTGATGTTTCAGTCCCAGGTAACTTAGCTCACTAAGTTTTAGGTATACTGTTATAGTTTTTGTACAGCAGCACTATTTTTACCCTATAATTAGCCTCCACATGGCAGGCACTTTTTCGAAGTGAAGTAAAAGCCCTTCTTTATTTATGATTTCCGCAGAAAAAAACAGTCGCAATTGTTTTACCAGTTGCTCATGGAAACTGCAGAGCTGGACTTCCTTTTGGTGTTATTTGAAGAGACGAGGGAGTGCTCATATGGAATATCATTCTATTCACCCACAACAGCGAGTGTCCATGTGCCCCAGTATCCTCAATTACAAACACCCCAGCAATGCAGCACCCAGGCCAGTTCGTAAAGTGCACTCACAAGTTGTACGTAGTGAAAAGCACCTTACATTGCTTTAATGGTGCTTAGATCATTTGCACTGCCACACATCTTGTTGCTGACACTGCAGTGCTGAAATAAGGTCAGACCTCTTCAGCTTTAACATGACTGCAGAGCTGAGGGCTTAGAATCAATGCACAGTGTGACCTCCAGTGATGTCAGTAAGTCACCAAGCTCTGTGTCATTTTTGTGACTGCCACCTTAGTCATACTGCAGTGAAGACCATATTTGCGGCAGTGGCTGGTACTTGTTTGTACTGATATAACTCCAGTGTTGTTGATTCATAACCTTGACTCTAGAATGAAATGTGCAGTGAGACAGTGTTGATCTTCCTGATTATTATCTAGCAAAGCCATTAAGTTTGAAGTTGTTTTCCCCTTCAATTTACTGCTCTAAATAGGACACTCATGTTGGATACAATTCCACCAGTGTTGAGCATCCTCTGGTATCCCGACCAAATGGCCATTTTTTATTTGTGATTGCCAACAGGTTATTTCACCAAGAAGAGCATTGCCACTGAGTCCAATCCTGTTCTCACTCAATCTTTTCACAAAAAGTCACAGGTTAGAGAGCAGGAGAAGGAACCCTGGCTGATTTCCCCTCTGTACTTCAGAGATGTTTAGATCAACTGTGGTGTTCCTCTTGCTACCATGACTGAGATATGTTAACTCAGCACCGACTGAGTATCTAACCTGACCCTTCCGGTATGTATAGCTCAGTTCCACACTTGACTGTGTACCTACCAACAGAGCCAATGGGGGAGCTCATAACCATGTATCAAAACACCTAACAAAACAACCATGCTATTTCAGACTAGACTCTGGTTTGGGTTTGGCTAAAAGTATTCTTGTTTGTCACCACAGCAAAGAAAGAATGCTCTTCCAGGAAGTGACTTCAGAGGGCAGAGGAACAAGGCCTTCGAGTTATATCAAAGTGATCTTTGGCATTTGTTGTCATAATGAAAACCTATTGAAGCACTCACTAAACTGTCTCTGGGAAGTGTCTGTAGCTAATGGGGTATGATTAAGCAAATTCTAATTGCAGTTTGTGGTTAGGATGATAACGTGTTCTGTATGGGTTACAAAACTGACCTTAAATGTGCATTGCTACCTCAACCTTCAGCTTGTGATGCCATATCCTCAGTCTATAAGTTAGCATTTACCTGTGAAAGGCAGTTGAGTTGTATTGTATGAGCAGAATATTTTCCTGCGTTAAACAGAATATCTGTAGTATGTTAAACTTAGCCAACAGTAGCTGTGAAATCTGTGCCTTTTTTTTAAAAACAGAAAACAAGAGCTTGCACAGATTACAATGTTTCTTAGGGGAAGGATGGTCTAGGCACAGCACTTTCTTTTTAAAGCACTCCCCCAAAATACTCACTCCTTCTTGTTGAATTGGTCTTTTGGAGCACTGGAAATCTTGCCTAAGACATTTGTGAGTGCTATTTTCTGCCTTGCTCCCAATTACCTTGGCTGATATTAGGCCTGAATGCACCTCCTTGACTTAAGAACTCCTTGGAAAGATTTTCACCACAATAACTTGGATCTTTTTGGCATTACTGTTGATTGGCTTAATCTTGGCTGGACAGGATAGCTTCAGTGGGCTTTTTTTTAATCAAGACCCCAATCCTATCTTCATCCATGTATACAGTTTCCACTTAAAGTGGTTGGATGGTGATGAGGAATAGTAGCCTGTTAATTCCTTCCTTAGCCAGGGGTGTTAAAGCTAATTGTGCGGTGAGTCATTGTTGATATTCCTGATTATTATCTAGCTATTCTGGCTGAGATGTGTTAACTCGGCACAGAGCGGGGATCGAACCCGAGGCCCTTCTGGTCTGCCTGGTGCAGCTTCACACTGGGCCATTCCACATTACCAACTGAGACATTGGAAGAGCAAATCACAGTTGCATTTATAATCTCAGGATTGTTCGTACAATCTGCAAATTTATTTTCTTGTATGAAGTTGTGGCTGTGGTATTAAACTGGGTATTAAATAACTTCCTGCCCAAAAACTCTGAGGGACTTGGAATGAGCTGAGTGGATTTGCAGGAAGGAGAATGATATTGCACTCGGTTACTGTGGGCAGAAAAGCTCTGAAAGGTGCCTCAATTTTAAAATTCTCAAATAAAAACAGAAAATGTTGGAAATACTCAGCAGGTCAGGCAGCATCTGTGGCGAGAGAAACAAAGTTAACGTTTCAGGTCGATGACCTTTTGTCAGAGCTTGTTTTCAAATCCTTCCATGGCCTCACCCCTCCCTATCTCTGTAACGTTCTCGAGCCCTACAACCCTCCTGGATCTCTGCACTCTTCCAATTCTGGTCTCTTGCGCATCCTCAATTTTCATTGCACCACCATTGGCAGCCGTGCCTTAAACTACCTAGACTTAAGCTCTGGAATCCTCTCCCTAAACTGATCTGCATCTCTACCTCAATTGTTTGGAACATTGTGTAAATGAAGACATGTTGGGGGTGAAATTCAACATTGGCAATCGCACAAAACGGGTGACAGTGAATCAATCGCTATCTAGTTTTAAGCGCCACCCGATTTTCTTGTACATTGTGTACAGCCGGCTTCGGTTTCTCTGGCGTCCGTTTTGCGCTGTCGCCAAAGATGAATTTCACCTCTGTTGATTTCTGCGGGGACGAATGTAACATTTGACAACAATTGAAAGGTATCAAGGCTGTTCTTTAATGATGCGCCAGTTAGAGCCCATGCAATACCCACAAGGAACTGGGATCATGTAAAAACATCTCCTATTAAGCAAGCACTGTTTATTCTGCTGACAAACAGATTTTGAAAAGATCGCAGCACTGACGTTTCTGTGTGGTTTTCTGTTTTCCGTCTCCTGTGGTTGAAATACAAGTGCCAGAAATGACATTTTTGGATGCCACATCAGTAAGACTCAAACTAACATTTTAAAGAAGCAAACACAGACTGGATTTAAATCCCATAGTGAACAATGGATACCAAAGAGCTCTAGCAGTGGGTTTCTACTCACGCTGTTAATCTATCCTTTCTCTTTTCGAATACTGATGGACCTGCTGCTCTCTGTGTTTATTTCAAATTTCCAGCATTTGTAGGTTTTATCTTGAACAGATACTTAAGAGTGATTACAAGGCACGATTCTAATCAAGAGGTTCAGTGGATTATTTAGACAATAATGGATATCCAGGAGTGATTTTAAGGTACTAGTCTAATCAAAGGATTCTGATATATGATAAACTGAGAATGATGATGAAGTTGTTTTCTGAACCCCTTGATAACATCACAGCATTGAAACCACTCATTCATACTTTGGCTGTGATTTTTCTTCTTGATGCGGCTTGGGGGCGGGACAGCTGCCTTCCGGGTTCCAATCCCGCCCTCAACAACGTCCGATGCACTGACGGAATTTTGCGTCAATTGGCCTTGTTAAGCCCACCCTGAGGGCTTGCCGGCCAATTAAGAGAAAGCCGGTGTCACATGATGTCAGTTGATGACGCTTCATCTGCTGGTTTTCTTAAAGGGGTCACGCACTTTTTTTTGACAGCTGACTTTTCAGTGTTTGACAGCATTGAGGTGCTGCAAACACTGACAGTCACTGTACAAAGGTGTGCCCTTGCACCCAGGCTCTCCAGTGGCTCCCTCCTTCGGCTAGGACAGATGGCAGCTGCAGGTGAGGTTACAGAAGTGATCTGTCACTGGTGAGAGAGGTTCTCCCAATGAGGTGGGGCTACACAAACAATTCAAAACTTGTCACCTACAGAAAAGTCTAAATACATTAAAAATGATTTTCCCAAAATTTCCTTACCTCTGAAACTCACCAGTGTACCATTGGATCCTTCACACCACTTCTGCAGCTGTCATCAATGCAGAAACATTACAGTAGACCCACAGCATGCCACACTTACCTGGCGTGGTGTCCGGACGTCGGGAAGCCTGCAGTAGACCTGTCAAAATTGCAAAAAGCCTCTTAACTGTCTGTTAACAACCTGTTAACAAGCAGTTAAGTGGCTATAATCTTCATCCCGCCACTAGGTGTTGGGTTCACGCGCAAATCGGGGACCCAACACCTGGGAAGATTAATTGGAGGTGGGTTGACAGCGGGTTTCTGACCCACTGTCAATCTTCGCAATTTTGCCAGATGTCCCGCCTCCAAACCCGCCCCCTGAGCGCCTGCAAAATTTCCCCTGTTATTTAACATGGGACGGGGAAGTGGGCGGGGGTTCTTGTATTTCTATTCGGCAGTAGCTGTTAATGTAGACATTAGCTGTGCATGTGCTGCATGTCTGCATGAACACTAACATTTAGATTGTAGCAATATTGATCGTGATGTCATTAATGTTGCTTTATCAAGAAGTAGTTGCCAGTTGGATATTGGAAAATTGAAAACCCAGTACATGTTTTAGAGACACTTTGGACTCCCTCAGCACTGCACTGAAGTGTCAGCCTAAATTATGTACTCAAGTTTTTGGAGTGGGACTTGAACCCACAACCTATGACTCAGTAGCAAGAGTGCTACCAACAAGTAACTAGGAGTGCAAATCTCAGTCTCGATTGACATACACAGGCTTCCTCCTAGTACGTGTGCACATCATCCTTACCACTGGAGAAAGTGTGGAAAATACACAATAGAGACTCTCCGCGAGCCTTAACCAAGGAGCATCATTAATAACACCTGTGGAGCTGACAGCCAATTGAATCAAAGTGTGAGCAGTAAACTTTGGGGAAATTAGTTAAAAAAACTGGAAGTCATTTAGGGGGAAAAATTGAGTTGCGCCCCCTTTGGGGCACTAACTTTGCCGCCCCTGTCTTGTTTTGCACACTTTGTACAAAAATAATAAATTGCAGGACAACGGAGTATTACAGTTTAAACTCTTTTAATGAAGCATCAGGTCTGTAAGCTTTCTCAATCAATACAGCACCGTGTGGACAAGATGGAGTCCGGGCCCTGGGTCTTCTAAACAATAGCAGTCCTTACAGATGCCTGCAGGCCAATGACAACTCAGCATGTGATCACATGTGAATATAATAGGTATTCCTTACAGATGCCTGCGGGCCAATGATAATTCAGTATGCAAATGTTACAGCCACTGTGGCCGAAATTCATCGGTAGCGCCCCAAGAGAGAAGCGGGGCGCTACTGGAAGTGCCCCGCCTCCCTCTTGGGGCGCTGTGAGGGAATATCATAGCGCTACGTGCCGTGGTACTGCAGGCCTTCCTCCTCTTCTTAAAGGAGAGGGGCCTTGTGCAACACGACCCAGTGCCCAGCTGGACCACCAGGGATCGAAGTGGTAGCAAAAGAGCCCTGGTACCCAAGAGAAGTGCTGAGCTCACGGAGCGCAGCAGGCACTCCGCGGGGGGGGGCTTCTCAGAAGGCCGGGGACGGCAACAGGGGTAGCTGCTGGCAGGCGGCCAGCAACAAAAATGGCCGCCTGGCACCTCCCCTTTAATTAGCGCCGCCCCAGCCGCAGGTAGGCTCCCCTGACCCTGTCGGACATAGCGTCCAGCGGTAAGTCAGGGGGTGCTACCAAAGATCGTGGCCGGGGCGCTGCGCATGGCGGTGACGTCATCGCCGGTGGCACAGCGCTGCGGGGCACTGACAATTACCGCCACCGCTAACCTCCCGCTGAATTTCATGGGAGGTGCTGGCGGCGCCGCGCCCGGGCACTAGTTGCTTTGCGCCCCGTTAGCACCCTCAAAGCAACCGAATTTTTCCCCCTTAGTTCTCACAGCTGGGAATCACACATCACAGTGCAGATGTTACTAGCATTTACACTCAATGAAAGTAAGGTGAAAACAGGCAGAAACCAACCTATCTGTACCACCACAATATTGCCCAGTGGTCAGACCAGGAGCAACATTGAAGGCATCAGCATTGTTACACCAGACCAGACCAAACCGAACTGGGGGAGAGGAAATTTATCAAGAAAATAAACTTATTGGGCCTAAAATCCCAAAGACCCCTTTTAAGGGGGTGGAATTGCGGTGGAGCCCAGGTTGAGATGATTGGGTCCTTTACGTAGTTGGGACAGACAGCTCATGCCTGTAGAGGTGCAACAGCAGCCCCTGACCTTGGGTGCCACCGGAAAATCCTGCTGCTCTGAGGAAGGGAGCGCAAGTCCCGCATTGGGCCCAAGACTGTAGTGAAACAAAAACAAAAAGTCGATGCTCAAAGGTAATGGTGAGGCAGCAGGTAAGCAATCCCTCTCAACAGGTATGGGATCAGCTGGGCCAAACGGGCAAGCTGGACAGAGTTCCTGACATAGAACGGAATGTCCCCACACATGCCTCCCGTCTATTACCCAGATATAGGAGAGGCAGGTGGAGAATGTGCCCACCCATAGGTCTTTGGTTTCTTTCTGAGAGCAAATGTGGCTCCGCACCCACATCACAATGCATTTCCACTCTCCGTGGTGCCCAGAATTTCAGGCCCATTATAATCAACATAAATCATAATCATAAATCTTTGCATTATTGATATATGTTGCTCAGAAAGGTAGGGATGATAGATTTATAGATTCTTTTCACATTTTATTCAATTTTGGAATGGTATAACACTTAGATTATCAATACAGAATAAACGCATGACAAAGTTCTGGCCAGTTAAATGCATAAATCAGCCCAAACCAATAAAGTAATACATTATGCCAGGTATGGTCAATAAAAGCTGACAGTTCACTCACTTCTCATAGTCATACTCTGTATCCCTCTGTTAAATGCTGCACAGGATTTTTGGAAACTGGGTATAGGTTGTAGGTCTTTCATATTTAAGGAGCTGTTGCATGCTGGTGCCAGAAAAACATTTGTCCCACTTTTCAATTAGAGTTGTCACTGCATAAATTGCATCAGTCAAGCTTGTGCTGCATGGATGATATGTTGCACAGGATCCATATGTTGGTGTCGGCTTTTACAAATATGGGGCCATTCCATGATCTGGTTCTCGCAGGGAGTGCATCTCGGAAAATCTCAAGCATGCAGCCCATGAGTTTTCAGCCATTGAAATTAATAGACGAAAAATCATGAAGTGTGCAGCTGCAATTTCTGAAGATGACTTTCCCTGTATGTGCCAGACCATTGAGTCACCCCATAAAGGGTACAGTAGGTCAGGGTGGAGAAGATGCTCATTTCTAAACATTCAGCTGAAGCTTTAATGAAAAAGATTTTGAGCTTCAGAGGGTTTGTTCCTTTGTCCCTAGATCTGTCAGGTACTGAGGTATTCATCTCCCAAGTATATATTTTTTATTTTCTCTCCTCCTTTCTTAAAGGCTCTGACTCCTGAATGGGGTACAGTTCAATGGGTGCCAGGACTCCTCCATGCTTTGAGTTGTAATCCTTTATTTATGAGTCTAGATTGAGAGTGTTGGCAGGCTAGCTTACCAATTGGAGGGCATTGCAGAGAGATATTTCTAACCGCACTCAATGAGTGGACTTTCAACTGCTGGCTGCTTGTTTCTCACCTGAAAATGGGCGACTGGCAGTTGAAAATCTGCTGGGGAGCTTGTGGACTCATTTGTCCATCAGAATCAACACTTAGCCCCTTTATATAGGCACTCATCACTCCTGCTCAACCAGGCAGGAGGCTGTTGCAGTATGAAAATTTGGGTATTATGCCTGTTGTAAGCTTTACAGAGAAAGGGGAAGAGCATGTACGGCACATGCCAGTCCCATTTCTCTAGGTGCTGAGAGACCTAAGTGGACAATCCATAAAGGGACAGCTGAAGCCTCTTCAGAAAGGTGTCATGTTTTCTTCAAGATTCTTGTAGGCCAGGAGTAGCAGGAGTGCGCCTCTGGGTCACACAGAATTCTTCCAGGCTGCCATCAGCCTATTCTACCCCACCAACAGGCCTTATTTGTCGTCCAGCTTTGTGGGCACATCCAGCTGATTTCTGCCTCAGTGTCGTTAGGTGCACCGCAACTCGACGAGAAAACGTTGAACAATTTGGAAAGACATTTGAAAAGTGGTTCGAGGCTCCCAACTGCCACTTTGGTCGCTTTGCCGACATCACGCCCGTTCGATGCCCGAACCAAAAGTCTTCCCCCGTGTCCAAGCATGTGCGCTTTCAGATAACATTGCTGGGAAGATTTTTCGCCCCATACAGTCTAGCATTACAATGGCAAATTGCAGCATCTCAAATCCTGCCCCGGTCGAGATGAACAAACTTAACACAAACCAGAAATGGAGGTTGCTCCTTCTGATCTGCATGGTTTTAGTTCTACATCACAGTCTTTTACTCAAGTAGCCATCGGGATAGCTTCTTGAAAATAATTTCATCCAAAGTTACATCTTTAGCGTCTCCTTCCACCACACCGGCCAGCTCCCTTCAAGTAACTAGCAAGGAACATAGGGCAAATGTTCAAGATTTTAAACTGCTTTTCCACCCCCCTCCCCTCCACAAAAAAAATCATGCTAAAAAGTAGAGCTGCCACAGCATAGGTCAATAACTTTTGAAACAACAAATATCTCTGCCTGCAACATTCCTCGGTGACGAGTTGAAGCTGTTGTATGGGATTTGTTGCAAAATAAGTTTGAGGCCACAAAGGAGCTGAAGAAAAGGATTTGTCACATTCTTATCTCTGACAGGAAAATGTTAAGAAACCTCTGGTGCTTTGAAAATAACTTGCAAGTGCAATAATTGCACGACCAATTTGTGACAAAATTGGAGTTTTAAACAGCCTTGTGAAAATTGGCCCCATAGTGCGAGCTTTTAGACGTGGCCTGAGCCTTCAATCATAGAAGAACCTCATAAAATGCTTCACAGGGGGGCTTTAGAAGGTAATACTCTAAACAAAACAGCAGTACAACCAAATAATTTGGGCCTTAGTGCCAGCACGTCTATTCCTGACTATCCTTTCTAACTTATTGCACGGCAAAAATTTGTTTAAAACTTTGATTTCTTTCAGCTGCAATTGGACATTACTGGGGGCAACATTCCCTGCTTTGTATCAGTATTGATTTAAAAACTGGTAGAGACGGGAGACCACAAACATGTTGCCCCAGAGTTCTTCTGCAAATTATTGGGTCTCGTGCGGCCCAATTCACAGCAGTTTAATAAATGTAGCCTTCAGCTGAAGATTCATTTCAACAACTTCCCCCTTATTCTGTCCAAAGGGTTTTCAGATTCTGTCAAAGCAACAAAATTAATCCCCTTCATATAGACTCCCAACCTTCTCTGTCACAAACATGTCAGGCCATCTGTTTAACAATGCTCTTGAAAGCAGTCATTGAAATGGTTTTCTATGCTGGAAATATTAGTTTACAGTAGTTGAATGCACAATAGCCTATCACGATAGAAGTTCCATGAAATAGCCAGTGGGCCATTCCTCAAATTGAATTACAGGTTGTTCCACTTGGAGAATTGTCCTACAGAGCAAAGCAAAGATCTAATGGATTTTCTGTCCATTAAGCAAGTCATACTTTGTTTTCTTCAGATTTGGGGCAGAGAGAAAGGAGGGGGGGGCGATGGTGTGTAACTGCGGTAAGGGGTCTTATTTGATAAGACAAATAATAATCTAATAAAGAATTAGAAAGTGCAAGACTTGCAAGGTACTCCAATCTATTTTGACAATTTCTATACCTCTTAACAGAAATATTCTCAATCTGCGAAGTAAAAACCTTGCGTCTGGCACATGCCCCTCACACCTCGCCTTTGAAAAGTGTTGTAAATGAAAGTGTGGCTTCAGGACACCACATCTTCAGACCTTCACGTCTGCTGGGCAAAAAACTGGTTCAAACAAATCAAAAGTATCAAAAAGTACCAATGAGGAATGAGTAACTGGCAGAAAGCCAACCAATCAAATCCTGCAATTTTCAAGGCTATCATTCACAAATCAGCAAGTACCACAAAAACAACCAATTAAATTGCTCAAAACATTTCTTCATATTATCTTTTGTATAAAAAAAATAAATTATATTTACAATATAATCAATACAATTTTGAAACAAAATCAACCCTAAATTTGGTTATTTCATGCCTCAAAATCCCCTCACTCCTGTATAGGCCTCCCTTTCTGCTTGGAGCCTAGGGCTTGAGTTGGAAATCTCACGAGTGTCTTGGGAATTCTGGCTGCTGTGGACGAATTGGTGTGCAACATTTCAGGAGTAGTTTGCACCTTGCTCCTGTGGAAGTACAGTACCCAGAGTGAATAGACAAAACCAGGCAGAAAATTCACAAATAATTCTGAGGCATGACAAACAGAAAAGGATCTAATTTTTCAGTGTCTTATACAGTTGAAGCCATCAAATAAAAATGATGGGCTAATGGTGCTGTTTGGCATGTTTCTGTCCATCAGGGGGACTGACATGCGTCAGTTTGGTGTTGATCTCAGACATTGTGGTCAGTTAGTTAGACCTGGACCACGGGGAATGTTCACCTGTTTATGTGCTGGTCATTGGAGACTTAATAGTTGGAGAAACTATCCTGGGTGGTGCAATACCAATAGCAGCTTCAGCAAGAGCTAAAAATGCACCAAATTTCTGCAGCCCACATCCTGACCCTCTCATCCTCTCCTGCTGTCCTTTGCCAACCTTCACTAGCTCCCAATATACCATGTTCAAAATACTTCTTGTCCTTATTTAAAAATCCCTTCATGGTCTCGTCCCCACCCTCCTGCTGCAAGCTCCTCCAGCTCAATGCGCCAACCCACTCCTTACACTTCTCCTGCCGCATTGACCTTCCTCACTTGGCAGCACAGCTTTCAGCTGTCCAGGTGTTACTCTTTGTAAATCCCTCCCTAAATGCCTTAACCTTGCTACTTTTCTCCTCCCCCTTTGAAAGCTTTAAAACCTATCTTTTTGAAACATGCATTTGTTCACCTCTCCTAATTCTTCGACTATCAATTGCTTCGTTCTGTCCTATATGAAAAGTCCTGGATCATTTCGGTAGACTGAAGGTGCTGTACAAGTGCAAGTTGTTGTTATAAATAACTGGAAATAAGACGTTTTAGGGAGAGATGAACCAGAAATGTTATTAGCTTAAGCAAGTTTTAAACAGTGAGAGGTAACTAGTATTACAAGTATATCTGTGAGGTCGTATCTTTCCGCATCAGTAAGATATGTAGGCTAGAAATGTTTGGCCAGCGGGAGGGAGGAAGTGGGCAGAGGAACTCTGCCATGATTCCAGTGTGGGGTGGGCTGCAATTCAGTGCAGAACCCAGCTCTGACAGATTTCTGTTCTTGTAATTAGCCCCTCAAATAGAGCCTGGGGGAGTGCACTTTTCTTCTGCCCACCCCCTTTACATTAAAAGCTAACTCTGGGTGCGTTCCTGGGAATTCCACCCAGCTCGCCCTTGGTAGACCCAGCAGGACCTATATCTGCTGAGAACAGGAGTAGGTCCCAAGGTGGATCTGCTGAAGTTCCCAAAACTTTAGAAGAGAATGATAATTGTTCCCAGTGGGATTGATTATCATTGGATGAAATGCCCTGCAAGTCTGGGAAAGATTTTTCTTGCCTTCCTGTTGGGCCCAATTTGGGTCTCCATGTTGCCCCCTTTTGGAGTGGCAGGGTGCCACTTTTACTTCCGCTTCCTCTGCAGGTGGGCACCTCTGTTGCCCAGCTACAAGTGTGATGCCTACCCTGAATATCCTAATGGCCCTGTCCATGGGTTTTGGGACAGGCTCAGCCGCACAGCAAAGTGACGGGCAGAAGCCCTGCCCTGACGCACTTTTGCCTCTTCAAATGGGTAGCAGAATTTTTAGGCTGTAATATTTTTGTCAGTCAGGTAATCTATTGCTTCAATAAATTGGTTGTATTACAGTAATGGATGAATGGCTGGTGCATTTATGCTGCAGCTGGACTGTGATAAACATCAGAAACCACACTGCACTGGACCACCCATGATCAACACCACAAAGAGCTTTCTTATTTTATTAATCTCTTTGAACACCTTTTTATGGGGAGGGGGCCAGCTGATCACAGTTGATGCATAACTTTGTTTTCATGTGTTTTGTCAATGTTTCAATTTTTGCAAAGAAAAGTCAAAATTTGTGAAATGTTAGGTTCTCAAAGGCTGGAAAAAGAAACACGAGGCTGTTGACTCTCTTGGTGATGAGATTTCTGGTGTGGACGTGAGGCAGAATTTGTAAATCAGACTGATTGACTCATGGAAAGTGCTGTGGAGAATATTTTGTTAGTTTCTCCCCGTAATGGTCTGATGATTTCAAAAGGAACAACAACTTCCAAATCTTGTGTTACGTGGATTTTATTGGGTTATATTGTTTAAACCTGAAATATAAGGGTAAATTTTGTGGGGCCCTCTGCTCCTGGTGTCATCAAATGTACCATTAATTGCACTTGGCAGGCAATATTATTTACTTTTTATTTTATTTATTAAGATGTAACTCTTCAACAGGGCTTTCATGTTAGTCTGCCAGAAAGCTGAAGTCCAACAGTATTTTATCCAGCGGAAGCTGAACGCCAACTCTCCGACACCTCCTCCTACCTCCACCTGGACCATGACCCCACTACCGAACATCAAGCCACCGTTTCCAAGACTGTCACTGACCTCATCTCCTCTGGAGATCATCCCCCCACAGCGGCCAACCTCATAGTTCCCCAACCTTCTACCTCCTTCCCAAGATCCACAAACAGGACTGCCCTGGTAGACCCATCGTTTCAGCCTGTTCTTGCCCCACGGAACTTATCTCTTCCTATCGCGACTCTATTTTTTCTCCCCTTGTCCAGTCTCTTCCCACCTACATCCGCGACTCTTCCGACGCCCTCCGCCACTTTAACAGTTTCCTGGCCCCTACCGCTTCCTTTTCACTATGGACGTACAATCGCTCTACACTTCCATCCCCCACCAGGATGGCCTGAGGGCGCTCCACTTCTTCCTTGAACAGAGGCCCAACCAGTCCCCATCCACCACCACCCTCCTCTGCCTGGCTGAAATTGTTCTCACATTGAACAACTTCTCCTTTGACTCCACTTACTTCCTCCAAATCAAAGGTGTTGCTATGGGAACCCGCATGGGTCCTAGCTATGCCTGCCTTTTCGTGGGATACGTGGATCACTCTTTGTTCCAGTCCTACTCAGCTCCCCTCCCTCACCTCTTTTTCCGGTATATTGATGACTGTATCAGTGCCGTTTCCTGCTCTCGCCCTGAACTAGATAATTTCATTCACTTTGCTTCCAATTTCCACCCTTCCCTCACCTTCACATGGTCCATCTCCAACTCTTCCCTTCCTCGACTTCTCTGTCTCCATCTCTGGGGATAGGTTATTGACTACATTCACTACATGCCCACTGACTCCCACAGCTACCTGGACTACACTTCCTCCCACCCCGCTTCCTGTAAGGACTCTATTCCATTCTCCCAGTTTCTCCATCTCCGCCGCATCTGCTCTGACGATGCCACCTTCCATACCAGTGGTTCTGACGTCTTCCTTTTTCCTCAACCGAGGATTCCTCTCTACTGTGGTTGACACGGCCCTTGACTGTGTCCGTTCTATATCCCGCACTTCTGCCCTCACTCCTGCCCCTCCCCCCCGGAACCACGATAGAGTTCCCCTTGTCCTCACCTTTCACCCCACCAGCCTCCACATTCAACGGATCATCTTCCGCCATTTCCGTCACCTCCAGCGTGATCCCACAAAACACATCTTCCCCTCACCTCCCCTTTCAGCATTCCGAAGCGACCGCTCCCTCTGCAACACTCTGGTCCACTCCTCTATCACCCCCAGCACCCCTTCCCCTTCACCTGGCACCTTCCCGTGCAAGCGCAGGAGATGTAACACCTGCCCTTATACCTTCCCCCCTTCCCACTATCCAGGGCCCCAAACACCCCTTCCAGGTGAAACAGCGATTTACTTGTACTTCTTGCAATTTAATATACTGTATTCGCTGCTCACGATGCGGTCTCCTCTACATTGGGGAGACCAAACGCAGATTGGGCAACCGCTTTGTGGAACACCTCCGTTCAGTCCGTAAGGGGGACCCCGAGCTTCCGGTCGCCTGTCACTTTAATTCTTCACTCCACTCCCACTCAGACCTCACCATCCTCGGCCTCTTGCCTTGTTTCACTGAAGCTCAGTGGAAGCTCGAGGAACAGCACCTCATCTTTCGATTAGGCACTTTACAGCCTTCTGGACTCAACATCGAGTTCAACAATTTCAGATCATAACCTCGGCCCCATCACATTTTTTATCCACATTTTTGTCTGTGTCTTTTTTTCTTCTCTCCCACATGGCAGCTGTCTTTCATTCTGCCAGCGCAATTTACACTTCATCTAGAGCCATCCTTTGTTTCTTAACCTGTCCCATTACCATCTCCTTTTGCCTTGAATATCTCTTAATGTCTCTTAACCTCTCCTGCCTTCTATCCTATCACAGACCTTCCCTTTTGTTCTTTCATCCCCTCCCCCCTTTCCCAGCCCCTACACTTGCTTAAAAATCTGTTCCATTTCCTGCTTTTTTCCAGTTCTGACGAAAGGTCATCGACCTGAAACGTTAACTCTGTTTCTCTCTTCACAGATGCTGCCTGACCTGCTGAGTATCTCCAGCATTTTCTGTTTTTATTTCAGATTTCCAGCATCTACAGTATTTTCTTTTTGTATTAGTATTTTATCTCGTATGTGTGAATATACTTCACCACCATAAATGTCCATTTAAAACCAAAATTCTCCAGTCTCGTGCAGAAAGCAATGGAGCACAGTGCATTTTGGGATCATTTTACAGGTTTGCACTCCCAGTAAAGTGCATGTAGGTGTGCTCCACCCATGATTTTACTTCATTAATTTTAATGGTCAGAAAATCGTGGGTGCGCGTGCCCAAGTTCCCAACATGCACTCCCAGCAGGTGAGGCTCCAATGCAAGACACACACTTGTAATATTACCCTCATACTGTAGTGCAGTTGTTAGATTTTATTAATGTGTAAAAATGGAATACTTAGATCTTTCATTACTTCATGGTGGTTTATTTTTGTTTAGTTTATGTCAACTGTCAGTTTGTCTCAGTTAGCAGCACTGTCATCTCAGAGCCAGAGGTTTATTGGTTCAAACCCCATTCCTGAACATAGTCTTGGCTGTTGCTCCAGCGCAGTCCTGAGGGAGTGCTTCATTGTTGAAGGTGAGACGTTATACTGAGGATTAAAGATTCCATGGCACTATTTGAAGAAAAGCAGGTCAACATTCTTCCCTGAACCAACACAGCTATAACTGATTAGCTGGCCAGTCTTGTCCTTATTCTTTGTGGGATCTTATGTGCAAAATGTCTGCTGCATTTACCAATATAATAGTCACTACATATCAAAGTAATTCATTGTGTGCAAGCATGTTGGCACATTCCTGAACAATGTGGAAGGGTGCTATATTAAACGTCTTTTTTGCAGGAGAGAAGCAATTTTTTTGTAAGAGCATAAGAATAGACAAATATGAAAAATCACCTTTTGCCCATTGCGACTCATCCCTCTTGTCTCTATAAATAATGCATCCAGCTGCATTGTGAATTAGGTTTGTGAAAGTTCTGTTACTAGACATAGCGCCTGGCTACACAGTATACACACAACACTGTATTTTGCTTGCACCATATAATGCAGAGCTTCTGTTACCAGCATATATCAGAAAGAGGCATAGTACAGTACTGTTAAAATGCTTTGCTTTAAAAGAAACAGAAAGCAACCAATTCTCATTTTATCTATGACCTTGGACCCTCATCACAATTCTGCAAATTTAGGCTCCTTGGTTGAATCACCAGGAGGTGCACTTGAGCCAGCACTGCAATCTCATTCCTGTTTGTACAATAGGATTTCAAAGATAAGTTGACTTTTTGATATCAAAGGCAGCCCATAAAGAGCCTTTTTGTCGAGCTCCACACAGACAGCCTCATTGGAGTTTGAACATACCCATACAAGAGAGTACGGATCACTGAGCCTCATTCTGTGATATCACAAAGAAACTGGAATAAGAGTTGATTTGGCTTGAGCTGCCTCTTTAAGAAACACATGTTTTTGATCTTTATTTGATCTCTGTTAAGGGTTCCTTTGTCTGGAAGGGGAAGCTGCAGCATTTCCCCGAACGCAGCATACTTTGCAGCATTCTCACCAGACTGCTTCTTCCGCTTCTTCTTTCATCTGGCAGTGTAAAAAACATTAAATGTTGACGCCTACGTTCGTCATTCAGTCTATGGCCTCTGGTGATATGGAGTGAATAGAGGCTATTCCACCAGGGAAGAATCTTAGCGAGCAGTGGGCCACAAGATGCTGCATGGTTGGTATAGGCCCCCTCCCCCTCAGTCACACATCGAGCTATCCTTCATCCTCCATTTTGTAGCAGGTGGTTGCAGAAAGCTGTGCCGCTCTCGGGTTTTACAAATCATAAGCAGAGATCAAATGAACACCTAGATCCAAACTGTTTGCTTATTCTTACTGATTTTTAGTAAACTACGGCATGTGCTTTGATGTGAAATTTCAACCTCCACCTTCACCCAGGAGCATGCTGCTCATCAACAAAGAAACTGAGCCATTTTGATTAGTGCCCATTCCCTTACTTAATCCTGGCGTATTTAGGCTTAGTGAAGAAACAGTAATTCTGATAGCGCTGTTCCAGCTCCTGAGATCAGTGAGATTTGAATTGATTTGGTTAATGTCTTGTGTTCTTGTTTATAAAGACAGTGCAATACCAGCAGTAGGCAAACAATGGTTCTATTTTTCTTGTAAGTGAAAGAGCAGAGCGTATGATCCTTAATCAAATTCTCTAACTTTGTTCCAGTCACCACCCTATTTTAAAAAGCAGCAGTGTTTTTCACAGTCTGGAAAGGTCTGCATACATCTGTTTTCAGTTAGTCTGTAATCATCTTCCAATGTGACCTTCTTTCCCCTCCTCACTCTCCCAGAACATATAGTTCGAAGGCTCAAAATGTGCGTTCCAGGTGTTGAACTATCAGATTGGCAAACTGCTGAGACATCCACAGAGATAAACCTGGAACTTTTTGCAGTATTCCAACTCTGCTCAGTCATGTACGTAGGCTCTTGCACATTCTCTAACACACCTTCATTTAAGACTAATTTAAACTTTCGGCACATGTCAGTAGACGGTTATTTCAAAGATCCATTTTTTTCCCCCTTTCATCTCGTCTACTCCCTTTTTTTCCTCTTGGTGCCCACTTATGCCACCTCATCTGCAGGGGAGGCATTGCACAGCATGGACCTTTCTGCGGCTGTCCTCAACGCTCCTCTCTGATCAGCTGGCAGGAAGTGTGCTTCCATATGGGAGGGACAAATTTTCTTCCCCCTCAAGGTGAAGCACTGTTTACCTTCTCAAGACTCCACTGGAGAACTGGAAAAGTCACCCCTTGAAGTATGATGGATGTTGAAATGATGCCAGCTGCTCCACCCTTTGGCTGAGTGGTGATATGCCAACAGTTTTTCTGAGGTCATGGTCAACAAGAAGGTATAGGTTGTTAAAATATGAACTTGGAACCAGACCTACCAGTTGGGAATTGATTATCATTGTGCCCCTAGAGGAGGAATGATGGCTGCAAAAAGCTGAATCCCAATGACTTAGCAGCTCAGGGCTGGATTGAGCCATTAATTTAGCTACTGTTTGGCACTGTAATGTGGCAGTTTTATTGGCTTTAATTGATCAGTAACCGGCCCCAGAGGGTGCTTTCAGTAAACAACACTAGTGCTGAAAATGAGAGCAAAAAGCATGGCTGCCACCAGGAGGAGTGGCTGACGTGCTCCCAATGCTCCCCATAGAGGGACTGAAACTGTTTCACTCTCATTTATGTAATGAATTTTACTTGTGTCATAGAGTCATAGAGTTTTACAGCACAGAAAGAGGCCCTTCGGCCCATCGTGTCCGCGCCGGCCATCAAGCCCTGTCTAATCTAATCCCATTTTCCAGCATTTGGTCCGTAGCCTTGTATGCTATGGCATTTCAAGTGCTCATCCAAATGCTTCTTGAATGTTGTGAGGGTTCCTGCCTCTACCACCCTTTCAGGCAGTGAGTTCCAGATTCCAACCACCCTCTGGGTGAAAAAGTTTTTCCTCAAATCCCCTCTAAACCTCCTGCCCCTTACCTTGAATTTATGCCCCCTTGTTACTGACCCCTCTACTAAGGGGAAAAGTTCCTTTCTATCTACCCTATCTATGCCCCTCATAATTTTGTACACCTCAATCAGGTCCCCCATCAGCCTTCTCTGCTCCAAGGAAAACAACCCCAGCCTGTCCAGTCTTTCTTCATAGCTGAAGCGCTCCAGCCCAGGTAACACCCTGGTAAATCTCTGCACCCTCTCCAAAGCAATCACATCCTTCCTATAGTGTAGCAACCAGAACTGCACACAATACTCCAGCTGTGGCCTTACCAGCGTTTTGTACAGCTCCATCATAACCTCCCTGCTCTTATATTCTATGCCTCGGCTAATGAAGGCAAGTATCCCATATGCCTTTTTAACCCCCTTATCCACCTGTTCTGCTGCCTTCAGGGATCTATGTACATGCACACCAAGGTCCCTCTGATCCTCTGTCTTTCCTAGGGTCTTACCATTCATTGTGTATTCCCTTGCCTTGTTAGTCCATCCAAAATGCATCACCTCACACTTTTCAGGGTTAAATTCCATTTGCCACTGTTCTGCCCATCTGACCAACCCATCTATATCATCCTGTAGCCTGAGGCTTCCCTCCTCGCTATTTACCACCCCACCAATTTTCGTGTCATCTGCGAACTTATTGATCATACCTTTTACATTCACATCCAAATCATTAATGTAGACCACAAACTGCAAGGGACCCAGCACCGATCCCTGCGGTACCCCACTGGACACAGTCTTCCAGTCACAAAAACAACCTTCCACCATCACCCTCTGCCTTCTGCCACTAAGCCAGTTTTGGATCCAATGTGCCAAGGCACCCTGGATCCCATGGGCTCTTACCTTCCTGACCAGTCTCCTATGCGGAACTTTATCAAAAGCCTTACTGAAATCCATGTAAACCACATCCACTGCACTACCCTCATCCACACACCTAGTCACCCCCTCGAAAAATTCAATCAAATTGGTCAGACATGATCTTCCCTTGACAAAGCCATGCTGGCTATCCCTAATTAATCCTTGCCTCTCCAAGTGGAGACTAATTCTGTCCCTCAGAATTTTTTCCAATAATTTCCCTACCACTGATGTTAGGCTCACTGGCCTGTAATTCCCTGGTTTATCCCTACTACCCTTCTTAGGGAAGATAGATTATGAAAGTAAATTAGCAAAAAATATAAAAACAGATAGTAAGAGTTTTTACAGTTATATAAAAAGAAAAAGGGTGGCTAAAGCAAATGTTGGTCCCTTAGAGGATGAGACCAGGAAATTAATGGTGGGAAATATGGAGATGGCAAAAACACTGAATGAATATTTTATATCAGTCTTTACAGTAGAAGACACTAAGAATATCCCAACACTGGACAAACAGGGGGCTAAAGGGGGGGAGGAGCTAAACACGATCAAAATCACTAAGGAAGTGGTACTCGGTAAAATAATGGGACTCAAGGCAGATAAATCACCTGGACCTGATGGCTTACATCCTAGGGTCTTGAAGGAAGTGGCGGTAGGGATTGTGGATGCATTGGTAATAATTTTCCAAAACTCCCTGGACTCGGCAAAGGTCCCGGCAGACTGGAAAACTGCTAATGTAACACCCTTATTTAAAAAGGGCAGTAGACAGAAGGCTGGAAACTATAGACCAGTTAGCCTAACATCTGTGGTAGGTAAAATTTTGGAGTCCATTATTAAGGAGACAGTAACAGGACATTTGGAAAATCATAATTTAATAAGACAAAGTCAGCATGGTTTTATGAAGGGGAAGTCATGTTTGACAAATTTGCTGGAGTTCTTTGAGGAAGTAACATATAGGGTGGATAAAGGGGAACCAGTGGACGTAGTGTATTTAGACTTCCAAAAGGCATTTGACAAGGTGCCACACAAAAGATTATTGCTTAAGATAAAAAGTCATGGGATTGGGGGTAATATTCTGGCATGGATAGAGGATTGGCTATCTAACAGAAGGCAGAGAGTTGGGATAAATGGTTCATTCTCAGATTGGCAATCAGTAACTAGTGGTGTTCCGCAGGGGTCAGTGCTGGGTCCCCAACTCTTTACAATCTATATTAACGATTTGGAGGAGGGGACCGAGTGTAATATATCAAAGTTTGCAGATGATACTAAGATGGGAGGGAAAGTAGTGAGTGAGGAGGACATAAAAAACCTGCAAGGGGACATAGACAGGCTAAGTAAGTGGGCAGAGATTTGGCAGATGGAATACAATACTGGAAAGTGTGAGGTTATGCACTTTGGCAGGAAAAATCATAGAGCAAGTGATTATCTTAATGGCAAGAAACTGGAAAGTACTGAAGTACAAAGGGATCTGGGGGTCCTGGTGCACGAAACTCAAAAGGTTAGTATGCAGGTGCAGCAAGTGATTAAGAAGTCCAATGGAATGTTGGCTTTCATTGCTAGGGGGATAGAATATAAAAATAGGGAGGTATTGCTTCAGTTGTACAAGGTATTGGTGAGACCGCACCTGGAATACTGCGTACAGTTTTGGTGTCCATACTTAAGAAAGGACATACTTGCTCTCGAGTCAGTACAAAGAAGGTTCACTCGGTTAATCCCGGGGATGAGGGGATGGACATATGAGGAGAGGTTGAGTAGATTGGGACTCTACTCATTGGAGTTCAGAAGAATGAGAGGCGATCTTATTGAAACATATAAGATTGTGAAGGGGTTTGATCGGGTGGATGCGGGGAAGATGTTCCCGATGATGGGTGAAACTAGAACTAGGGGGCATAGTCTTAGAATAAGGGGCTGCTCTTTCAAAACTGAGATGAGGAGGATCTACTTCACTCAGAGGGTGGTAGGTCCATGGAATATGCTGCCCCAAAAAGCTGTAGAAGCTACATCATTACATAAATTTAAAACAGAAATAGACAGTTTCCTAGAAGTAAAGGGAATTAAGGGTTACGGGGAGCGGGCAGGAATTTGGACATGAGTCTAGGTTCGGATCGGTCATGGCCCTGTGGGTAGCGGAGCGGGCCCAGGGGCCGTGTAGCCTGATCCTGCTCCTATTTCGTGTGTCTAATTCTGTTAGATTCAGGAGATGGTTCTGTGATAGTGGATTGGCAGTTAGGATCAGATCAGCCATGATCTTATTGAATGGCGGAGCAGGCTCGAGGGGCCGATTGGCCTACTCCTGCTCCTATTTCTTATGTTCTTGAATAATGGTACTACGTTAGCTGTTCTCCAGTCCTCTAGCACATCCCCTGTGGCCAGAGAGGTTCTGAAAATTTGTGTCAGAGCCCCTGCAATCTCCTCCTTTGCCTCACATAGTAGCCTGGGATACATCTCGTCCGGGCCTGGGGATTTATCCACTTTTAATCTTGCTAAAACCGCTAGTACCTCCTCCCTTTCGATGCTAATATGTTCAAGTATATCACAGTCCCCCTGCCTGATTTCTATGTCCACATCGTCCTTCTCCATAGTGAACACAGATGCAAAAAATTCATTTAAAACCCCACCTACATCTTCTGGCTCTGCACACAGCTTGCCACTTTGGTCCCTAATGTGATTTGGGGAAATTGTAGAAGCCAAATAAAGCTTGGTGTACACAACTTGTTACTACTATTTATATGCTCGGCCCAATTTTCTTGCCATTGACAACCATGGAAGGGAAAATCAGGCAGTGTTTATAATGGGCAGCCAATCTGATATTGCCAATTTTCCGCCCCTGTCAAAGTTACTCCCACTGTCTGCCACCATCAACATCTTGGATGTCACCATTGACCAAGGAGTTTAACTGGACCAGCCATAGTTACACCTACAAAACCAGGGTAGAAACTGGGTTATCTGCAATAAGTGATTCACTTCTTGAGCCTTCAAAGCCTCTCCACCATCTACAAGTCTCAAGTTAAGAAGGACAAGAGCATAAGATCATATGAATACCACCACCTCCAAATCACACACCATCGTGACGTGGACGTATATAACCATTCCCTACCTAACACGTCATTGGATCAACATCAACACAAGGACTGCAGTAGTTCAAAGAGAAGGCCCATCACCACCTTCTCAAGGCAATTAAGAATGTGTAATAAATGTGGTCTTGCCAGTGTCGTCTGCATGGTTAGGAGATTTTTCTTTAAATTGTAAGGTTGTTTTTGGTTGCAATAACTTCCCAATTGCAAGAGGACCTCTGTACTGGTGCATCTCTTGATGATCTATACATAGCAGGAGGGCTGGGTAACCACCATATCTTTATGTAGAAATATGCATTGATATGTCACAGTGAACATTTTCGCGCAAGTTCCTTATCCTGACTGAACTATACAGCTATTTTGCTGAAAGTATGATGCTTAGACAAAGTGATTTTTGCAGTTACTCTGTATTCAGGTCTTACTTAGCTGATATGAGCACCAAACCCAAACTCAAACTCAGAATCCAAAGAGGCCAAAGTTTCAACAGTTTAGATTAAGTTGAAAAAATTGAAACACCTGACCTTTTATAGTTGAAGTTTCTTATTCCCTGTGAGTTCCCTCTTCCCCCAAAAATGTCAGCACACATGCATGGTTTGACTGTTTCTCAGTTTTGGTTCCATATATGCAAGGGCAATGCAGTTTCCTGTCTTGCGATAAGTTTGAATCTCTGGGGTAGATTTTAATTATCGTGGACAACTTGCAGAGCCCGCTGGTCAGCCGCCCGATAGTTCCGGTGGAAGGCCCAGTCAATTTTGAGGGCCAGACTTCATTAACACATGTATGCTGAGCTTCGGGCTCCTGACCAATGTCCTGATGCAGCTCTCTGGCTTTGGGTCTTCACAATATCAGGTGGCCTGGAAGCCAACACATCTTGGAAAAAGGGCGGGCCTGGGGGTGTGTTGTAATCACAGGGAGGGGGGAGCATGGGGTGGCAGTGGCACTCCTGCTCCTCCTGGTCCCACAAAAATAATTTTAGCACTTACTTAACAAGAACAAGAAGAAGAACAGGAGCAAACACAGCGATATGACGGAGGTGGAGGAGTTTCTGGAGGAGGTGAGGCTGCAGGAGCAGACAGCGGGTGGTCTTGTGTCTGAAAAGTCAGATGACAGCCTGTACTTTGTTGACACAGGCAACGAACAGAAAGATCTGCTCCATAATTAAGGAAAACTGAAGCCTCTGCGAATCGACCTAATTCTACATTCTACTTACTGTGCACCGCCAGGTCTTACACTGAGCAGAGCCTCTACGGCAGATCTGCTCAGTAGCCAGTTAAAATGGTATCAGGGTTATATGTACATCATAGGATGCCAATTTGCAAAGATTAATGAGGTCCTCACCTGCTTCAAGCAGGCACATTGGCCGCCCAGTGGAAGGTCCTGGGATAAATGGTGGCAGAGCAGGAATGGGGCAGTAAATCCACCAGCTCCATTTTAACTCCGCTGCCGCCCTGTTTTTGCCAGGCGGAGGGAGTTAAAATCTTCCCCTCTGCCTCCATAGTAGGAAATTTCACCTGCTGAGACTGCAGAGGGAAATGATGGTCTAATCTTTTGAACAATACTGTTCAGTTTGCGGCAGCTGGATTTTGAAATGGCCATGTCTCTGGCAGTCTAGTGGTACAGACTCATCTGATCTTTAGTGATCTTGGGGAAAGGGTTGGCAAATAATGCCTGTGAGATCCTAGTGATTGCTGGGATTCAGCCAAATTCTCCAATGGTTTAGTTGGGGTGGTCGAAATTTGAGTTCCCTAACATTCCAACGTGGTTGCATTATTAGAATCTCTAATGGCCTAAGGAGGCTCTCAACTCACTCAGAGGCCTTAGCTTTCGGAGTTCAGATTTAATAATTTAAAACTTTGAGAACATGAATCCAAGGTCTGAATTAATTCAAATGCTCGTTCCTGCTATGCTGTGTGTAATGACACCATGCTGCTGATGTGAAGTGAACACTGAGAAATACAACAACTGATTATTTTCCTGTTGGTTTCTGCAGGAATAATAGATTTTATCTCATTTGAACCAAATCAGTATTTATCTTGGTGTGGAATCTAGTGAGCATTTGTTGTTTAATGTACTGGAGCAAATCTATTCCCATCCTACCAGCTTATCTCTACAAAAAGGTGGTGTGTGACAACATTCTGATCAGAATTCTTTCAAAGCACACGATAGGTGACAGTATTCTATAAGGGAAACCTACTGATATATACTGTCATTTTGTTTTAATGATTTAAGAAGTGGAATGACATTTTGTTTAACATGTACATTTGAGGGTGTGATGTATCCCTTATGTTTCATGGTAACTGTACTCAGTCTAAACTCACCAACCTATTTGATCTTTCAGCAGGTGCAGTCTGCTATAAAACACTATGGAGGGTGGTGGCAATTTTGAAGTTTAGCATATATTGGGCAGACAGTGGATGGAATGATCGCAACACCCACCCAATGTAACTAGTGGAATGGTCAGGCCTTGTTTGCATGGAAACGGCGAGCTTCCAACACAACCCAACCACCGATGGGCAGCTTGCCGCTCGGAAAAGGCAGAAATCCGGCAGCTCATCCGCAGAGCCGAGTTGGCAGAAATTAATTGAAGTGAAGGATCAGGCCAGTTGGGGAGGGAGGATGTCTGATGTTAATTTTAACATTTGGAAGGAATTTTAGCAAAGCGCAGGAAGCCCAATGATGCATAATCTGCTACCAAAAACTCCTCACCTAACCTATTATATAAGTCTTTGGCTTGGCCTCCAGTAATCCCTGGAGTGATCCTTTCTACATGGTAGGACCCTGATTTGCATAGCCTTATGAGGCTCTTGCTTATTTGCCTATATTGAGGCCTATTCAAAAATGGCAGTAGGCCTCAGTTGGGAAGACTGTGTTTGGTTTGTGATCTTGGTCTCGCTCCCACCCAATTCCTGCTGTAAAATGGGACAGTTGAGAGACCAAAAATGGGCTTTACATCTGTGGCTCATGTAGAATTGAAACATTGTACAATCAATATTATTGGGAGAGTGAAAACGACTTAATAGCAAAAATATTTGTGCAAGAATCATGCATGCAAACATTTCTATTATCTTAACCTCACAGATTTTAAAGACTTCCAGTCACAGGTTTGAAATGTCCATCAAAATTAACTATGGCTTCAAAAATTCCTGGTTCTCATTGCTGCTAGCTCCTGTTGTCTGTCCATTCTCATATTGCTATTCCACCGCTTTGTTGGAGCTCAGCATGTGAGTGCAAGAGATAAGGCCAAAGTGTCTGCAAGCGTTTTCAGCCAAAATGCCGAGTGGATGATCCTACTTGGCCTCCTCTCACAGTCCCCATCATCATAGATACTGATATCTAGCCAATTCAGTTCACACCGTGCCAATTAAGAAGTAGCTAAGTACATTGGACACAGCAAAGGCTATGGGCCATGACAACAACTTGAATGTAGTGCTGCACAAGAACTAGATGACCCCTAGCTAAGCTGTTCCAGTATAGCTATGAATGTGGAAGATTGCCCAGGTATGCCCTATCCAGAAAAAAACAAGATAAATCTATCTTGGCAGATTACCACCTCATTGGCCTACTCCCAATCAATAGTAAAGTGATGGCAGGAGTCATCATTCAAGCCATCTAGCAACACTTACTCACCAATAACCTGCTCACCGACTCTCAGTTTAAGTTTTGCCAGAACCATTCGGCATCAGACCTCATTGGCGCTTTGATCCAAACATGGATGCAAAAGATGAATGCCAGAGGAGATAGATAAGAGTAGCTGCCCTCAACATCAAAGCATAAGAACTGCAGCAGTTCAAGCAGAAGGTCCACCACCACCTCCTCATGGCAACTAGGGATGGGCAAATAATGTGGCCATGCCAATGTTGTCCATATCCCAGAAAGAAAACTTTAAAAAAGATCTTGTACATGACTCCACTGTCTGAAATTTAGTCTTACCTGTGTTTTTTCCCCCAGCTGTGTCCTATTCCAGTAGATTGATGCTTATCAATCCTCAGCCGCTGGTGCACATGCTCTGTTCTTCACAATCTTCTCGCCATGACACATGCTGACTGCACACTACCCTCGCACTCTCCTTTTCATATTTCAGATATTATGAATAACAGAGAATCCACATTGGTTGAATTAATAAATATAGTATGTGACTTTGGGTTTCAATTAAAGGTGCTATGTGGGACTTTCAGCCAGAGACTTTGGCCTAGAAATTCCGTACCTTAGTGCCATGGAATTGCGCCTGATTTCTTCAAAAGATGGCGGCTGCTTCGCTTCCATCTGCTTCTGGCGTAGAACACAGCGGCCACCATTTTGGGGCGGGCCATAGCGCTGCCGTTGCTAGCGCTGGCCTCTCAAATTTAAATGAGCAGATTATGACGTCAATCGGCGTGCAACGCCTGATTTGATGCCACAACTGCTATTTTGGACGCCGTCGCACACCATAATGCTCTGTTCTAATTACACATGGAAGAATATGTGTGTAGCAGCCCTGCAGAGACGCTTTCAACGCTTCTTAAAGGGACACACACATCTTTCAGGTAAGCTTGGATTTCAGCTTTTAGACTTTGGCCTAGAAATTCACTTGCGTTTGCGCCCAATTAGGGGCGAAAGAGTGGGTTGCGCCGGAAGTTGCGTCGCGCCCGAAATTAGGTGGGCCCTAACATCGGCGTTAGCCGGTAGCGCTGCGCCGGCACCGATGACGTCATCGGTGTGCGCAGTGCCCCGGTACCGCCCGAAACCACGCCGATCCCCATCTTCAGTAGCGGCCGCCTCATCCGTGGCGGCCGCTAACGACATCGGGAGACCGGGTCCTTACAGCAGCCTTAGCGGGGCGCTTTAAGGTGGAGGTGCGGCCGGCCGCTTTTTCAGCGGCCGCCTGCCCGCACCTCCTTCCCCGGCCCCCGGCCTCCTCCACCCCCCCCCCCCCGCGGCATTGCCGGCTGGTTTCCGTGGAGCCCGGCACTTCTCCGTTGTGCCGGGCTCTTTTGCCGGCACTTGCAATCGGGGCTCCGGCCATTGCAGGCACCTCCCCCTTAAGAGAAGGGGGAGGCCTGCAGTACAGCAGCCTGCCGCACCGCATCGGGTGGCGCAGCGGGACCAGCAGCGCTGAAATTCACTTTCAGCGCCCCAAGCGGGGCGGCCAAACCCTGGAACAGCGCCCGGTTCCGCTTTGGGGCGCTGAAAGTGAATATGGGGCGGGCACAACTGGCTCCGCGGCGGGCGCAAAATTTACGGCGCAAACGAGCTGGCGGGGCTATACCCAATTTCTAGGCCTTTATGTTTTATTGAAGTAGTGGCTTAGTGCAATACATTAAAAATGTTTTTAAAGTATGCTGCTGGATGCTTTCAAGGCTTTGGATGGTAAAGGATGGCCTCTGAGGAGACAGTATATGTTGGAAGTACTCAGCAAGTCGGGCAGCATCTGTGGAGAGAGAAACAGAGTAAACGTTTCAGGTCGAGATGCTGCCTGACCTGAGTATTTCCAGCATTTTCTGCTTTTATTTCAGATTTCCAGCATCCGCAGTATTTTGCCTCTGAGAAGACCACTTGCTCACATTCCTGGGGGGCACAAGGAGATGAAGCAGAGGCAGCAAAGGGGGCAAGCTGCTTGCAGAAGGAAGAGGAAGAGGCAGAAGAGGAGGAAGCAGAAGGAAGGATGCAACCCAGACAGCCCCTTTCTGGCCGGGATATCCGGGATGGAATCATCTGCCTGCAGTACCAGTGACCACAACCCCAATTCCCCTTTCAACATTAGTCCCACACCTTACTTTCCCTCTGTTACTGACCATCACAGCGTCCTCTTGGCCATAATGCTGAAATAAAAGTCACCACAAAGCAAACTTTCCAATCCAACTTTATCCATATATGCATCCAATATTACATCAAAAAAATCAACTAATCACCCTTGTGCATTCCCTTAGTGACTGTCTTGTGTGTGCCTTTGCCTAGCCTACTGATGTTAAACAGTGCTACCCCAGTGGCTGCAGCATGCCTGGTGGAAGGCTGCTGACTTTCAGTGGGGGACACTGCAAATGGCCTTGCAGGATGACCTCGGAGTTGTTGGCTGGCATTGTGAAATCGAGTGAAGGTGTTTCTTCTTCTTTTTCTTCTTCTTCACTCACCTCTTCCTCTTCTTGGTCAGCCATTGGCTGGGCAGGCTGGATTTCTTGTGTGTGTGAAATGAGGAAGGCACAAGTCTAGTGTTGTGGTGAGGGGAGGGTGGGAATGCAAGAGATGCATGCTTTCACCATGTGCAGTTTGTACATCATAAGAGATTGTGGGAAGAGGGGGAAGTGGGATGCGAGAAGGAGGAAAACGTATGAGGATACCAGCATCTTTTATCCTTTCAGCCCCACCGCTGGCCAAGGGCTCAGCCATGCCCCCTGCCAAGAATGGCCTGCACTGTCTCCTCCAAGGGGGTGAGGTGAAGCTAGGAATGTGAGGTGTGCCTCGTGTTCGGTAGAGATTGTTGGTAGGTGACTGATGGGGGGTCGTGCATTGAGCAGTGTGTGAGGCTAGTTGGTAGGAGATGGCTTTTGAAGATGCATTCACTGACCTTGACCACTGGTCTGAGGTCATGAAGCTTCTTTGGACACTGGAGCCAGGTCATGGGGGCAACACTGCTGGCAGTGACAGCCTCTGTGATGTGGTCCCACATTGTTCTTTCTGGAGGGCCTCCTGGCCCCTGTGGGTGGAGGACCACTCTTTTTTTTCAGAGAATCATTTTAATAACATCTGTACAGCTTGGAACGGACAAAACAGACAGTTTGGTTTGCCAAAATACAGTAATCTAATTTACATAAAGTTTAAATTGGCCATTTCCATTGGTTGTGAGGGGCTTCTTCTATTAACGGCTCCCATGGTTTCCACTTGACCATTTTATATGCCAGAGAAATTTCATTCTCAGCCTGTGAAATGACTTCCTCTATCTGGCCACAGTTGATTTTGTCTTCTAGCTTTTGAACATCATGCTCCGATTTCATCAAGTTAAACCTTCCATTGATGATCTGCTCGGTGTACTTCCTATAGGCTGCATCCTGAGGGATGGATTGCAGGACAGTAAGGATTCTGGAGTACAGAATTCTCAACTTCTCATGAGGATGCTGGGCCACAGCAAGACCCACCATCCCAGTGGTTTTTTTCAGGACGCCAGCCATTGCCGCCACTCTTGCAGTGTTGACCCCCTGCACAAAGCTAGAGTGCTGCATGCGAAATGCTGGGTGCCCTTTCCCTTGCTTGTTGAATCTTTTGTGTTAGTGCTGAAGCACTTTTACCATTTTTTTATGTACAGAAGGCAGTTCAGCTTTAAGAGCTGAAGATTGCCATTTTGGAATTATTTTTAACAGTTTTTTTCAGAAGACAGTTGCGCTCTAAGGGCTAAAGGCTGCCTATTTTTAAATGATTTTTATTTTTTTCATTTTAGAAGGCAGTTCCCATTTAAGGGCTCGAGACTGCTTACTAAAATGACAGCCTAGCTTTAAGAAAATGCTGCCTCGCTCCAGGAACGCTACGGCCATGCTACGTTGGGCCTTCTGCTGAGCGTATCACCTGAAACAGCGCATTGCATGGTAGGTTCTGTGCAGCAATCATTTAAATCAGCAGGCAGCATCAAAATAATGCGCTCTTTTTACAGGCACGAGTTAACCTCACCCCGTGGTGGCCCCTCCAGTTTTCGAGCTATTTCTAGGCCTTTGTTTAGTGCTGCCGTCTAATACTTTATAGAGTGCTTTGTGGAGCATTGCTGCTTTAAAACAGGTTATTCCTGTCGTAGTAGCCTACTTATGCTTGCTATATGTTGAGGTGGCTACATCAGATCATTTCTTTCAGTGCACTTTGTGCGTGTTCCATGAGTTTTGATTGACTGATAGTAACCCCATGAAATATTTACCACAAATTGAACTCCAGAGATGATGGAAACATAATTGGAACTTTTCAGACAAGCAAATACTTGCCAGATTCAGTACAAGGCCACTAATGACATGCAAATAGATACAAGTATATTGAGTAGAAATGCATGTGTTCAGATTGAAAGATTTACTTTTATTTTCAAATTTGTCCTTTTTATTTGATGTGTGTACTGTTTGCTTTACCTGAATTGAATATCCGCTCCGATTTCGCACTCTCAGTAGAACAGATCTGTAAGCTGAGATTTACTGTACTAGCCCATTTTGGTCAAGCTTACAGAAAGCACAAGCTGCCCAGCAGAAACTAGTGCAAAAGAGTCGGACTCTGTTTGGAGACCCAGGTATGAACAGCTGTCTCCATGGTCAGGTTTTCTGGTTTTAGTCAGGTGTTCCAAAGGAGGGAGACAATGAACAAGGAGTTCCTTAATACTCAAGCCTCAAGTATGCCAAAGAATGGTGAATAGACTGTGCCATGTATCTTACTGAAACACTAAACTAGACTGCTGACTTCATTGTTGGACTTTGCTCAGGTCATGGCTCTTCAACCTCTATTTGCTTGCCTCAATATTTCAATAGTATTAAAATACAGTCAAATAAAGCAGCTCAAATGTCTGACTTGGTGGGGTCAAGATCACTGGATAAGAAGTATCAATTGGTCTATTTGAGTGACATTACATAGAAACATAGAAGATAGGAGCAGGAGTAGGCCATTCGGCCCTGCTCCGCCATTCAACGAGATCATGGCTGGTCATCCAAACCCTAGCACCCGGTCCCTACACCGACAGCCATCCCACCCAAGCCCTAACCCCGTAACCCCACGTATTTAATCCCCCCTAACTCTAAGGGTCAATTCTGCCTGTTGATGTTTCATCACTGAAAGTATACATTGCAATGTTAGCAATGACTTTGGGCTGAATTTTGCCGGTGCTCAGGGTGCGGGTTTGGAGGCAGATCTGCTGTCAAAATCACAAAGATTGACAGCAGGGCGGTATCCCGCTCTAAACCCGCCTCCTTGTGCGTTTCCCTAGTGCTGGCTCTGTCTGCTCTTTGCAGACACGGCACTAAGCGGCAGGTCCTGCAATTATGCTTGTTAAGAGGGTGTTTAAAGCAATTTAATTGCCATTTTACCAGGTGTAAAGCATTTTCCCAAGTTTTCCACAAGGTTCCCGTCACTCGGGGATCACGCCAGGTAAGTATGTCGGGTTCTGAACAACTCTCCATTTCCTTCAATAGGTGACAGCTGCAAAAGTGGTTTAAAACCTGCCATTTTACAGCTGGTCAGTTTCCAATGTCAGAAGCTGGAGCATTAATGATTTGGAACCCACTTTTGAGCTTTATGCACCTTTGAAGTGTTTGGAGTAATCTCTCTATCCACTGTTACCTCTTTGGAACAATCTATCTCAACATTGAAAGATTACTTCTGTCATCTCAACCTCACCTGCCATCTATTCCATCAACATCGGTGCCTTTGAAAAAAATCTCACTTTGGTCCACAGAATCCCAACATGGTCAGCCCCAACACCAGCAGCACCAACATCCCCACCAACCTTCTCTGCAATCAACTGATGCTGCACTGGACACAGGGCATCATCACCCGACCACATTGCTGCCAGCGATGGACTCACCATGTCCAGATTTGCTTCACTTAACACTGAACATCCTGGCTGCCACATGATGCACCAGGTTGGCACCACCCCACACCTACACCATAAAGCATCCCTACAATATCCAAGCCATTCCTTTTACACTCATCACTATTTGGGGGGGGGGGGGGTGGCAGGGGACATTATGTCTCACCATTCACTGCAACTCACTAAGCCACTTCCAAAGGTGCACACAAATCTGTCCAAGAGCGCAAAGTGTTCAAAATAAAGATTTCAATGTTTGACAACACATTACCAGAAACTTCACATGAACATTGGCTAAACCACCCAAGTGCCTACCCTTGTGTGTTCTTAGTTGGTATGCTTGCAGTAGGATGAGGGTGAGTGTGAGGGGTGGTTAGTGAGATGGGGAAGTGATAATGTCGATAGAGAGGGATGGGTGGAGGTGCAAGGTAAGTTGGTGTGAGTAAGGATGTGCAGGAGTAGAGTAGTGAAGGCAGAGTGATGGGAATGTGATGAGTGGCACAGCAGGATGGGGTGGAGTGTGGCTTGGCAGTAATGTTTCATGATCATCTGAGATCATTGAAAGGTTGGCTTCACTGCACCCAGGTCCTCCTGAAGGCACAGCCACCAATGGTTGAGCGATTAAAATCGGGGATGCTCAAGAGGGCAGAATTAGAGGAGCACAAATATCTCGGGGTGGGGGCGGGGGGTTGTGGGGCTGAAGGAGATTACAGGGATAGGTGGGGGGTGAGGCTATGGAGGGATTTGAAAACCAGGATGAGAATTTTAAACTTGAGGCATTGCTTAACCGGGAGCCAATGTAGGTCAGCGAGCACAGGGGAGATGGGTGAACAGGACTTGGTGCGAATTAGGACACGGGCAGCAGAGTTTTGAATGAGCTCAAGTTTACATACGATAGAACATGGGAGGCCAGCCAGCAGTGCATTGGATTAGTCAAGTTTAGAGGTAACAAAGGCAGGGATAAGGGTTTCAGCAACAGATGAGCTGAGGCAGGGACGGAGTTGGGCAATGTTATGGAGGTGGAAATACGCGGTCTTAGTTATAGCGTGGATATGTGGTCGGAAGCTCATTTCAGGGTCAACTATGACACCAAGGTTGTGAACAGTGTGGTTCAGCCTCAGATAGATGCTAGGGAAAGGGATGGAGTTTGTGGCAGGGACCGAAGACAATGGCTTTGGTCGTCCCAATATTTAGTTGGAGGAAATTTCTGCTCATCCAGTACTGGATGTCAGACTAGCAATGTGACAATTTAGAGACAGTGGAGGGGTCGCGAGAAGTGGTGATGAGGTGGAGCTGGGTGTCGTCGGCGTACATGTGGAAACTGACGCTGTGTTTTTGGATAATGTCGCCGAGGGGCAGCATGTAGATGAGAAATAGGAGGGACCAAGGATAGATCCTTGGGGGAACCAGAGGTAATGATGCGGGAGGGGGAAGAGAAGCCATTGCAGGTGATTCTCTGGCTACGATTAGATAAATAAGAATGGAACCAGGGGAGTGCAGCCCCACCCAGCTGGACGACAGTGGAGAGGCGTTGGAGGAGGATGGTGTGGTCAACTGTGTTAAAGGCAAGAAGAATGAGGAGGGATAGTTTACCTTTGTCACAGTCACAGGATGTCATTTGTGATTTTGATAAGAGCCATTTCGGTACTGTGGTGGGGCGGAAACCTGACTAATAATTTTGGGGCATAAGATAAACTTAGATATTTTGTTAACGTTACTCAGTATACTTCAACAGAAAATATAACTGGATAAGTTAAGGACAAGATGAAAAGACAGGTGTTCTGTAGAACACAATGGTTCATGTGGTGCTCAATCTGTGAAAATGTCATCTGTGGAATGTGGCTGCTATCCATTGAATAATGTGGCTGGTAGAGCTACATAGATATCCTGCAGTTTTTGAAGATTGCTCCAGGATGTCAGAGAGGTATTTCATACAATGGGAGGGTGGAAATAGATATTGGAATAAAGAGTGGGTTGGCAAGAGCCCATAACAGAAAACATGATGGCCTGGAATTTGTGGTCAGGATGATGTCGAACTGGTTGCGCTTGATGTCTTCCCACCTTTGAAACTGACCACAACTTCGGGATTTGCCGCAGACACATGCGGATATTCTGAAGTTGCAGTCAGTCATTGGCAGCTCCAAAACAGGCTGCGTTGTGCCCCTCCCCTGCCCCCCCACCCCACAGAGCCAGCAATCTGTGTCATCAGCCAAATCATTGAAACTGACAAAAAAAAACATTGGGCTAGATTTTCGGGGAGCCGTCAGGCGGGGTTTCAGGCGTGTGGGGGGGGGGGGGGAGGAAATCCCGACTTTGGGGGTCCCGACACCATCCTGCCCAAAACCCCGCCCCACGTAAGTTTCAGGGGCGGTGGGTACCCGCCCCGCACTGGGACCCGCCGAAACCAGGCGGGAAGGGATTAGTGCCAATTAACTGTCTGTTAACAGGTAGTTAACAGGCAGTTTTTAGCCTAATCCCTATTTTGAGGGGTTTCGTGTGGGTTTCCCAACGGCTCCAAACCACGCCATGTTAGAGCAGGCAGGCCGTCGGGTTGAATGAGTTGGAGGGGTCGCGATGTCGGCGCTCAGGTGAGCGATGGGTGCATGAGTGTAAAGGTAAGTGTGTTTGGTGTGTCTAAAGTGTGTAAAGAACTTTTACTTACCTGTACTTACCTTAACAGCCTTTCTTCCTGTAGCCGTCGGGAGTGCAGCACTCAGCCAGAACTGAAAGCTGAACGGCTGTGATCTGTCATAAGTGACAGCCTTCAGCTTTTAGTGCTGCTGAGATTTCTAAATAAGTCTGCGCAGAAGGACTCATCTTAGAAATCAGACTGTCAGTGTTTGACAGCTTCAAACAGCTGTGAAACACTGATATTTCACCTGTCAGAAATCTTGACAGATGAAATTTCAGTCTGTGACATCACCTGTTGCCGGGTGGCCCTTAATTGGCCTGCTGAGCCCGCTGGGCGGGCTCAACAAGGTCAATCAAGGGGAAATCGCGCGGATTGGCCGGACGTCGAAGTAGGCGGGTCAGAAACCCGAAAGGGGAAGTCCCGCCTTCTTCCTGACAGGTTCGACAAAATCAACCCCATTGTCTCTTCCGCAGTAAGTACGCTGTTAAATTCTCCACTAAAAGTTAGACCCAAAGGAATTAGGTGTAACTGGAATTTTGACAGCGTATTGACTGCTAAACAAATGTTAAGGGCCTGGAAAACTAATTTTAATTTTGTGCAGTTTGAAATTTGTCCATTTTAATAAAAATTAACATTTTAAAGAAATTTTTCAAAAAAAAAGTTAATTTTTTTAAAGTTTGTCCATCTTTATTTCAGGTTTGCCTTTTCCCCATGTGAGAGCCCCAATCTTTGTTTTGTACTCTCTAACTATTTTAAAAAGTTAAAATTTTAAGAGCTTACTCACTTCCTTGTTTGCTGTCTGTGAGAATTCTGCCTTTTGATTGGCTGCTTTGACAGCTTGTTGCTATAACAGCACTTTGCACAAGGGGATCCCCATTAACTGCCGTTGATTTGAATTGAAGGTTGGAAAACATGAAGTTCCTGACACAGAGATTGCGAGATCCTTGTGTGAAGCGTACTTCGGGGCCAACAGCGATCGCCTTCGCTTCACTGCTGACCACAAATTCTGGGTCATAGTATATTTCTAGCTGGCTAGGGATAAATGGCATTTTCTTCTTCCATATTTTCTTATGTTCTTAAAGAATCGGGTTCCATGATATCAATACCAGAAAAGCTACCCAAAAGATATATTCAAAACAGGAAATGCTGGACATGTACAGCAGGGTGATCAGTATCTGAAGCGGCAAGATAGTTAACATTTCAACTGTAAGCCTTCATCAAGATGCCAATTCACCAATTGTACATTGCCAGATTTTTATATTTGGCTATTTTGACATTCTGTTTTTGTTTCAGATTTCTGGCATTCACAGTGTTTTTTACAGTCATTTTAAAATTAATTTTAGCAATTTAAGTAGTCTTCAATAGACTTCATCAGTTTTTTTACAATCTCTTTTTAAAAAAAAATGAAAGTAATTTGGATAAATTCAGCGATCCTGTGCCCCCAGCCAGGGTGCTTAAAGGAAGGACAAGTCGGATATCGGGCTATCAGACTGTAGCAGTGACTCTCTGATCTATGTTCCCTTCAAGCAAAATTCCCTGCTGGGAGTATAGGATAGCTGGATTTACCCTTGTATCCTTAATATAAATACATTTTTGGAGACTTTGAAAGGATGCCCACATGCATAGCTTGTTTTAAAAACTTTTGAGATATGTAAGTAAAAGGCGGATAGTCCTGAAACATCAAATTTTCTGACAATGTGCTTCAGGAATGAGTATGATGGGAGTGATATTCTATACAGGTCTTGCAACGAGGTCACTTTCTCCCTATTTCAGCTTTGCTAAATGGTTTGTTTCCTTTGTCCGTGTTCTGTGAACAGTAGATTGGGAATTTTGTATCTAACTGCATTCCCTAATGTGAGCGGATAACCAAACCAGTTACTGCTAATGTTCAGAATAGTTCATTTGTGCACAGCTAGATCTTTAATTGAACTTACTGGCTTCCAATGTTTCACAAAGTATTGAGTCTTTCTGAAACTTTTCAGATGTGCAATGATTGTTTAAAAAAATCAATGCAGACATATATAATGCAAAACAAGACAGTTTCAGTGTGGCAAAATGGTCCACTAGGAAGTAGATATAAAGCAGCAGTTCTTTTTACCTGTACTGGTTAGCAGACACCAGCTACTGGGTGATGGCCTCTATTGACATTGGCAGGGTCCATTCAGGCTCAGACTTCTAGTAGAACAAGTGCATTTGCAATATTCTCCTAGATAAGGAGGAGAAGAGAGTTTTAGAGTGTCTTTTAATGCAGTGCTTAACAAAGTATCTCATCATGACAGCATTGGACTACTGCTTGGTTGAATCCCATCCAATAATCAGTTTTCACGTTTGAATGAAGCGCAAGTTTTATTTAGAGATAAACTAAGAAAACAGAGAGCTTTAAACTGATCGTATAATCAGGGTAGAGTGCTGTCAATCTAATTAAACCATATTCAGGTCAAAATATAACCAAAACTAGTCCCTTCTCTCCAAACTAATCACATTTCCTGAGAGCATTGGGAGATCAGCAAAAGCTTTTAGCCATTTGGATGCTGTCAAAATCTAATGTTAACGTAATTATTTAGTAAAGGCACATTATCTGTCTTGTGTAGTTTACTTTTCAGGAGGCCCTTGCATTGCACGAACCTCATCTTAACCCATATGACAATGCTGACTGATACGGATTTTGATGCCATCAATAATGAACAAAAGTTTCCTCTTTTAGAAAGCAGCTTCAATGACTAGGCTGGTCATTTTTAGTGAATCCCAAATCCCTCACATGCCTTGACCTGATTAAAGCTATGCAGAATTACTATTACTTTTGGCATTGTTCTTGAAATTCTGGTGCCTAAACGGCTCAGTTATACTGGCCCTGAAAATCTATGGGCCATGATCCTGCCGGTGCCCTCCAGTGCTGACCCTGCTGGAGTTTGCACAGTCAGTGGGAGGACACTTAATTTTTTTTATTCGTTCACGGGATGTGGGAGTCGCTGGCAAGACCAGCATTTATTGCCCATCCCTAATTGCCCTTGAGAAGGTGGCGGTGCACTGCCTTCTTGAGCCGCTGCAATCCGTGTGGTAAAGGTACTCTCACAGTGCTGTTAGGTAGGGAGTTCCAGGATTTTGACCCAGCGACTATGAAGAAACAGCGATATATTTCCAAGCCAGGATGGTGTGTGGCTTGGAGGGGAACTTGGAGGTGATGGTGTTCCCATGCGCTGCTGCCTTTGTCCTTCTATGTGGAAGAGGTTGCGGATTTGTGAAGTGCTGCCGAAGAATCATTAGTGAGTTGCTGCAGTGCATTTTGTAGATGGTACACACTGCAGCCATGGTGCGCCGGTGGTGGAGGGAGTGAATGTTTAAGGTGGTGGATGGGGTGCCAATCAAACGGGCTGCTTTGTCCTGGATGGTGTCGAGCTTCTTGAGTGATTTTGGAGCTGCACTCACCCAGGCAAGTGGAAAGTGTGGTGTATGTAACCTGTTCCACCTTAAGAGAACTTAAGCCTGTTCCACCTTAAGAGATGTACTACTTTCTCTGGCTGCTGTATACGTAATACCGGTGGTGACCACCGGTATATAAGTACTGTGTAGTGATATTGCTGTTAGTATAGCCCTGACCTCCAACTAGTAAAGACCTGTTGAAATGTTATTCTTGTAGTCTGTGTCAGTAATTAATCTTAAATACAACTAGAACACACAGACTTAACAGTGGCGACGAGTCTGATTCTTACCCTGTGGCAGTTTATATCCACGGCGGCTTCGTCCACAGAACGGGCGTCGAAGAGAGGCATCCACCCTCATCACCCTGCTGGAAGACACGTCGCGCGGCAGGCATCGAGAACCCGGAGTGCAGAAGATATCCTGAACTCGAAGCCTCCATCAGCGGCAGTCAGCTATCTTCCTTCTACCTCGGTGGTGGGTAAGCCGGTCAGCGACGCGAGCAGAAAGTCGGCCGCGTTGGCTGTACAGACGGGGAGGGAAGACGGAGGAATAAGGGCGGGGACATCGATCGCGGCTGGTGATAAGGGCCGGGCCGCATTCGGGCCAAAAAGGCGCAGCGTCTGGGGCGACTGAAGGCGCGAGAGCCGCGGTGAAGGCGAACGCAGCCGGTGCTAATAACCGGGCTGCAAGAAGGGCTGCGAGGCGCGACATCGGGGAAGCGCGAATGCCCGAGGGAGCCGCGGTGAAGCGGAGACAGCGTCGGGGGAGTTACTAACCGCTGGGAAAGGGGAGCAGCAGCGGCACGCCAAACGCCATTGCAGCCAGCGGGTGAAGAAGGCGAGCGCGGGAAAGACCGCCAAGCGCGGGAAACCGCCATTTTGTAGGCGGAGGACGAAGACAAGAGCGGGAAGCCGCCATCTTGGAAAAAGGGAAATCACTAAAAAAAAAAATTGCAACGATGCCTAAACATGGGAACATTAATACCTTTGATAGCGACATCGAAGATTGGGCCACGTATGTAGAACGCATACAAAATTATTGTAAAGCAAATAAAATCCCAGATGATGAGAAAGCACTAACTTTATTAAACTTAATGGGTGCGAAGACATACGGGCAATTGAAACACCTTTTATCACCAGATGAACTGGTGGAGAAGACGTTCGAGGAGATTGTTACTGTCCTGAGAAATCATCTAAACCCCACGCCGCTGATGCTAGCGGAACGATTTAAATTTTACAGCAAAAATCAGCTGAAAGATGAAAGCAATGCTGAATATTTAATGGAATTGCGTAAGCTAGCAAAGTACTGTCAGTTTGGAACGGGACTAACAGATGCGCTAAGAGATAAATTTGTGTGTGGATTATTAAAAGAAGATACACAAAAGCGACTGCTCGAGGAGAATGAGCTGACGCTTGAGAAAGCGGTCACTATGGCAGCATCACACGAAGCCGCAGCGAGAGGCACGGCAGTAATGCAGCTACGGTCACCGGAACTCAGTACAAATCAATTGGTTTTGAGTACTGTAAAATGTTATCGTTGTGGAAAGACAACACACGATCAGAACCAGTGTTGGTTTAAAAACCAAGAATGCAGAACGTGTGGCAGGCTTGGCCACATAGCTAAAGTATGCCGGTCAGGAAAGAAGACCAGCAACAAAAAGTCACCGCAAGGAAAATACATAAAGGTACACAAGGTGACAAAGAACAGTTCGAATGAACAGAAGTCAGATTCAGACGCCAGCAGTAATGAACTGGGTAGCTTAAGAGTACACAACGTTGGTAAGGATGCAGATCTCCAGACAATTTGGGTCACTCTTCAGATAGCAGGAGTCCAAGTAAAGATGGAATTGGACACTGGATCGGCATTGACGGTCATGAATAAGAAAGATTACAAAAGGTTATTCCAACATATTCCCCTACGGGATATGGAGATTATATTGAAAACATACACGGGGCAAAGAGTGTACCCCATCGGAAAGATAGAGGTAAAAGTGGTCCACAAGGGCAAAGAAAGCCAAGTAATGGACTTATATGTGCTACCTGAAGGAGGTCCACCACTACTGGGACGGGAATGGATTAGGAAAATGAATATGGACTGGCACTCCTTAAAGGCACTAACGGTAGATTCCGGGGAAACAGATGTCAAACCTAAACGATTGTCCAGAATATTGGATGATGCTAAAGAGGTGTTCCAGCAGGGACTGGGAACACTGAGAGGAATTACGGCAAACATCAAGATTGATGAACATGCACACCCAAAATTTTTCAAAGCCAGACCGGTACCCTATGCAATACGACCTGCTGTAGAAGCGGAACTGGAAGCGCTAGAACGTTCAGGTGTACTGTCTAAGGTAGATTGGAGTGAGTGGGCTACGCCCATTGTTCCTGTTATGAAACGTCCTTCGAGCAACAAGCCAGGAGAACCAGGGAAGGTTCGCAGCTGTGGAGACTTCAAGATCACCGTTAATCCGGTGCTTCACACGGTGCAGTATCCGCTTCCGCGGATTGAGGATATTTTTGCTTCGTTGTCTGGCGGGAAACACTTCACCAAGATAGACCTGGCGCAGGCGTACTTGCAGATGGAGGTTGAAGAAGAGTCACGCCAGTACCTCACGATCAACACGCATAGAGGTTTGTACCGGTATAATAGGCTGGTTTTTGGAGTGGCATCGGCTCCAGCAATTTGGCAGAGGGCCATGGAGCAGGGATTACAGGGAATTCCAGGCACACAATGTTACCTGGATGATATTCTGATTACAGGAGATGGTGATGAAGAACACCTCGCAAACTTGGAACTGGTGCTCAACAGACTGAAAGAGTATGGACTTCGAGTTAATCGGCAGAAATGTGAGTTCTTCCAGAAGCGGATCTCGTACTGTGGTCATGTCATTGACCGGGAGGGGCTTCATAAGTCTCCTGACAAGATAGAGGCAGTTGTAAAGGCTCCCGCTCCGGATAATGTCTCTCAGTTGAGGTCGTTTCTAGGATTGATTAACTATTACCATAAGTTTCTACCGAATCTATCCACGGTACTGCACCCGCTGAACGCTCTTTTACAGAAGGGGGTACCATGGGAATGGAGCGAAAACTGTAAGAAGGCATTTCGCAAAAGCAAAGAATTGATCACCTCAGAGGAAGTGTTGGCTCACTTCAACCCGACACTGCCTATTTGGTTGGCTTGTGATGCTTCTCCATATGGTATTGGGGCAGTACTCTCACACAAGTTGCCAAATGGCACGGAAAGGCCAGTCGCGTTTGCATCCAGATCATTGACCTCCGCTGAGCGCAACTATGCGCAGATCGATAGGGAGGGTCTCAGCCTTGTATGGGGAGTGAAGAAGTTTAATCATTACCTGCAGGGCCAAAAATTCACACTTCTGACAGACCATCAGCCGTTGGTATCCATTTTTAACCCTAAGAAGGGTGTTTCGGTGATGACAGCACAGAGACTCCAGAGATGGTCCCTTTTCCTAGGGGCACATCAATATCAAATAGAATTCAAAGGTACAAAGCAGCATGGCAATGCTGATGGGCTGTCGCGCCTGCCACTACCTGAAGAAGAAGAGACGATGAAGGTTGACCCTGTTGAGTTATTTCATTTGACCATCATCGAGTGTTTACCAGTCACCAATGCAAGTATTGAAAGAGAAACCAGGAATGACCCGACACTGTCCCGAGTCTACGAGGTGACAGTGAAGGGATGGCCAACACATGGTGATCCTCTGTTACCGGCATTCTCGGCAAGGCGAGACCAGCTGTCCGTCTGCCATGGTACTTTGATGTACGGGACAAGAGTGATTATTCCTCCCAAGTTAAGGGAAAGAGTTCTAAAGGAACTGCATGAAGGTCATCTGGGGGGAGTTAAGATGAAAAGTCTTGCTAGGGCTTATGTATGGTGGCCGGGTATTGACCAACAGATAGAGGAGTTGACGAAAAGCTGCGCTGGGTGCCAAAAAGTGCAAAATGCACCTCCGATCGCACCGCTACACCCATGGGAATGGCCTTCAGCCCCATGGCAACGCGTACATATTGACTTTGCTGGTCCATTCATGGACTCCATGTTCCTAATTGCGGTGGACGCACATTCCAAATGGCCAGAAGTGATCAAGATGAATACCACTACTTCAGAAAAGACAATTGCGGTGTTAAGAACAATATTCGCAAGGAACGGATTGCCAGAACAGATATGTTCGGACAACGGACCACAGTTCGTGTTGGAAGAATTCCAAAAATTCTTAAAGAAGAATGGGGTGAAACATTATACCTCTGCCCCATATCACCCGGCGACAAACGGGTTGGCCGAGAGATTTGTCCAAACATTCAAAAAGGCAATAAAGGCCATGAACGATGATCAGATTCCGCTACAACACAAGGTGGACAATTTCCTAATGGCATATCGAAACGCCGCTCATGCAGTAACTAACCAAAGTCCTGCCATGATGTTTTATAACAGGAGGTTGCGGTCCAGGTTGGACTTGTTAAAACCAAATGTGCGGAGGGAAGTGGAAAACAAACAGTTCCGGCATATTAATAACAAGACCACTCGAAGTTTCAACGTAGGACAACCAGTGTTGGCAAGGGACTATGGAAATGAAAAATGGCAGTCCGGAACAATTCGGGCCAGACAAGGACTTCTGATGTACACAGTAGATATTGGTAACAATGTGATAAGGCGTCATGCGGATCAACTGGTAGAATCGAGAGCAAGGGTCGAACCCATGGTTGCGACAGAGACAACTGTGGAAGACGTTAATGAACCTGAAGCATCTACCTCGGCAGGGAATGTACCTGATGATGACGTCCAATACATAGGAAACCAACTAGAGGAGTCACCTCAGCAACAAGAATCAGAGACCACCGAAAGGCGTTATCCAACCCGAATCAGAAGGCCTCCTGAGAGACTGAACCTTTGAACTGTTTATACCTGAAGTTATATATGTATATATGTTATTATGTTATGTTAAATGGGGATATGACTGTTAAGCTAAAAAGGGAGGATTGTGGTGTATGTAACCTGTTCCACCTTAAGAGAACTTAAGCCTGTTCCACCTTAAGAGATGTACTACTTTCTCTGGCTGCTGTATACGTAATACCGGTGGTGACCACCGGTATATAAGTACTGTGTAGTGATATTGCTGTTAGTATAGCCCTGACCTCCAACTAGTAAAGACCTGTTGAAACGTTATTCTTGTAGTCTGTGTCAGTAATTAATCTTAAATACAACTGGAACACACAGACTTAACAGAAAGTATTCCATCACACTCCTGACTTGTGCCTTGTAGATGGTGGAAAGGCTTTGGGGAGTCAGGAGGTGAGACACTCGCCGCAGAATACCTAGCCTCTGACCTGCTCTTGTAGCCACAGTATTTATGTGGCTGGTCCAGTTAAGTTTCTGGTCAATGGTGACCCCAGGATGTTGATGGCAGGGTAGTCGGTGATGGCAATGCTGTTGACTGTCAAGGGGAGGTTGTTAGACTCTCTCTTGTTGGAGATGGTCATTGACTGGCACATGTGTGGTGCGAATGTTACTTGCTACTTATCAGCCCAAGCCTGAATGTCATCCAGATCTTGCTGCAAGTGGACACGGACTGCTTCATTATCTGAGGAGTTGCGAATGGAACTGAACACTGTGCAGTCATCAGCAAACTTCCCCACTTCTGACCATATGTTGGAGGGAAGGTCATTGATGAAGCAGCTGAAGATGGTTGGGCCTAGGACACTGCCCTGAGGAAATCCTGCAGCGATGTCCTGGGGCTGAGATGATTGGCCTTCAACAACCACAACCATCTTCCTTTGTGCTAGGTAGGACTCCAGCCAGTGGAGAGTTTTCCCCTGATTCCCATTGACCTCAGTTTTACTAGGGCTCCTTGATGCCACACTAGGGATGGGCACTAAATGCAGGCCTAGCCAGCCAGCGACGCCCACATCCCATCAATGAATTTAAAAAAAACTTGGTCAAATGCTGCCTTGATGTCAAGCACAGTCACTCTCAGCTCACCTCTGGAATTCAGCTCTTTTGTCTATGTTTAAACCAAGGCTGTAATGAGGCCTGAAGCCGAGCGGTCTTGGTGGAACCCAAACTGAGCATCGGTGAGCTGGTTATTGGTGAGTAAGTGTCGCTTGATAGCACTGTAAATGACACCTTCCATCACTTTGCTGATGATTGAGAGTAGACTGATCGGACGGTAATTGGCCGGATTGGATTTGTCCTGCTTTTTTGGACAGGATATACCTGGACAATTTTCCACATTGTCTTCAGCACGACAGTCAGGATGTTGTCAGGGCCCATAGACTTTGCTGTATCCAGTGCATTCAGCTGTTTCTTGATATCATGTGGAGTGAATTGAATTGACTGAAGACTGGCATCTGTGATGGTGGGACCTCCGGAGAAGGCCGAGATGGATCATCCCTTCGGCACTTCTGGCTGAAGATGGTTGCGAATCTTCAGCCTTATCTTTTGCATTCACATGCTGGGCTCTGCCATCTTTGAGGATGGGGGTGTGATGTGCCAAATAACTGCCTGAATCCATGAGGTTACAACTTAAAACTAAAGGCTTTTATTAAGTAAGAATCTTGGCATCAAGTTAACACAGGGCAACCATCATTCATCACCGACCCAGCCCTCATGAGTAAAACCCAGCTCTTATAAATAAGACTCACACCAATCAGGAGGATCCATAAAGGCGGAGCGAGGGAGGAACATTAGTGGTTACACCTGTAAAACATTTACAGACATTAACAAGTACAACAACAGACAATCCAGAACACAGAGTTATTTCATCACAGGGCGTTCATGGAGCCTTCTCCTCCAGTTAGCTGTTTACTGGTTCACCACCATTCACGCCTGGATGTGACAGGACTGCAGAGCCTTTGATCTGATCCATTGGTTGTGGGATCGCTTAGCTCTGTCTGTAGCATACTTTTTCCGCTGTTTAGCATGTATGTAGTCCTATGTTGTAACTTCATCAGGTTGGCACCTCATTTTTAAGTACGCTTGGTGCTGCTCCTGGCATGCTCTTCTACACTCCTCATTGAACCAGGGTTGGTCCCCTGGCTTGTTGGGAATGCTAGAGTGAGGGATATGCCGGGCTATGAGTTTACAGATTGTGGTGGAATACAATTCTGCTGCTGCTGATGGCCCACACAGCCTTGTGGATGCCCAGTTTTGAGTTGCTAGATCTGTTCTGAATTTATCCCATTTAGCACGGTGGTAGTGCCACACAACATGATGGAGAGTGTCCTCCGTGTGAAGACGGTACTTTGTCTTCACAAGGATTGTGCGATGGTCACTTTTACCAATACTGTCATGGACAGATGTATCAGCAACAGGTAGATTGGTGAGAACGCGGTCAAGTAGGTTTTTCCCTTGTGTTGGTTCTCTCATCACCGGTCGCAAGCCCAGTTTGGCTGCTATGTCCTTCAGGACTCAGTCAGTAATGCTACTACCAAGGCACTCTTGGTGATGGACATTGGAGTCCCCCACCCAGAGTACATTCTGCGCCCTTGCTACCTTCAGTGCTTCTTCCAAGTGGTGTTCAACATGGAGGAGTACTGATTCATCAGCTGAGGGAGGTGGTAATCAGTAGGAGGTTTCCTTGCCCATATTTGACCTGATGCCATGAGACATCATGGGGTCTGGAGTCAATGTTGAGGAATCCCAGGGCCACTCCTTCCCGACTGTATAACACCGTGCCACCACCTCTGGTGGGTCTGTCCTGCCCGTGGGACAGGACATACCCAGGGATGGCGATGGAGGAGTCTGGGATGTTGGCTGAAAGTATTCTGTGAGTATGACTATGTCAGGCTGTTGCTTGACTAGCCTGTGGGTCAGCTCTCCCAATGTTGGCACAATTCCCCAGATGTTAGTGAGGAGGACTTTGCAGGGTGGACTGGACTGGGTGTGCCTTTGTCGTGTCCTGTGCCTAAGTCAATGCTGGGTGGTCCGTTTGGTTTTATTTGTTCTTCGTATACTTCCTTGTAGCGGTTTCGTACAACTGAGTGGCTTGTTAAAGCATTTAAGAGTCAACCACATTGCTGTGGATCTGGAGTCGCATGTAGGCCAGACCAAGTAAGGACGGCAGATTTAATTTCCTAAAGGACATTAGTGAACCAGATGGGTTTTTACAACAATCCTGTTGTTTCTTGGTCACCATTACTGACACTAGCTTTTGTTTCCAGATATATTTAATTTACTGAATTGAAATTCCCCAGCTTCCATGGTGGGATTTGAACTCAAGGCCAGTAACATAACCACTATGCTACCATACCCACTTTATATGGGATTAGTGGATGTACATGCCACCACAGGGCGATCTTGTTACCCATCGGCCTCATGCAGTGGGAAAAGCCGGTGCCTGCCCACCATTGGCGGGGGCGTTACCAGGGCTATTTTATGAGGGACTAAGCCACTCCCATTGCTTGACCACCCCTCCCCCCAGTGGTGCCTACCTATGCCAGTGTGGAGGGAGGGTACGACTCATCTAACTTGATATACCAGCCTCCAGCCCTGCGCTGCCCACAATGTCATTAGTCTTGTAACAGGCGGGTGGAGCTTTTGCCCCTTACAAGGCTGACAGGAAAATTCCAGAAAATGGCAGAGACCCAGTATATCCAGGTCATTGTTGCTTTCTGGTGGGTTCTGCCAGACTTCCATCATAGTTATGCTGGGAATTTGGCAGAACCCCAAATAAATTCAGGGCCACTTTGCAAAGTGCCTTGTAGCAGATGAACGTACAGGCTGATGTAATGAGGTAGAAGCAACACGCTTGGCTGAGATGGATGCTACTACAGGCCAGACAGAAAACACAAAAAACCTTGCTCGAGCTTTATTCCCTTCCCTTTGTCCCTCACGAGTCTTACTATTTTGCTTTGTAGCCAGACGTCTTTTCTTTGAGATGCCAAAATATGTATCATCTGCAGCAGAGTTTCCAATATAGGTATCCTCCAATATAGGTACCCTCCGATATAGGTATCCTTCGATATAGGTATCCTCCGATATAGGTATCCTCCGATATAGGTATCCTCCAATATAGGTACCCTCCAATATAGGTACCCTCCAATATAGGTATCCTCCAATATAGGTATCCTCCAATATAGGTATCCTCCAATATAGGTATCCTCTAATATAGGTACCCTCCAATATAGGTATCCTCCAATATAGGTATCCTCCAATATAGGTATCCTCCAATATAGGTATCCTCCAATATAGGTATTCTCTAATATAGGTATCCTCTAATATAGGTATCCTCCAATATAGGTATCCTCCAATATAGGTATCCTCTAATATAGGTATCCTCTAATATAGGTATTCTCCAATATAGGTATCCTCCAATATAGGTATCCTCCAATATAGGTATCCTTTAATAGAGGTAGCCTCTAATATAGGTATCCTCTAATATAGGTATCCTCTAATATAGGTATCCTCCAATATAGGTATCCTCCAATATAGGTATTCTCTAATATAGGTATCCTCTGATATAGGTATCCTCTGATATAGTTATCCTCTAATATAGGTATCCTCTAATATAGGTATCCTCCAATATAGGTATCCTCCAATATAAATATCCTCTAATATAGGTATCCTCTAATATAGGTATGCTCTTATATAGGTATCCTCTAATATAGGTGCCCTCTAATATAGGTATCCTCCAATATAGGTATCCTCCAATATAGGTATCCTCTAATATAGGTATCCTCTAATATAGGCATCCTCTAATATTGGTATCTTCCAATATAGGTATCCTCCAATATAGGTATCCTCCAATATAGGTATCCTCCAATATAAATATCCTCTAATATAGGTAGGCTCTAATATAGGTATCCTCCAATATAGGTATCCTCCAATATAGGTATCCTCCAATATAGGTATCCTCTAATATAGGTATCCTCTAATATAGGTATCCTCTAATATAGGTATCCTCCAATATAGGTATTCTCCAATATAAGTATCCTCCAATATAGGTATCCTCCAATGTAGGTATCCTCTAATATAGGTGTCCTCTAATATAGGTATCCTCCAATATAGGTATCCTCTAATATAGGTATCCTCCAATATAGGTCTCCTCCAATATAGGTATCCTCCAATATAGGTATCCTCCAATATAGCTATCCTCTAATATAGGTAGCCTCTAATATAGGTATCCTCCAATATAGGTATCCACTAATGTAGGTATCCTCTAATGTAGGTATCCTCCAATGTAGGTATCCTCCAATATAGGTGTCCTCTAATATAGGTATCCTCTAATATAGGTATCCTCCAATATAAGTATCCTCTAATATAGGTATCCACTAATATAGGTATCCTCCAATATAGGTATCCTCCAATATAGGTATCCTCCAATATAGGTATCCTCCAATATAGGTATCCTCCAATATAGGTATCCTCCAATATAGGTATCCTCCAATATAAATATCCTCTAATATAGGTATCCTCCAATATAGGTATCCTCTAATATAGGCATCCTCTAATATAGGTATCCTCCAATATAGGTATCCTCTAATATAGGTATCCTCTAATATAGGTATCCTCCAATATAGGTATCCTCTAATATAGGCATCCTCTAATATAGGTATCCTCCAATATAGGTATCCTCTAATATAGGTATCCTCCAATATAGGTATCCTCCAATATAGGTATCCTCCAATATAGGTGTCCTCTAATATAGGTGTCCTCTAATATAGGTATCCTCCAATATAGGTATCCTCCAATATTGGTATCCTCCAATATAGGTATCCTCCAATATAGGTATCCTCCAATATAGGCATCCTCCAATATAGGTATCCTCCAATATAGGTATCCTCCAATATAGGTATCCTCTAATATAAATATCCTCTAATATAGGTATCCTCTAATATAGGTATCCTCTAATATAGGTATCCTCCAATATAGGTATCCTCCAATATAGGTATCCTCCAATATAGGTATCCTCCAATATAGGTATCCTCTAATATAGGTATCCTCTAATATAGGTATCCTCTAATATAGGTATCCTCCAATATAGGTATCCTCCAATATAGGTATCCTCCAATATAGGTATCCTCTAATATAGGTAGGCTCTAATATAGATATCCTCCAATATAGGTAGGCTCTAATATAGGTAGGCTCTAATATAGGTATCCTCTAATATAGGTATCCTCCAATATAGGTATCCTCCAATATAGGTATCCTCCAATATAGGTGTACTCTAATATAGGTATCCTCCAATGTAGGTATCCTCCAATATAGGTATCCTCTAATATAGGTATCCTCTAATATAGGTATCCTCTAATATAGGTATCCTCCAGTATAGTTATCCTCTAATATAGGTATCATCTGATATAGGTATCCTCTGATATAGGTGTCCTCTGATATAGGTATCCACTGATATAGGTGTCCTCCGATATAGGTATCCTCCGATATAGGTATCCTCCGATATAGGTATCCTCCGATATAGGTATCCTCCAATGTAGGTATCCTCTATTATAGGTATCCTCTGATAGAGGTATCAACTGATATATGTGTCCTCTGATAGAGGTATCCTCTGATATAGGTATCCACTGATATAGGTGTCCACTGATATAGCTGTCCTCTGATTTGGTGTCCTCTTATATAGGTATCCTCTGCAGCAAGGTAACTTTTAGCTATCCCTCAAACCACTCCTCCCTAAACAGAGTCAGATGTTTTCAAACAAGCTGAATTCAAACTAATCCCAAACCAAGATGGGATGGTGTAATCAGTATGAATGCCGCATCACTAATTATAGTAAGTTTGCAATTAGTTTTGGCAACCTTATTCTAGTTTTCAAAAGGCATGGATTGATAGTGCAAAGCTAATCCCGAATTACTAGTTTATGCCTTTCATGGCATCAAGAGAAGGGTTTTTGTATCATTTATTCTATTCTATTGCCGTGTTCTGTTTTGTACTTACTGCGAAACTAAGGTAAAGGGCTATGGCCCAGCGTGTGTGTAAACTCATACGAGGAGTTTGAGCTCATAATCCAAGATGACAGCCCAGTGTAGTACTGAGGGAGTGATGTTTTGTAGTAGATTTCAAGGCACCTGTTTGGTGGTTCAGGTAGATGGTAAAGGTTCCATGGCATTATTTTGAGAAGAGTAAGAAGTTCTCCTGGTTTCTTTCCTAACATTTCTTCCATTACCAATACTAGGGGGAAAAATGGGCTAAATGCTCATACATCTTATTGCTGTTTGTAGGATTTTGTGCACAAAATGACTTGTGCATTTGTCTAGATAGCATTAACCACTGCCGTTCAACATAATTGATTTTATATAAAGCAGCTTTGAGATATTTCTGAGATATCTAACCAATATACACGAGTTACATAGTGGATAATATATCCATACTAATACTACTTTTGATACTAGGGCTCCTTCTGAGGTATTATTCCGTGTGACAAAATGGATAGATTTCTGCAGCATACTTCGATAAAGAAAGAAAGACTTGCATTTATATAGCGCCTTTCACAACCTCAGGTCGTTCCAAAGCGCTTTACAGCCAATGAAGTATAGTCACTGGTTGTAATGTAGGACAATTTATAAAGCAGTAACTATTCTAATTTGCGCACAGCAAGCTTCCATAAACAGCAATGTGATAATGACCAGATAATCTGTTTTTTAGTGATGTTGATTGAGGAATAAATATTGGCCAGGGCACCGGGATAGTTCCCCTGCTCTTTGAAATAGTGGCATGGGATTTTTTACGTCCATTTGAGAGAGCAGGCAGGGACTGAGTTTAACGTCTCATCTGAAAGATGGCACCTCTGACAGTGCAACACTCCCTCAGTAGTGCACTGGAGTGTCAGCCCAGATTTTGTGCTCAAGTCTCTAGAGTGGAACTTGAACCCACAACCTTCTGACTCAGAGGCAAAAGTGCTCCCAACTGAGCCACGACTGACACGCCAGATGCCCCATAATAAACTTTCTGAAATTTGAAACTTGTCACACGTGGGTTGGTTAGGGCAGAGTGATAACCTCCAGCAAGACTCAAAACAATAATTCTGGTGGTGGGGATCTAATGTCTTCTCATCAAGCTGTAGTGGGAAATAAACACAATTAAGACATTCTGTACCCAGACCATATTTCTTTCTTTATCACAGCACTGATTTCCTGCTGCTCAATTTTATTAGTTGACTGATAGTTGTGTTTATTCTTTTTCATATCTCAAATGGAATCAATTTCAGCAGTGCTTCCATTGAAACAATACCTCCCAGATAAGGTGTTTTACTCATCTGACCGAAATAGAAAGATTGCATTATAAAATGAATAAGGGAAGGATTGTACCATCCAACAGGACTTTGGTAAAACCTACCAATATGTTCAATTGGCAAAGTTCAAATCACCCAGTGATTGTGGAATGGTATATTAATTCAGTATGTGGGGTTGTCATGATTAAATTATTATCTGCTGAATGAGGAGTGTTTTGTACACGTTCAGCTTTATTCAGGTTTAGTCTTTGGTAGGGAATCCAGCACTGTCTTAGGAATTTCTCCAGTGACAAGGCAGCTTTGTCTAAGTGAGAGGATGAAAGACCTACAGTGTGACATCTAAAGCGTCGCCCTGTGTTAAGCCTTTCAGATACATGTGTAAACTGCATAGCTTGTCCGTATACATGTTCAAATCTGGCTGACAGATCACATTTAAAACAGTACTGCTAGACGTTAAAAGCATATTCATTTCCTTTAGTAGACGATGGGTGGTATGACATTTTAAATACAAATGTACTACCTCAATGCAGGCTTGTTGTATGTCTGGCTTGCTATTTTGATACAGTAAATGCATTAGCAATAATGCAGCATAATTTATTTCGAATTTTTGGAAGCAAAAACATTTGTTTTATCTGCATATTTTCTTGTAATTTTGCATTTCTGAAATGCCGTCTTTTCTTTCTTTGTACTTTTGACATTCCAGTTTCTTATGTTCCACCCTGGGCATCACACATCACACTTCCAATGAGCTACATTAGATCTCTGATATCTACTGTCATGTTGCAGGTCTGGTGTCCTATGGTTAGTGCCTTCCATCAAGCATCATGCACCCTCAGTCAATTAATTGTAACACTAAGCTGGTGAATTGTAAACAATCAAGACAAACCAACACATCAAACCTGGCTATATTGCAGAGAGCTCACTGGATAATATTTAGAGGCGTCATTCAATTTTACCCTTTAAATGCATTTTGGGCTTGAGTTTCACCACGAGCGGATGGGCTACATCCTAGGAAGCTGAGGGAATTGAGGGCAGAAATCACGGAGGTACTGACCATAATATTCCAATCCTCCATAGATACGGGGGTGGTGCCAGAGGACTGGAGAATTGCAAATGTTACACCATTGTTCAAAAAAGGGTGTAAAGATAAACCCAGCAACTTACAGGCCAGCCAATTTAACCTCGGTAGTGGGGAAGCTTTTACCAACAGTAATCAGGGACAAAATTAACAGTCACTTGGATAGGTCTGGATTAATTAAGGAAAGCCAGCACAGATTTGTTAAAGGCAAATCGTGTTTAACCAATTTGATCGAGTTTTTCGATGAGGTAACAGAGAGGGTTGATGAGGGTAATGCGGTTGACGTAGTGTACCAGGATTTCCAAAAGGCGTTCGACAAAGTGCCACATAATAGGCTTGCCAGCAAAGTTGAAGCCCATGGAATAAAAGGGACAGTGGCAGCATGGATACGAAATTGGCTAAGTGACAGGAAACAGAGAGTAGTGGTGAACGGTTGTTTTTCGAACTGGAGGAACATATACAGTGGTGTTCCCCAGGGTTTGCTTCTAGGACCACTGCTTTTCTTGATATATATTAATGATTTGGACATGGATATACAGGGCACAATTTCAAAATTTGCAGATGGCACAAAACTTGGAAGTATAGTGAACAGTGAGGAGGAGAGTGATAGACTTCAGGAAGACATAGACAGGCTGGTGAAATGGGCGGACACGTGGCAGATGAAATTTAACGCAGAAAAGTGTGAAGTCATACATCTTGCTAGAAAGAATGAGGAGAGGACATATAAACTAAATGGTACAATCCTAAAGGGGGTGCAAGAACAGAGAGACCTGGGGGTATATGTGCACAAATCATTGAAGGTGACAGGGCAGGTTGAGAAAGCAGTTAAAAAGGCTTACTGGGATCCTGGGCTTCATAAATAGAGGTATAGAGTACAAAAGTGTGGAAATTATGATGAATCTGTATAAAACACTGGTTCAGCCCCAACTGGAATACTGTGTCCAATTCTGGGCACCACACTTTAGGAAGATGTGAAGTCCTTAGAGAGGGTGCAGAAAAGATTTACGAAAATGATTCCAGGAATGAAGGATTTCAGTTACATTGATAGACTGGAGATGCTGGGGTTGTTCTCCTTGGAGCAGAGAAGATTGAGAGGAGATTTGATAGAGGTGTTCAAAATCATGAGGAGTCTAGACAGAGTAGATAGTGGGAAACTGTTCCCATTGGCAGAAGGGTCGAGAACCAGAGGACGCAGATTTAAGGTGATTGGCAAAAGAACCAAAGACAACGTAAGAATTTTTTTTTTTACGCAGCGAGTGGTTAAGATCTGGAATGCACTGCCTGAAATGGTGGTGGAGGCAGACTCAATCTTATCTTTCAAAAGAGAGTTGGATAAGTATCTGAAGGAATAAAATTTGCAGGGCTACGGGGAAAGGGCAGGGGAGTGGGATTAGCAGAGAGCTGGCACGGGCTCGACGGGCCGAATGGCCTTCTTCCATTCTGTCACCATTCTATGTTTCTATGTTTCCAAAATCAATATGGGGATGGTGGAATATTTTAAAGGGGATGACAAGGTGGTACTTTCCCCTCCACTTTATTTAACATCCCACATGTTGTGGTTGGAATTGTAACTAAAGAGTCCTGTGCTTCTGACATCTTCTGACAATTGGTTTGTCCCTTCATTACACTTTCATAAGCAATAGGAAATGCTGATTCATTTTATAAATATTTTTAAAACATAATATTATCAAATTTCTCTTAATTCTGCAGGACCTATTGCCAGGTCACAATGCCTTTGTATCAATATTATCGATACTTATTTTCACAGCCATCAAGCTGCACAATGCTTTCAAACTCCCTAGTGTTCGAGGGAATGATGCAGCTGGTGTGCTGATGCAGCACTTGTGCCTTTATAGCAGCATTTAAGTATTAATGAGGCACACAATTGTGTTGCTACTGGAGACATTGAAAATAATGTTTTTTTTACATGGATTGCAAAAATTCCAGTCCTTCCTTCTCAATTAGCTCCCGATATAAAGTTAGTTAACTTTTCACATTGGACTAAAAGATCAAGTGATCCACAAAAAAGAATTGCAATCTGTTCTCGTTATCTGACATCTTGCTTCTTCTTAACTGTCATGGGTATTTTCTGCTGTATTTTTCAGGAATTCATTATTTTAATGAGCACCCTTGAAATTAATATTACAAAACTGTGGATAGATGCAGCTTTAAATAGTATTTTTATGTTATCTTAGCAGTTTTATGAGTATCTTTTTTGTTGTAACGTATTCAATTATTAAAGGGCTGCTCCATTATATGTATCAGCTAACAAAGACAGTGGTCTAGAAATTGGATTACACCCCAATTTGGACGCGATCCAGGTGTAGCAGCCCCTGCACGTGCCTAAAGAGACTGGCGGTAGGACCACGTGACAATGGTCCGGTGACCTTATTTGTTTATGACCTGTGAGCTGCAGGTGTCAGTCACAGCCGCAGAGGCAGCTTGCCAGTCACGGGCTGGGGTGGGGGGGGGGGGAGAATCAAAATTGACTAGCTAGGATGCCGGCTGAAAGGAGCAGATAAATCCAGGGGGAGGGCAGGCAATCAGGAGGGGTGTGAGTGCGGGCCACAGTTTTAATGTGGAGCCAAGTGAAGCACTCCTGCTCCTCCTGGCTCTACATTCAGGTAAGTATAAAATTTGTACTCACCTTTTTGGTGGCAGCCTCCAGTGGTCCCTTTGAGGATCGCTGGTTTGGCTGCTGTGTGCCCGAGAAACCTGACCACAGCATTCATGGCACACACTGCGCTCAGTCGCCATCCAATTTTCCAAAGGGATCTGAAACCGGCGTTGGTCCCCAATTTGCATAGGCAGTGGGCCCAACATCTGTTTGAAGCAGGCATCCTGGATGACTATAGGGCGCCGTAACCAATATGGTGTGTGGCACACTTACAGGGTAGACTGAGTGCTCACACACCATGTGCCATATTGGACCTTTTAATATCTATTTCTTGACAGAGAAATGTGCACTGCGCAATCGAATTACTATGCCGGTATGTTGCTGAGCTAAACCGATCAAGAAGGAACCAAACCTGACTCCGGGGTCTCCGGAGTTAGCTGACCTTAATCAGCGTAGAGATACGGGTAGGGCACTTCAATTGGCCTGACTGCTCTTCGAATATCATTCATGGTTTACACTCCAGATCACTATCCGGTGATACCTGCTGGAAGTATGTGTACGGAATCTGGTGAGGGCAGGGTGGAGCTTGGCTGTGCTGCCCCCCAAGAAAAAAAATAGCCTGTCAACATCAGCTCACACCTGAATAATAGGCACTTGGCAAGGTGCTGGGTGGTGACTGGTGCCTCTAGATCTAGACCCCATCAAGGAGCTAATGTTTTCAAGTGAGGAGGGAGGGGAGAAAATTAGTGGAAAAATAGGGGGATTTTTTTCAATTATAAAAGGGAAGAAAAATCATTTAGAGTTTGTGAAGATCAGTAGAAAATATGCTAAATAAAAAAAACAGGTTTACAATCTTTTCCCCACAAATTTATAGATTTTCTTTTTAAAGCTGCGCATCTCATGCACTATATTGATGGTTGTGATTAGAATAAATCAACTGAAAGCTCTCCTTGAATATTAAAAATGAAAGTAGAATTCATCAGTAGGAAGTATTGGGGTGTAGGAATGTTGAATAAAACCCAACCTTTTTCTTGTGGGATTCAGGCCTACAGTAGGAATAACAAAAACAGTGACAAACTATCCACACGCTTGGACTGCAGAGCTCCACAATTTTGTGCACATATAAATGATACCAACTGTAATCCCTATGTGGCTGTGCATCTATATTTAGGTTTGAACAAAATGCCTCCAGGATGACTTTAACCTACAGTCTATCTAGGTTCACACTGCTTTTCTTTAATAACCAGTGACACCTCTACATAGCATTAGAGAATTAACTAGAGTCTGAAAACACAAAATATCGCTAAACATTAATCAAAAATGTAAACCAAAAGCATCACCACCAGTGCCTCAATTAAATAGATTCTCTTTATCAATATGTGACCGTAGTTCACAAAAGCAATTACAGTACTGTGAATACCACAGGACTATCAAATGTGAGGAGTGGTAATCATTCATTTTGGAATATATAATTCTTAAAAGTGAATGTACATTTAACAGGGCTTGCATTTGCATCATTCTTGCTGATCACAAATGTAACTCCCAAGATGTCTCAAATATTAACAGCTCTTTACTAGCCCACCCATCTTACTGAACAACTTCAGTCATCCAACATCCTAATTCCTTGCATTTCCAGTTCCCTTTGCTGAAGTCAAAGCCTTATTGTAGCAAAGCTGGACAAATGGTAACAGTGTCCATTATCAGTGCCGGTCTAAACTGCTGAATGCTATATCTCCTCTTGGTTTACACAGGACAAGGCCCCTAATATGTAGTGGATTTATTTTTTGTGTTTTTCTTGCGAACACCCCAAAGGGGTATTTTGGATTCTCTTACACTGAAGCATTGTTCAAAATTGTATTACTAATTTAAAAAATGCTATCTTTACTTCATCATTAACTGTGACTTATTTATAATATAGGCATACTTAGGCATGTAGAACAGGCTTGTTCTTGACAAGTGCTATTGGCCTGCATAACCCATGATGTGCAGGTTAAGAACAGGGCTTGTTTAATGTAGAAATAAAAACAGACAATGCTGGAAATACTCAACAGATCAGGTAGCATCTGTGGAGAGAGAAATAGAGTTAACGTTTCAGGTCGATGACCTTTCATCAAACTCTGTTTCTCTCTCAGTAGTTGCTACCTGACTTGCTGACTATTTCCAGCATTTTTGTTTTTATTTCAGATTTCCAGCATTTCCAGTGCTTTGCCCTTGTTTAATGCAGTATGTGGTCTCTCTCATTTTGACTTGCTCTCCCAATACATATTTTTTATAATTCAGAAAATGGTCTTAGAATTTTCATTTTGAGTATGATTAGACAGAAGTAAGTGTGGCTTCAGCCCACCATAAAACAAAATTAAAATGGAATTAACACCTCTCAAGTTGATTAAGAAAAGCTTATTTTTGCTATTTAAAAATGGTAAGTGATATAATTCATGTTGTAATTTATGTGGCATGAAATTGTTATTCAGCCAGTGGAGTATGCTGGTGTCGTATTCATTCGAGCTAATTTTTCCACCCTCCCCACGGTATCCTTTTAAGACTTTGCAGTAGAAATATTAGCACTGCAGCAGACTTAGCATTCAATAGCTGCAACTTTGTAGGAGTTGGGTGATCCTGCCTGGCTGAAAAGCCCCTAATGAAGTGGTAATGGCCCCTTGGACAGGCTCTTGTAAGCCAAGATTTATTTCAGTGAATGCTACAAAATCACAGTAGAAACAGCTAAGGTGATGATTTGAATGCTTACAGCTCAGCCTTAAAAAATGTATAGAAAATAAATGCTAAAATTTATCCTCTATTGCTAGGGCTGCCATTTTAGATCTGTGCAATGGGCTGTGGTATTCAGATAGAGGGGTGGGATGAACCGACAACTGTGCTGGAGTGTAACAGGCAGAAGGTAAAGTCCACACTCTGCTCGCTCCCTTGCCCCAACCCCTCCTGCAGAAGGTAAAGTCCACACTCTGCTCACTCCCTTACCTCAAGCTTTCCTGCAGAACCCTGACCTTGTTCCTCTGATTATGTGAGGCTTAGTATCAAATGCGATAAGCTTGTTATCATGTTTGACACTGAACCTGACCCCCAAATAACCGTAGACTGATGTGTTTGGTCTAACTTTCGGAAGAGAAAGGTGCATGTTAAAGGGTATTCTACGCTGTTTTTAATTAGATCTTAAATTACTGTAGAGGATAAATGGCTCTAATTGAAATTGAGATAGGTCAAGTTTATAATTTTTTTAAAAATTGCATGTTTAATTTCTTCACTTCCACTCATAGGGCTGGATTTTGCCAGTCCTGGGGAGGCGGGTATGGAGACGGGGGACTGCCAGGAAAATGGTGGAATCTGGGGGCGGGTGCCCATCCCGCCCCCAACCAGCCTCCATGCCATCTTGCCAGGAGGCGGGAAGCCATCCCGCGCCAGGTCCCGTCTCCTTGGAGGCGGGAAGGGGATTACAGCCACTTAACTGCCTGTTAACAGGCAGATAAGAGGATTATCCCCATTTTACCCAAACAAGTGTGGGCTTCCCGAAGGCTCCGGAACCCACCAGGGTCACCGAGGCGAGTAGTGGGTCTAAAGGGGTCAGAGGGGTCCAAAAGTGTGCTGTGGAGGTGAGTGATGGGCGCATGTGTGGAGAGGTGAGTATCTGAGGTAAGCACAAAGTGTTAGAAAAAGTTTACTTACCTTTGTTTCTTCCTGCAGGCTTCAAGAGTTGAGGATGCGGAGAGTCTCGCACCTCCGTGGTAGAGATGACAGATGGCCATTGCATTCTCAGATGCAACAACCATCTAATTTCTACAAAAGAAAGAGGTTTGATGAGGTCTTGAATTCAAGAACTCATCAAACTACAGAGAATGTCAGTGTTTGACAACTTCACAGAGCTGTCAAACGATGACAATTCATCTGTCAAAAATTTTTGACAGATGAAACATCATACATTGGCATTCTCTGTAACCGGCTTTCCCTTAATTGACCCGCTAAGCCCGCTGGGCGGGCCTAACAAGATCAATCAAGGGAAAATAGCGTGGGTTGGCCAGAAGTTGATGGAGGCGGGACTGAAACCCAACAAGTGGGAGTCCCGCCTCCAAGAGCTCCACATTGGCAAAATCCAGCCCATAGGTTAAAGAAGGAATATCATGAAAAGAAATGCACCATTAACACTGTAAAGTACTGCTGACCTTTAGAATGGATGTTTGCCTGATACAATTTTCAGTAATTATTAAAGTTGTGTATGGGAGTCACTGGAGATTTTCGCCCTGTAAAACCATTCTACTCACTGTCTCTTATCCTTCTCTGCTGCTTCGCGTCAGCTCTGCTGCTTGAGGGCAAAGCCAAAGTTGTCGTAGTGAAAGAGATGAAAGCGATTTGTTTCCAATTTCATTAATCACTATCAATCCCTATTAAATGTTGTATCCATTAACCACTATGAGTTTTTAAAGCTCACCCACTCTATATACCATTTGGTAATCAATACGTTAAACTTCAGCAAGTTATAAGTAGACATACACGTACGCCTCATAGATGGAGCTGTCTAGAATAAAAGCAGTAATATATTTTCTTTTTACTGCTGGGGATCTTAGAAACTGGTAGCTGTTTCAGGGCTGCATTCTAGGTACATCATTAGAATTATCAAGTAGGACATTTCTGTTTGAATGCGATTCACAAAAAAAGACTTGCATTTATATAGCGCTTTTCATGATCCTGGGTGTTCCAAAGCGCTTTACAGCCAATGAAGTATTTTTGAAGTGTAGTCACTGTGTAATATAGGACTATTTATAAAGCAGTGACTATTTTAATAGTATCTAGCCCTTTGGTTTAGTCTAAAGTTACCTTTCACTTCAGTATAAAGAGCCTTTTATCCAGGCCTCTGACAGAACAATTGTTTGCATGTCCCATACTGTCAGATCTGGGAATGAAAGCATGCCTAGTGCTACGATCTGAATAGACAAACCCGTTTGGATGTTGAAATATTTCATTAGAATATGCGGACCGGAACATTTCAGTGACGACGTTGTCAGTAATATTTCCTGAAATATATTGATAGTTTCATATTTCTTAAAGCCAGAGATTTGTATTTTTTTTATTTTGAAAGGAATTTGTGCTTTAAGATTTTGAGCAACTGAAAAGAGAAAAGGAGTAAAGGCTGGTTTAACACTTTTGAAATGATTCCCAAGTACAAGATTACATTCAAAGGACTGCTGTGTGTCACCACCCTATCAGATTGGATTACACACTGATCAGGTGTTGAAGAAGTGCAGCATTAAATGAAGCAAAAGCCAGTGAAAGTTGTACTGTTGCTTGTCTGTTATATTTATGTTGTCGACCTGCTTCTGCTGGCTGTGGTTCCCCAGGGTGTTAAGACTAGAGATGCTCTATAGTTCACTCCATTTACATTGTGGTGTGGAATTCAGAACACCAGGGGCAACATTGAAGCAACTGTGCATGTGCAAGATGGACGTGGCAAAGAAGCGGAAACTGTATGAATATCTTAAAGAATAACTTAATACAATTTAGTCTGGGCACAAAAGTCTTTGATCCTATGTGGAGTATATATGCGTATATGTGTGTGTATGTGTAAGAATCTGGTATGCATTATTCAAAGTGTGTTAGTTTTTTCCCCTCCAGTCCTCTCCTCTACCACCGGAAGGTGCGACTCATTCTGGCATATGGCCCAATGGACGTGGCTGCCTTCCAGTACCTTTCACAAGCACCTATTTCTCAAATGTGAACCTAGACAATGTCAGCAGATATTCCACCATGATGGGCATCATAGCTAAGCTTAGGCCTGTCCTCCCAACCTCACAGGCACACTTTTGGAGCGGTAGTTACTGTATATTAATTAAGAGTGGGAACTCCAACAGACTTTTCACTTTTCCAGCACACTGCTGTTGAGGCCAATTGGAGCACCACTGCCGTTGCCCCAGATGAGGTCATCTAATTCATCACAGACTAACCCTGGCACCTTCCTTGTCTGTGTGCCTCAGTTCCACACTTGGCAGTACGTTTACTAACTGAAACATTGGGGAAGCAGAGAATGATATAATTTTGGGAAGTAAAGGTGCTGGAAGGACAGCACAGCACTTTCTCATGTTGATGCCAACCACACATGACATTTCTGCACCATAATGTTGTCCTGCCAAGCAAATTATACTATTGTATTGCAACATGTGTTTACAAGCAGCAGGAAAAAGCTCAACAGCTCTTTAAGGGTGATGATGACTCTTTTAAAAACTTCCAACTTGAACATCCTTTTGGTTTCTTCAAGCCATTTCAATCTGTCTGTGAGACTTCTTTACTTGGTGAGTACCGATTACACAGCCTGGTGGAGCCTGGGATCAGTTAAGCACCTAACCTAGCAAGGGACCGAAACTAAAGGGGCACATGTTGTCTTCCAAATTGTGTTACAAGACAGTACCAGATCACTAAACAAAGGTGGCCCATCAGGGTCACTGAATTGCTGACCAAGACTACCACTATCTTTTAAAATTTTTAATAATTAACCCTAAAAGTTGAAAGTTACATAACAAGTTTTCACACTGCAGTATAAACTCAGTATTACGGCTGAGATTTTGAAGCAGGCACATTTGGGCTGGATTTTCATTCAGAAGTCGGGAAGGAGGCGGGACTACAACTTTCGGGTTGTAGTCCCGCCTCCATCAAGATGCGGCCAATCCACGTGATTTTCACTTGATTGACCTTGTTGAGCCTGCCCAGCGGGCTCAGCAGGCCAATTAAGGGCCACACGGCAACAGGTGACGTCACAGACTGAAATTTCATCTGTCAAGACGTGTTGACAGATGAAATATCAGTGTTTCACAGCTGTTTGAAGCTGTCAAACACTGACAGTCTTACTTCTAACCTGAGTCCTTCTACGCAGACTCAGTTAGAAATCTCGCCGGCACTGGAAGCTGCAGGCTGTCACTTTTGACAGCTCGCGGCCATTCTGCTTTCTGTGCTGGCTGAATGATGGACTCCTGAAACCTAGAGGAAGGAAGGCTGTTAAGGTAAGTACAGGTAATTTAAACTTCTTTACACACTTTAGACACACCAAACACACTTACCTTTGCACTCATGCACCCATCACTCACCTGAACACCGACATCTCGACCCCTCCAAGTCCTTCAACCCGACGGCCCGACTCCTCTAACTTGGCGTGGTTTGGAGCCGTCAGGAATCCCACACGACAACCTTCAAAATAGGGATTAGGCTAAAAACTGCCTGTTAACTACCTGTTAACAGGCAGTTAATTGGCACTAATCCCTTCCCGCCTTGGGTCGGCGGGTTCCAGTGCAGGGTGGGTACCCGCCTCCTTTGAAACTTACATGGAGGTGGGTTTTGGGCGGGATGGTGTCGGGACCCCCGAATTCGGGGTTTTAGCCCCCCGCACGCCTAAAAGCCCGCCTCACAGCACACTGAAAATCGACCCCATTGTTTCTGTGGCCAGAGCAGGATTTGCTCATTAATCTTATTTGCTGAAAAAAAAACCTGCTAATCTCTCAAAACAATGGGGGAAAAATTCATTCTCGCCCAGAAAGCAGTTGGGTGTCCTCGCCAACTGCCGTTAACGGCCGCCGCGCTAAACGTGGTAAATTGGTGTGGGGAGCATGGTGGTAGGTGGCACAGCGCTAACCTTAGGCGCAACACCATCCTGGTGGCGTTGCACGAGGGATCCAGGACCAATTTGTTGTGCTGGTGCAGTGTTGCTGCTTCCCCTAGCGTCTATGTGCAAGGCTGTGAAGCTTGCAATGCATTGTGGGCAGTGAGGATCTCTGAAATTTGAAGGGCCATGCACATTGAAGCAAGAGAAAATAAAATGCACGGATTCAATACATTTTTCAGCCCTTTCTGTCTTTTAACAAATAATCAATATTTAAAAGAAGTTCCAAATGTCAATATTCAGCACTTAAAGCTGAATTACCTTCCTAAACTCAACAAATGGGAAAACTGTATCAACACAAACACAAATGGCTCAGCAAGCCAGGGAAGGGGCACCCGGTGTCTCACACACAGCACTCCAGCTTTGTGCAGGGGGTCAACACTGCAAGACTAGCCCTCTACCCACAGGGGCCAGGAGTCCCTCCAGAAAGAACGATGTGGGACCATATCACCGAGGCTGTCACTGCCGGCAGTGTCACCCCCACGACCTGGCTCCAGTGCCCAGTGAAACTTCATGACCTCAGACCACTGGTCAAAGTCAGTGAATGCATCTTCAAAAGCCGTCTCCTACCAACTGAACCACTAGCCTCACACTCTTATCAATGCACAACTCCCAATCACTCACCTACCAACAATCTGCACCAATGACGAGGTACATCTCCCATTCCTAGCCACACCTCACCCCCTTGGAGGAGACGGTGCAGGCCATTCTTGGCAGGGGCATGGCTGAGCCCTTGGCCAGCGGCGGGGCTGAAAGGATACAAGATGCGGGTATCCTCATACATTATCCTCCTTCTGGCATGCACCTCTAGGCTTCCGGCCCTCCAGTCACCACAACTTCTCCCTTGTGCCTTCCTCATTTCACACTCCCAAGAAATGCATCCTGCCCAGCCAGGGGGACTGCAGGCACATGATTCCATCCTGGATATCTTGGCCAGAAAGGGGCTGCCTGGGATGCATCCTTCCGTCTGATTCCTCCTCTTCAGCATCCTCCTCTTCGGCTTCCTCCTCTATTGCGTCTTCCTCTTCCCTCTGTAAGCGGATGCTGTAACTGTGAAATGACAGCATAAAATGCTGGAAATACTCAGTTGGTCAGGCAGCATATCGACCTGAGACGTGATCTCCATGGATGTCGCGTGACCTGCTGAGTATTCGCAGCACGTTCGGTCTTCTCAAAGGCCTTCACTTACCATCCGAGCCTTTGCAAGCATCCAGCAACGCTCCCAAAACATTAAAAAAAAAAAACTTTTCACATCTATTGCAGCAAGCCATCACTTCAATAAAATTTAAAAAACCCAGTCCAAACCCTTCCATTCAAACTTACTTGATTGATGTGTGTGTCCCTTTAACAGCTGCAGATATCGCCCCTATCAGCATCTATCAGCCTGCTTGCATGTCAGGTTAACCTGGCATGCTTAGGACCCAGCGCTGACTTGCGTGCTAGGGTCGAAGTTCACGTAGGTGATGTTAAGTCGGCGTGTACGTCACCACGCTGCCATTTTTTTTTCAGGGTGCTGCCGATTACCGGCAGCGCCAAGGGGGTGACCAAAATGGCGGCTGCCACCGGGACCGCCTCCAGCTGGTGCAAGAGCGGCGGCCACCATTTTTTCACGCATCGCTGACACTACCAGGTGGTGGTAAGGACATCAATTTCTCGCCCAATGTCTACAATTATGTTATTAGAATTCACCACTTAGCAAACCTAAAGAAAATGTTTGATTTTGCGAAAAAGGACTCGTCTTAAGTTTTTGTGCAATCACAAACATGTGTCTACATTTGTGTGCATTTGCTTATCAATACACTGTAAGCGGTGACAATTCTGGGTAAAAGTCTCATTTTACACACAGTGACTGAATGAAGCACTCACAGGTCAGGGATTTCTTTTGTTAGGCGAGGGTATTCAAGGTTACGGAACCAAGGCGGGTAGATGGAGTTAAGATACAGATCAACCATGATCTCATTGAATGGCGGAACAGGCTCAATGGGCTAAATGGCCTACTCCTGTTTCAGTGCTCCTATATAATGGCTCAGCCGTAATTCTGAACTCTCTAAATTTGTGCAGACTTCTGATGCTGCATGCTCAATAAGAATTTGCTGCTGCTGATGTTCTGGATGGCTCAGCAAGTTCATCAGTGAGGTTTGTAGTGTATAGGCCTGGAAGGTCCAAGATTGAATCTCCAGTCTTTGCTGAGCTAGTTATCTTAGTCAGGTCAGCATTCGGGGCATTAGAACTGACATCAATGTCCTTGAGTTTTGGAAGAGAACGTGGAGTACTCCTGATTACGAACCAGTGGCCTCTTTTGGGAATATGAGTGTACTGATGTCAGGTGAGGACAGGATCAGACTCCTCTAGGATAGCAAAAGCTGCTTGAGGTGGGAGGAATGAGAGGGGACTCTAAAGAAAGCAAAAATAAACAAGAAATAAGTGAAAGATGTAAATAAAATGCTCCTGTACCATGATTTCAGAAGAGCAAATCACACCCACTCTGCTGCTCTCTGCACCATGTTGCTGGATCAGCATCAATGCCAAGAATGAGGGAACTTTTTAATGGATGAGACCACTGGGAACTGGATTGAAACTACACAAGCATGCTCCTTTCAGATCCCTTACAGCTGGGAGAGAGAGGAGACCTTAACTAATCTGTCTGGGCTGGATTTGAATGGAGGGGACAGGAAAATGTTGTAACACTTAGTACCACCCAATTACCTCATTTTATTTTGCTTTCTTTGTTCTTGTCTGTATTCAGTGTGTGCAGGAAGGCTTTGAATCTTGCTTTTCTGCACCATTCAAAGAGTACAATAGAGGTAGAACTTCGCAGCTCAAGTCTTTAGTTATTAATTCCCTGAACAAACAGTCTTCCTGTTGGTCATCATATTAGTGAATGTTCTACACAGACATGGAAAGACATGCAGAATGAGAGGTAAAAAGGAAATAGAAGCACTGAAGCAAGTACAAAAAAAGATCTAGAAGGATGTATCAGAACTGTGAGATTACAGTTATCGGGAAAGATTGAACAGGTTGGGGCTTTTTTCTTTAGAAAAGAGAAGACTTAGAGGTGACCTGATAGAGGTCTTTAAAATTATGAATGGGTTGGACAGGGTAGATGTGGAGAGAATGTTTCCACTTGTGGGGGAATCCAAAACTAGGGACCATAAATACAAGATAGTTACTAATAAATCCAATAGAGAAATAAGGAGCAATTTCTTTACTCAGTGTGGTTAGAATGTGGAACCCGCGACCAAAGAAGTGATTGAGGCAAATAGCTTAGAGGCATTCAAAAGGAAACTAGACAAGTACATAAGATAAAAGGGAATAGAAAGATATGTTAAAAGGCTGAGATGAGGTAGATGGAATGGGAGGAGACTCATGTGGAGTATAAAGACCAGCACAGACTAGTTGCGTCAAATGGCCTGTTTTGTGCTGTATATTCTATGTAATTCTGTGCAATGCAAATGCTTGAAATTTGAAGTAAAAACAAAATATTAGAAATGCACAAGAGGTTGTTAGCAAAACATTAAAGGGTGATTCTGCAATCCAGCACCCCCAGCAGGAAGTGGTACTTTCAGGGAGGATATCTAGGGAAATCGAGGGTTTGCAGCCTGAGGTTTTCCATCTGTTAAAATTACTGAATGGCAGATCACAATCTGCACACAATGTTCCCCCTAAGGTGAGCGAGTGCGCAACCGCACATCAATCAGGAGGTCCCACGCAGCCCACTCACAAGCAGTTGCTGCTGGAAGATACCGCGCATGCACAGCTGCGCAGCAAATTTTAAACGACCACGCAAAAAAAAAAATTTAGAGGGAACATTGCCGCAACCGATGATTTTGTATGGTGCAATCCCGGAAAGTAAAACTCCCCGTTGGTTGTGTTGGATTGTGGGATAACCCCTTTAATTCACACTTCCCAAATGTTCTTGTCATGTTTTGGGATTTTTTGGTCATTTTTCCACAGAGAGGATTTGGGAAAAAAGAGTTACTTTTAATGTTAGTCTTTAAAAACATTTTTACACGCTGACAATAGGTAGTTAAGATACCAATGAGCTAGCTTTGATTTGTTTCTTCATAGACTGTAAGTAAAAAGCAATTCATTAGGTTATCTTGGCAATCGAAAAACATCTGACACTCATTGTATTGGAACGTTTTTGATCCCTTTTACCTGTGAGCGGAGAGATATAATGTAGAGACAAGGGGGGCTAAATTCGGTTGATTTGCGCCTCCTGTTAGCGCCCTAAGAAGGCGCAAATCAACTAGCACCTGGGCGCGATGCTGCTAACGCCTCCTGTGAAATTCAGCAGGAGGTTAGCGGCGGCGCTAACCATTAGCACTGCGCGGCACTGCGCCGCCGGCGATGATGTCATTGCTGTGCGCAGCGCTTCGGCTGTAATATTGGGTGGCGCCCCCCAACTTACCGCCGGACGCTATGTCTGCCAGGGTCAGGGGGGGGCCTACCTGCGGCTGGGGTGGCGCTAGTTAAAGGGGAGGTGGTGGGCGGCCATTTTTGCTGCTGGCCGCCTGCCAGCACCTGCCCCCGTTGCTGTCCCCGGCCCTCGTGAAGCCCCCCCGCAGGGTGCCGGCTGCTCTCCATGAGCCCTGATATGAATTAATAAGCTGCTTTATTTCACTGTAAGGTGAACATACAGAAAGGCAGTTATGATCGGACTCAATTCAAACACTACAACTATCCATGCAATTGTACAAAATAAAGAATATGCCACACTTTGCTGTATCAGTGGGTTGTCTTACTTGCTTTAAAAAGGATGATTTCCTTCAGCATTGCTGACCTGAGTCTCAGCGAAAGCGTTGACCACCTTTCAGTTTCAAAGACTCTCTCCGTGGCCCAGCTGGGCTCCGGGACGCACTGTGCCAGGCCCCTCCCCTTTAATAAGGGGAGGAAGGCCTGCAGTACCGCGGCACAACGGCTTCCAGTAGCGCCCCCTCCTCCCTCTCGAGGCTGTACCTGGGAAAATCGACTGCGGGGGTGCTAACTTTTTCAGGGCGTTAATCGAAGGTAGCAAGGGGCGCTACCCAATTTTTACCCGATGGACTCAGACTGACAGAGAGAGTCTTTGAAACTGAAAGGTGGTCAACGCTTTCGCTGAGACTCAGAGATCAGCAATGCTGAAGGAAGTCATCCTTTTTAAGGCAAGTAAGACAATCCACTGATACAGCAAAGTGTGGCAAATTCTTTATTTTGTATAATTGCATGGATAGTTGTAGTGTTTGAATTGAGTCCGATCATAACTGCCTTTCTGTATGTTCACCTTACAGTGAAATAAAGCAGCTTATTAATTCATATCAGGCCTCGTCTCATCAAGTGTTTGTTCAGTTCACCTTCAGAGTGATTGACACAGTGTGAAAGACATACGTATCTGGTTCAGGTCACGGGAGAATATTATTACACACGAGTTATGCTATCATACAAGTAGATACAGCATAGTGTGAGTCAACTCCAACAAAGGTAAGATACACAGATCAAATCAGCTATTTTGAAATCTATTGTGGAGTGAAACCGTGAAAATTTTAATTATAGGAGCAGGTGGAGGCCATTCAGCTTCTCTAGCTTTTTCCACCATTCAATTAGATCATGGCTGATTTGTACCTCAACTCCATTTACCCGCCTTTACTCCATATCCCTTGATGCCCTTACCTAACAAAAATCTTTTGATCTCAGTCTTGAAACCTCACTATCTTCATTTCAGGGTCTACTGTTATTTTTCTCCCAATAATTTTTCTTTGAACATTATTTCAATAAAAATTTATTGCAGCAGGTTCCTCACTCAGAGCTCCACATCTACATCAGCAAAATATACACAAAATCTGCTAACAAATACATTTTTGTATGTAATAAATTGACAAGCAGATGGTTTTAAAAAGAGAAAAATATGGGATTAGCAAACTCTTGCAGCTTCATCGCTTAAATGCAAGTTCCAAGAACTACAGTTGACCTGACCATCAGTTTAGCAGGCAATGACTTCCTGACTAGAGGGTGTATCTCAGCGCTTCCTCATGAGTCTCCTATATATGTGTAAATTGGTAAGTCAGCAACTGGAGCCAGCGGGGCTTGAATTGTTGGCCTTAATGAGAAATGCAACATTGGCAACTTTAGTGCATTTTTCATGACTTTGACCTATCTTAGGCAGTTAGCAAACCCTGCAGCATCTTACACTTTCTTTTACTTTACAGGAAATTGTAGAAGAAAACGGACACATTTAACTGACAATGATTTGCACTAAATTGATGGCCAAACGAACTGTAGTTCTTGTAACTTGCATTTCAGCTAATCAGATAAATCAGATCGGCATTGATGCAGGATAATGCCGTCTTTAACCATATTACGACATCATGCTCTTTGACTTCTTTGAGTGAAAGTACTGTATGTTGTCAGACTTGAGGTGTGTGAACAACAAGTTTCTTGGAGGAATTGATGATTTAGAATGAAACACAGGATCATTCCGTCTTAGTGCACCATAGAGTGTATTGACTGCAAAACCTTTGGTCAAAGGTGAAAAAGGGTAAAATGACCTAACCAAAGAAATAAGAAACACGGTAAATTGCCCAGCCTTGTCACAATAAATGCTTCATTCAGCGTCATACGAAACCGTATTACAGTAAGGCATGTGCTCTAAGAGAGGTGTTTCCCATCTCTCCTTTATTAATTAAAGGACATAAGGAATATATTTTCACACAGAGAGTGCACTGTATCAGACAGTGCTACAAGAAAGAATCCCTGTCCTCATGCAGCAGGTGCAAGATTTGCCCCAAGTACTGAAAAATGAGCGCACGGCATGTTGGGTATTTGATATGATATTTAATTACTCATGCAGATATTGCTATCTTTTGTCTGGTGCTGTAAAAAATACTTCAGATAAAATAACATTTTCATGCAAATATTACACTTTAAACATGGAAGTCTGAAGTTGTGATTGATATAGTTTGTATTTTCTTTGTTTCAGAAGCAAAATAATAAATAATGCAATTTATAAGAATTTAAAAACTGGTTTGTGTATACAGTTTGCACATATCCACCATTACAAACTTGCACAGAGACTAATGGACACTTGAAAGTTGGTACAAGGGGGTAACCTATTTCAGACCTTCCACTGGCATAAAATAAACCAAGAATGAAGCACAAGCAACTTAGAACCAACACCAGGGGCTAAAAATTCGGTATCGCCGCGCCAGGTCTTTAGTGCCTGAAATTTTGCGCTCGCCCGGATTCCCGTAGCGCCCGCCTGAAATTCAGTTGCGCCGCCCCAAGACGGAGGCGGGCGCTATTGCAGGGTTTGGCCGCCTCGTTTGGGGCGATGAAAGTCAGTTTCAGGCGTCCAGCTGCCGCTGCGGCACCCGATGCGGTGCGGCAGGCTGGGGTACTGCAGGCCTCCTCCTTCTCTTAAGGAGGAGCTGCCTGCAGCCGTGAGATCGCCGCTGGATTCCCCCGGCAAATGAGCCCGGCACCACGGAGAAGTGCCGGGCTCGCGGGAGTCAGACACCAATGCTGCGGGGGGGTGGTGCAGGAGTCCGGGGAGGGAGGTGCGGCCAGGCGGCCGCCGGGAAAGCGGCCGGCCGCCCCTCCACCTTTATGCGCCGGCCTCTCGGAGCTGCAAGGCACTGTTTTTCAAACGCTGTTTGCGGCCGCTACGGGCGAGGCGGCCGCAACTGAATTTGGCCATCGGCACGGAATAGCATTGGAACCGGGGCGCTGCGCACACCGATGATGTCATCGGTGCCGGCGCAGCGCTACCGGCTAACGCCGATGTTAGGGACCAACTGAATTTCGGGCGCTAAAAAACTTCCGGCGCAAACCACTCTATAGCCAATAAGTGGGCGCAAACGCGACTGAATTTCTAGGCCCAGAAGCCTCTGGGTTCAATTACAGCTTTGTGTCTCTTTTTGTAATCTATGCTATAGTTTTGTGGAATCGTTTTATTCAAATTTTGGTCCATTTGGGTAAATTTTTAACGTAACATAACATAAGAAATAGGAGCAGGAGTGGCCCATACGGCCCCTCGAGCCTGCTCTGTCATTCACTAAGATCATGGCTGATCTTCAACCTCAACTCCACTTTCGCGCCCAATCCCCATATCCCTGGATTACCCTAGAATTTTCTCTCCCTGTTCTTGGGATGAGGGTAACACTGACATGACTGCAGCCAGGCTTGGATATAAATGGCAAGTAACATATTGTGCCACACAAGTGCCAGGTAATGACCATCTCCAACAAGACAGAGCCTAGCCATCTCCCCTTGACATTCCCAGGCCATGTACTGCTTCATGCCTATGATCTCCATGGTGGCCTCCCTGTAACAAGTGGGGGGGTTTATTTGCTGTTTGCTACCACCCTCTTGCAAAATAAAGAAGAACAGTGTGCAGATGCAATTTTGCAGAAAGGAGCAATGGTTGTACAAAATTTTATATCTTGCTGAGCCTATTAAAATGAAATGTCAAATATCTTGCTAGCTAAAGCTGGCAAAGCAGATAAGTGCTTTAATTTACTCAGTTCTAGCTATGCATAAGAATATTTAGTGAATTATTTTTTTCAACTGCTAGTAAGCATGCCTACCAAAGTTGATCACACCATCCCCCCTCCAACATCAGCTTGTTCGGACTGCCCTCGGGTAGTTGAATCTTAACCATATGAATTGTAGCCAGTGTATTTATTTCCCAGTTCCGCACCCTCGCCTTGGAAGTCCCCAAGGATCCATCCTATTGCCATATCTGTAACATTGTCTGCCTCCACCACCCCCCCCCCCCCAGTCCTTTTGCTGCTGAAACCCTTATTCATGCTTTTTTCACCTCCAGACTCAATTTATCTAACGTTCTCCTGGTCAGCCTTCCAACCCGCCACCCTCTGTAAACTTCAGCTCATCCAAACCTTGCTGAAAGTATCTTTCCCTGCACCAAGTCTCACTCACCTATCAGTCGTGTCCTCGATGACCTTCATTGGTTTTTGGTCCCCTTGCGCCTCAAATTTAAAATTCTCATCTTTATGTTTAAATCCCTCCATGACCTCGCCCTCCCCACCCCACCCCCATTTCTTTAACGTCCTCCAGCCATACAATTCCTCTCCCCAAACATTCCATTTCTCTGACTGTAGCCTCTTATGCATACAATTTTTCTCACCCATTATTGGTAACTGCGCCTTCAGGTGTCTGGGCCCCATGTTCTGCAGTTACCTCCCTAAACCCCTCTGCCTTGCCACCTTTTAAGGCTCTTCTTAAATCCCACTTCTTTGATTGAGCCATTGGTCAACCCTCCAAATCTTTCCTTCTTAGGCTCAGAGTCTGATTTTTCTTGTGCTTCTGTGAAGTGCTTTGGGATGTTTTTCTATGTTAAAGGCACTATATAAATGCAAGTTGTTGCTGTTAAGAACATAGGAAATTGGAGCAGGAGTAGGCCATAAGGCCCCTCAAGCCTGCTCCACCATTCAATAAGATCATGGCTGATCTTCAACTGACCTCAACTCCACTTTCCTGCCCGATCCCCATATCGCTTGATTCTCCTAGAGTTGTTGACTTTTGTAGCCTGCTGTAAGACTCCTGAAATACTCTAATTATGTTAGACTCCAACAGATTGTTACAGCCATATATAACAGTCTCAGGTAATTGACCTCATTGCTGCAAATTGGAAACCTTCATCCACACGTTCTTCTAAATTCAGACGATTGTGGACATCGCACTTATCTCCTGTGCCATTGTCTGCCTTACCTGCTGGACCTTCTGTTTACTCATGGGTTGCTCTTCTGACCTATAAAAGGCATTTTCCCATTTCTGTATGCCACGTGGAATGATCTGCAAAGCTCCATTCATGAAGTGAGCTTTATGGGAACTCCTTGCTACCTCCATGAGTGCCTAAATTAGCACACTCCCCACTTGAATTGACACACTGAGTATTCTTTATAGCTTTTATATGTCCATCAAGGGAGTTAGCGAATGATTCGGCAACATTATTGCGGGTGTGTTCTGACTGGCTGCTCCTTTGTGCATTCGTTCAAACTGATCCAGGCTCCAAGAATGTGCTGTGAGTAAAATGCAATATTCTTGCAAATGTCCTTAAAGAGAGAAAAATTGATGCCCATTACATAAACCATGTGCTAAGAACAGATTAGTGGTTTGCAGCGTCGATACTGATAGTATGCCCGCTGTCATTAATACAGGGTGACATTCACACAAGAATATTAATGATTCTGATGTCATCGCTGTAGGTTTTAACAAGAATAATTTGCAGATGATTTAGTTAGTAATTCAATAGCCAGTATATAGTATCAAAGGTTATAATTCTTTGATAAATAGTACAGGAAAATAAAATACTTACTTGTGCATGTATACACAGAGGATACTTTGGGTACAAGTGGTTAGAGTTGAAGTACTGCTGCAAGTTTCATTTGGCAAAAAGCTAGCAATGGTGTGTTTATTGTCTGAGATTTCTTTTTGACTGATATTTTAATTCTAGGTTTTTTTTTCCTTTCCAACATTCAAATTTTGCTGTTATTCCCATACAATACAGTTTACAATATCCTAGTGGGTCAAGCCCATATATACAAACTAAACGCAGTCAAGCTTAATACACTAATCCTGGGATATTAGGCCATGAAAAGACTGATCTATTATGACATTTTTCTGAGCGAACTGCGGGAAAACTTATGGTTGAGGATGGAATGAAAAAAGGATGTAATCATTATTCTCCAGTCTTTGGACTTTTCGGCGGGTCCGTGGTGGGCGATGTCGGTGGCGGGTCCCGACTCCACTGCCGGCTCCATCCCACTGTCCGAAATGAATTTCCCCAGATTGGGCTTGTTAAGCCTGCCCAGCGCATTTCCCGGCCAATTAGAGGAAGCGGGTCTGGTGACGTTATTTGATGGCGCGTCATCAACCAGTTTCTTTAAAGGGACAATAGATAAAATTTAATTTGACGTATGTGCTGTCAGTGTTCTACAGCATTGAGGTGCTGCAAACACTGACAGTGACTGCACAAAGGCACAGTGCTGCACCCAGGCTCTCCCATGATTCACTCCATATGCTTATGGAGGGAGTCACAGCACACAGGGAGATTCTCTTCCCTTCCCATGGGCGGAAGAGACCTCCCCAGGAGACCAACGCAGTCTGGTTGCACATTGCAGAGGAGGGCACAAGCAGGGTGTCGGGTCTGCTCAGCGCTGACAGACCTGACATTTGGCAAAGGCGCGTGGTGGCGGGTTCACAGCGGGGTCCCGACCCGCTGGGGATAAAACCACTATACCACCGATTGCACCCACTAATCCCCTGCAAAATCCAGCCCTTTGTGTGTCATGGCACTGATTCGGAGCAGAATCCTTTGCCACTGTACTAAACATATTGGGGCAAAATTCGGTATCGACCATTTTGGGATGCTAACATCGCCTGGGCGCTAACTTTAGCGCTCGGCACTAATTACTGCTGGCGAGCGCGAAATTCAGCATTAGCGCCCCAAGAGGGAGGTAGAGTGCTAATTCAAGCACTCCACTTCCTTCTAAGAGCGCTAACCCCGAATATCGGGCCTTGTGCAGCGCTACACACTGGGCCACGTAGTACTGCCGTATGGAAGGGCTCGTCCCCTCTTTAAAGGGGAGGGCCCAAGCCCACAACTCTGCGGGACCCTACCTGGACCACCGGGGAGCGGGTGCCATGCCAGCAGCCTGGCACACGAGGAGTGCCGGGCTGCCAGATCACGGCTCGGATCCCGCGTTCAAAGATGCAATGGGCTGCGATAAGTAAGTCAGACGATTTTTTATTTTCCCTGCCTGCCACCTTTACTTAGCGCCACGCGAGCCTCCTGCTGCTCCGTTCCCGCCGCCTGAATCGGTTGCTGTCACCGCCCGCTGCAGAGTCAGGGGGTGTGGGCCAATTTTGCAGGGGGTACGAAAATGGAGCGCTGTGCACGGTGATGATGTCGTCATCGCCTGCACAGCAGAACGGGAAGCTACCAGTTACCACCGCCGCTAAACTCCTGCTGAATTTAGTGGAAGTCGTTAACAGCGCTGCGCCCAGGCAAAAAGTTGCTTGCGTCCCAGAGATGCTAATGGACGGCGCTAATGGGCGGCGCTAAGGGGAGGCGCTAATGAGCTGTGCTAACGGGAGGCGCTAACAGGCGGCGCTAAGGTACCCAATTTCTAGTCCATTGAGTTTCTTATTGAAGCCTTATTATTTTAAATTCAATTACTACAGTCATTTTTTAGACATATTGATAAACTAACGTCGTGACTTTGTGAATTTTAGTGATTTCCCAATAACTCCTCCATTTTTCCTTTATTAGCACAACTAATTTTCTGGATCCTTTAGTTTCCATCTGAGTATTTGGAGAGTGGTAGGGATGAGGGTGCAGATAGGTGAAGGTTGCATTTTGGTAACTTTGAGAGCTACTCCATAATGTCGACATGAAGATTTGATAGAACTAAGATGGCAGTGGAAAGCCTCAAGCCAGCCAACATACATTATATTTTTGAGCTGCTAAAGTGTGATTTTCTTTGAATGTAAAGACCCTAGAGCGAGGAGAAGATATTTGAAACTGCCTGAACACATTTTTGTCATTAAAGTAATGTGATGGCTCATATCTTTTCACACTGTCTTTGATGCTGGCTCCTGGCAGTTCTTGGTTTACAAGCTGAACCATCCAATTCAGATGGCAGCCTTTCCATAACCCTGAAGGCTGCACTTCTCCACAGGCTGGACGTGATGTAAACTGCTGAGCATAGGACACATTAGATCACCAGTAAATCTGCACTAAATGAGAAAGGATGGAGAAAAGCCACAGGCTATTTTCACAATAGCATCCTAGCAGCCCGCTACAATATTTTTGTGTGACCATTCCTAACTTCTGGTCCCAAAAAGCTCCCCCAATGAATGTACCAGCCCATTTTGGAGCGGTCTCCTGCGGGCCTTTTAAAGACGACTGGTTAGGCTGCTCACTGCCTGTTTGTGGAAAACACTCGACCCATTTGTACCTGAGAATTGCAAGCAGCATCCCACAACTGGCGTAGGAACCCTATTTGCATATATAAATAGCCTCCTGCCTGTCTTGGGCATGTGTGCTGTTCCCCCATTTACAGGCCTACCTGAAAATTGCCACGCCCAATTTTCCATTGCTGGCTGTCTGTTTTTCAGGTGAGAAATCATTGGATGACAGTTGAAAATTGCTCCCAGTATCTTTGGAACTTGCCCTGTAAAATGCGAAGTAACCACAGGGTGAACTTTCATCTTCACTGCCTGGGCAGTAAGCTGGCGGGGCAGTTCACCCGCCTGTTGTAGAACTTGCCCAATTTTTCATTTCATTGACAATCTACCCCCATGTGACCTGCTGCGTGGGGGTGGGGGGTGGGGGGTGGGGGGAGGGGGGAAGGGAACCTGTGATTAAAAGATGCTTCCTAGAGAATATATGAGGTTTCACATATGTTTCTCTTTGCACCACCTCAAATTTGAGGTGGTGCAAAGGCGCAGAAATAGTGTTGTAGGCCATGTTCCAGGACATTTTAGCTTATGTGCTTTGATTTGTAAATTGGATGTGGGAGGGTGAATTCTCTACATGCGTCATTCTTAAGTTCTCTTTCTGTTTTAGCGAGTGTAGCTCATGGGTGAGGCAAATTTTTCTCTCTATGTAATTTATAAAGAATTTAGAAAATTAGTCGAGCAAGTCCTCTGCCTTTGAGAGAGTCTGGGTATCTCGACTTGAGTATATATCGTAGACCTCCCTTCTTAGTGTCTTGTGGTACCACTGCACAAAGATGATTCATGTTAACACTCACAAAATTGGAAGTATATTGTACATTTATATACATGGTGAGATATTATTAAATAGTTAATCTTAAAATAAGAAACACTACTGGTTTGAGCATTTTCCCAAGGCAAAAATACAACACAAATTACCCTCAAAATAAAAAAGATTTGATTATACGGTGCCTGATTGTGGAGCCAAGTTTCACGAACCTAATTACAGCACAGAAGGATGCCAGTGTGTTCAACAACACATTGAGCCAGTGCTGGGAAAATAGCTGTTTGATAGTAGAACCTCATAATAGCAAATCATTTGAATATATTTAGGTGCTATTTGAAGAGATGGTGTACATTGACCAGGAGCCATTTTTTTTTCTATATGGGGAAGCTGAAACACATAGATGTGGATAAACACAAAGTAGCTTTGAGTTAATTGGTCTCATTATATTTCCAGGGAGGTCTGTATCGTTTGTGCTCATTTAGTTTGTAAAACATTGAAATGCATTTCCTGATGCTGTTCTGAATTAGCAGCTTAAGATCTGATGCCGAACAAAGAAATAAGTCGAGTGAAGCTGCAGATCTCTTCTGTCTTCATGATGATTCCCAGAGTGCCCCTATTCGTCCTATCCATGGTCTAATGAAAAATGCATGAACAATGCTTAATTAATAATTTTTCATTTCTTCCCTGAAGCTGAAATGACTTTCAGGCAGAATCTGAACTTGCTCATACAATGCTAAAGAAGAAGGAAAGAAAGACTTGCATTTATATAGCGTCTTTCACAACCACCAGATGTCCCAAAGTGCTTTACAGCCAATTAAGTACTTTTTTTGAACTGTAGTCACTGTTGCAATGGAGGAAATGCTACCCCAGGCCTCGTGAATTAGGGCACATTATACTTGTATTGCTTCAGCTGCTGTTTCCTCAGACATTCTTCCTTCAGGTGTTCCTTCACATTTCTATAGTACACATACACACACACAATTTTCCTTTGGCTCTCCCACTTTATTTTCTCTCAGCTCTTTTGGTTTCCCCATGTCGCATTCTATCCACCCTCTGTGCAAAGATTTTTTTTTAGCCAACCCATTAACTCTTTTTGTGATTATCTTAAATTTGCGCCCTTTATTACCACCTCCCCAAACAGTCGAAGCGATCTATCAATAATTACCAGGATGTTACCAGGATGGGTTACAGGTATGAAGAGAAAGTTGAGAAGTCTCTTTCTTTTTCACTAGAGCCGAGAAGATTAATGGGAGACAAATCTTTGAGATTATGAAGGGTTATGATAAGGTAAATATTCAAAACTTGTTTCCACTAGTTGGCGAGACAGTAACAAAAGGGCACAAATTTAAGATAATTGCAAAAAGAATTAAAGGAGAGATTAGAAAATATTTCTTTACATGGAGGGTGGTTAGAATGTGGAATTCTCTACCATAAACCATTGCTAAAGCAGATTCCATAAATACTCCTAAAAGGAAATTAAATAGTTACTTGAAAAAGAGAAATTGAAGACTGGAAAATGATCAGTAAAATGGGATTTGATTAGTGGCTAATGCGAAGAAAAACACTAACAGAGACTTAATGGGTTAAATGGCCTTGTTTCCGCGTCATAATATTCAATGATTCTATAACCTGGTCTTTGTTCTATAGCTGTGCTGTTTGTCCTTTCAATGCCTCAGACCAAATGTGTCATTTTTATTCAACACCTCCTTGGGAGTTATTGTAGGGGTTAAGTCACATGCTGTAACTCTGTCGAGCAGTGCAGCATGTAAGAAGGGCCTGTACCACCGGGCAGTCCCTATCACCCACTATAACAGAGCTTGGCACATCTCTATCAGCTGGCAGGGATAGCAAGCTCCTGGAAGCTTTCCCAAATTTGGGATTTTGTTATTCTGCCTTGTAGACCAAACTAACTTGTTTCAAATCCAGCCTGTAACACTATGCCAGTAGGCCTCTTTGATCGGCTGCATTCTTGGAATTGGAATTTTGGGAAGTAACTTTACTAAGATGGCTCATTTGAAAAGATCCAATTCCACTTTTTGAACATAGCCTGTTGTTGTTTTCACTTTTCCCACACAGTCATTCTTTCCTGGCACTCTCACTTCTTCCAAATGTGGCTCCGCTTTTCCCTCCACAAGCACTGGTTGTATTTACCTAGTTAGTTCAGTTGTGTGGATTGGCAGTGGTGTATGCATTGAATGCCAAACTGTTCTAGCTAGAACAGTTTCAAATTGCTCTTCATCTTTCTTTTGTCAGTCAGTCTACTTCGGGTGTTTCTGCTCAAAGGGGAGCTCACTGATTTCAATATATTTAGTACTGTTGAGAAATTCTTTCTCACACCTAATTTAACAGTGGATGACAGATTATTCCTATTGATTTAGAAGATTTTGGAAAGACATCTCCGGGATAGTTTCCACTTAATAGAATACTGAGCTCCCTGTGGTTCTGAATTCCAGCCTTGACCCACACTCTATCCCTCATGTCTTCATTGTCATTAGGGGTGAGCTTCAGACTGCAGACAGCACATTGACACAATGGGGGCAATTTTTGTTTCTTGGTGTATGTCAGTTCTAAATGGTGAAGAACTAGTGTGAAACTCGGCAGAATGCTGATGTGCTACTAGCACTCTGTTTCATGGGTCAGCCTATTTGTACAATTATCTGAAGCTCCAGATGCATATTTGGATGGCTGAAAGGAGCACACCAGGGAGTAGATTTTCCCTCCACGCAGCCTTCGGCCAAGCCTCCTGCTGGAGCCGAAGGGAGGCCCGGTCCATTCTGAGAACACTGGGCAGAAAATGAGTGCCCCATGGCAGCTCACTGGCTCCCGGACAGCTTTTGGGCCAGGAAAAGGGTAGGTCTGGGGGAGTGGACCATTCTTTTGATGGGGGAGTTGAACCCGGTATGGCAGCAGCTCAGATTATTTTTGTGGAGCCCAGGGGAGCACGACTGCTTCTCCTGCTCTAGAAAATTAAATACTCCTCTTCGGCTGGACCACCAGCTGATACTGGGCCAAGTGTGCATGGTGCACACTCCGCCCAGTTGAATCCTAACATTTAACTACCTTTGTCTGCCCCTCGATGCTTACCCCAGCCTGACCCATTTTCCTGGGGTGGGTCATATTAGAAATGCATAGCTGGCTCCTGTAATGATCAGTAACATGTCATTCTAGAATGGTACACTAGGTAGAGCTGTATGTTTAGTAGTGGGCTACCCACAAGGCAGTAGTCAAGATGGATGCCTGTACACTAGTCCACATGGCTGAATAAATGACTAGCTCAAGCTAGCTGTTCATAATGAAAACGTCTATTTATTTATGAACATAACATGGTACCAGAACTGGTAATAACTGCTGAATATTGTGAAATGCGACATGGAGAATTTGAAGCCACCGGAGGGTTTGAAACTCACGGGGAATGTCGACTGCAATTGGCGGACTTTCAAACAACAATTCGAACTCTACATTGCCGCCATCGGGTTCGGTACGAAGCCAGACGCAAGGAAAATAGCGTTACTGCTCACGGTTGCAGGCCCGCAGGCGATAGAGGTATTTAATACGTTTGTATTTGATCAAGAGGAGGACAGAGAAAAAATGGACGATGTGCTAAAGAAGTTTGATACACATTGTTCTCCCAAAAAGAACGAGACCTATGAGAGGTACGTGTTCCGTTCACGGACACAGCTCAAAATGAGACTTTTGATAGCTTTGTGACCGATCTGAAACTGAAAGCACAGACATGTAATTTCTCTGAACTGAAATCATCCATGATTCGTGACTAGATTGTGTTTGGTATTCATGATAAAAAAGTCAGGGAACGTTTGTTGAGAGAAACCGAACTAACATTGGAGAATGCTGTGAAAACACGCCATGCCAGTGAGCTAGCTCAACAGCACGCAAAGACTTTCAGTGAAATTAATAATAATGCGACTGTAAAGAGTGACTGTGCTGCTGTCGGTGCTGTGTCCTACAAGGGAAAGAAACATGGGCAGAACAGAAATGCAAAGCAATCAGAGGATGGAATTTTTAATTGTAAACGCTGTGGTTACCAGCACCAGTCATGACAATGCCCAGCGTTTGGGAAAATGTGCACAAAATGTAATGGAAAGAATCACTTTGCCAAACAATGCTTTTCAAAAGTAAAAACAAAGAAAGGGCAACAAGTCAATGTGATTGAGGACACTGATTTAAGTGAGACATTTTTTGTAGGAATGGTGTCATGTGACAGTATAGAAAAGGATACAGAAAATGTGCAGCCCTCAGGAATGGACAATGCTGAACATAAAGTTAATGCAGTAAAAGAGGACAAATGGATGATGCCACTGCAGGTAAATGGAGCATTAGTTACATTGAAACTAGACACTGGGGCAAAAGCAAACTTAATCAGTATGAGTGACATTAAAAATATGAAAGAAAAGCCCAAAATACAGAAAAAGTCAGTACTACTGAAGAACTATAATGGACAGAAAATAGATAGCTTAGGTGTATGCAGACTTAAAGTGACAGTCAAAGACAAAGTACATCATCTCATGTTTTCTGTTGTGGCTGAAGGACTTGATTCACTACTAGGTGACAAAGCTTGTGAGGACTTAGAACTGGTCAAGAGAGTCTACCATATAAACTGTGCCATAAGCAGACCAGCTGACTTGGTGGATTCTGTAGTGAGTAATTTCCAGGATGTGTTCAAAGGATTTGGAGTTCTACCATTCACTTACAAGATCCAGCTAAAGGAGAATGCTCAGCCAGTGGTACATGCTCCACGGAGAGTTCCAGCACCCCTGCGTGACCGGCTCAAGAAAGAACTGGACAGAATGACCACACTAGGAGTCATCAGGAAAGTCGAAGAGCCAACAGACTGGGTTAACTCCATGGTATGTGTAAAGAAAAAGAACAATGATCTAAGAGTATGCATGGATCAAAAGGACTTAAATGCAAACATAAAACGTGAACATTACCAGATTCCCAAGCGAGAAGAAATCACCAGTGAAATGTCAGGTGCCAGATACTTCACAAAGCTCGATGCCTCACAAGGATTTTGGCAACTAAAACTGGATGAAGAGAGCACCAAATACTGTACCTTCAACACACCATTTGGCAGGTATTGTTTCCTCAGAATGCCTTTCGGGATAATATCTGCATCTGAAATCTTTCATAGAGCGATGGAACACATAATTGAAGGTCTGGGAGGAGTTCGGGTCTATGTTGATGACATCATCATCTGGGGCTCCACACTGAAAGAACACAATGAGAGATTGACTAAAGTGCTACAGAGCATACGCCGGAATGGACTGAAGCTCAACAAAGCCAAGTGTCAGTTTGGCGTCCAGGAAGTCATTTTACTAGGAGATAATCTATCTGGTAAAGGAATAGAGCCAGATATGGAAAAAGTAAACGCCATACTTAACATGCCCCGACCCACTGACAAAAAAGGAGTGCTACGCATCATGGGGATGATAAACTTAATTGGAAAGTTCATTCCTAACTTGTCAGCCAAGACAGCCTGTCTGCGAGACCTGCTACATAAAACAAATGAGTTCGCATGGACAGAAAGACATGAACAAGAGTGGATGAACCTCAAAACAGTGCTGACAACCACACCTGTACTCACCTTCTTTGTCCCAACAAAGAGAATCAAAGTGTCAACGGATGCATCAAAAGATGGCCTAGGCACGGTCTTGCTACAAGCAGAGGGTGAAGATTGGAAGCTTGTTGCCTATGCCTCCAGGTGTATGACTGATTCTGAGTGTCGATACGCCCAGATTGAAAAGGAATGTCTAGGCTTGGTAGTTGGACTAGAAAAGTTCCATGGCTACATATATGGACTTCCCACCTTCACAGTTGAGACAGACCACTGCCCACTGGTTGCCATCATAAAAAAAAACCTGAATGAGATGTCTCCAAGGATTCAACGACTCATGATGAAGCTGCAAAGATATGACTTTGAACTGATCTACACACCAGGCAAACACATAGTGTTAGCAGATGCACTATCCCGAGCACCCATAATGAGTCATGTGAGCTCTACTGCGGAAGGCGTGGACGTTCATGTGAGTATGGTCACTGCTGCGCTGCCCGTGTCAGACACAAAATCAAAGCAAATAGCAGAAGAAACAGTAAAACATACAGTGCTACAAACAGTAATAGAGAACATTCATCATGGTTGGCCAAAAGGTTCCTGTCCAAAGTACTATCACATCAGGTCAGAGTTGAGTGTCGCAAGTGGACTATTACTAAAACAGAACAGAATAGTCATTCCACAGGCTCTACGTCAAGACATGCTCAAAAGGATTCATGAGGGACACCTCGGAATTGAAAAATGCAAAAGGAGAGCAAGAGACACTGTTTATTGGCCTGGCATAAATAAGGACATTGAGAACATGATAGGCATATGTGAGACATGTCAGAAACACCAAAACAAACAAGCAAAGGAACAATGATAGTAGCTGACTTACCAACAGCACCATGGCAAAAGGTTGGTATGGACCTCTTTCATTTGAATGGTAAAGACTATCTAATAGTGATTGACTACTATTCTAACTATCCTGAGATGGCGCTGCTCTCAAGCACATCAGCAAACGGTGTCATAATGCATGTTAAATCCATCTTCGCCAGACATGGAATTCCCAGGATTGCCGTTAGCGACAATGGTCCGTGCTTCAACTGTAAGGAGTGGCAACAGTTTGCAGCACATTATGACTTTCAACACATCACATCCAGTCCTCTGTATGCTCAGTCGAATGGTAAGGCAGAGAAAGGTGTTCAAGTTCTCAAACAGCTACTGAAGAAAGCAACAGAAAGCAAGTCTGATCCTGCTGAGCTACCGAGCCTCCCCTTTGGACTGTGGTTCTTCACCTGCTGAACGCCTAATGGGTCGCAAGTTGCGCACCATGCTACCCTGCTGTGCAAAAGAAAAGCAGAGTAAGGAACTGAGACAGAGATTTCAACTGTTAAAGCTGAAACAGAAATCACACTATGACAAGTCATCCAAAACTCTGAAACCGTTGACAAGGGATGATGTTGTCAGGATTGAGGATCCAGATGCATGGAACAGGAAAGCTACAGTTCTTGAGGAAGTAGGACCAAGGTCATACACTGATAGAACTGAGGAAGGACAGATTCTCAGGAGGAACCGCCGTTCCCTCCTGAAAACACAAGAAACTATCCAAGAGCAAATCGATGACAATGCCGCAACTGAATCTTGTCACTCACCACCAGAACAATCTAACACAAACACACATACAGGCTCTCATGAAAACACATCAGACTTACCTGTGCTGAGAAGATCCACACGTGAAGTAAAAAAGCCTGATAGACTTAATCTTTGAGTACAAAGAAAACTATAATAAAAGAATGAAAAGCTTAGAGTTCATAAAGTAAAGCTTTGAAAATGTGTTGACTGTTGTGAAGATGTTTATGTCGTTATGATTGATTGATATTGATTTTGTTTAACCTCTAAGGAAGGGGGATGTAATGATCAGTAACATGTCATTCTAGAATGGTACACTAGGTGGAGCTGTATGTTCAGTAGTGGGCTACCCAGAAGGCCGTAGTCAAGATGGATGCCTGTACACTAGTCCACATGGCTGAATAAATGACTAGCTCAAGCTAGCTGTTCATAATGAAAACGTCTATTTATTTATGAACATAACCGCTCCCATCGGTGAAAACGTTCTGCCTGATTTTCCTACTTCTAGCATCCTCATTTTACGTCTGGTTATTCAATCCTTTATATGGATCAGTTTTGTCAATTCCCTTCATAATCTCAAAGTCTCTTTTTCCAAAGAAAAGAAGCAAAACTTTCTTAACTTTTTCCTCATAACTTAAACCAGTACCTGGAATCTTGAGAGCAATAACAGTCTTCTTATGCTCAGGAATCTCACCTTTAGCATGAATGGAATCTAGAGAATGCATTGTTCTGCGTAACTTGTGAGACAACATGATTCAAAGATAGGACTGATAACAGTGGTATGTTTTGTCACTAGTAACCACAATTTTATAATTACTATTTGTGTGACAAGGTGTATTTTTTACTCCTTTTTTCACTAAATGTGAAACATCAAGTACTTACTGACTTTATCATATCGAGCTTTGACAAGACTTTCACTTATTGTATGTCCTGCACTGAAAGTTTGAAGAACAGCGACTTCTTTGAAATCTTTAAATATCTGCATTAGTGCACATCTGCAAACAATAAAAACAAAGGCCTTCAAAGGAAGGAATTGTCCAATATAACTTGTGTAATGCTCCTACTCAGCCAAAGACCAGTAATTTTTTGGGATGATATTACTCGCTCTTATTAAGGAAACTGTAGAAATAAGGTCTGTCCCTGACGTTACATGTGTGTTATTATGTGCTCAAGACGTGTATCAGCAGGTTGCATTTTATATCTCTGCCTAAATAACAGTATCACTGCTTGTGGCTACGATAATCACTGGAATGCTCAGCAGGCATTGATCCAAGATTTTATTACACAGTGGTTGCTATGTATTAGGTGGTCAGCTTGGCAACTAGAGGTTATCTATATTGATCTTTGTGCATTTTCTATTTCAATTCAAGGGGCAAACAGTTCAACGGTGATGGAATGTTTTAGGTAATATGGGGGAACGTTTGCTTAACCAGTCATTCAGTGATGTTTCCACCCTGAGTTAGCAGGGGTGGCACATACATATTAAGGAAGTCATCCTCTTAGAATGTTTAACTGATCTAGGTCTCAAAAGGGGGAATGGGGACTAGAACACTGACATTTATTTTTTGTTCTTGAGATAATTCAGTATACATTTATTAGATGGAGTGACCCACCTTAACCAGTTGTGGAGGTGGTGATGTTAAACAATGAAAGTCCATCAACACAAAAAGGAACTGTACAGGCACACCTTGGGAAATAAGATGAAGATCTGTGCAACTTTCATAACCTATTACTCTAGAATATTATAAACCACCATCTTACAGCAAGGATGCTTGAGTTTTGAGGTTCCATTACATAGGATTACACAGGATATATGGCACAGAAACAGGCCATTCGGCCCAACCAGTCCATGCCGGCATTTATGCTCCACTCGAGCCTCCTCCTGTCTTTCCTCATCTAACTCTATCAGAATAACCCTCTATTCCCTTCTCCCTCATATGCTTATCTAGCCTCCAATTAAATGCATCTATACTATTCACCTCAAACACAGGAGTGGGCCTTTGGCGTAGTGGTAGCATCCCCGCCGCTGGGCCAGAAGGCGTAGGGTTTCGAACCCCGCTCTGGACAGTCCCAGCAAGTGGAGTCGGAGCTCCGGCTCTAAATTCTGGGTTGACATCCAGCGGGATACTTGCGTCCGTGGGTGTGGGTGGCCCCCCCCCTCGTATGGGTTGTGGGAGCCCGTAAAACCCTCCCGCCATAGAACTAACCACCCTAATGGCTGGTACGAAGATGGTTACGGTCACGGAAGGAGCGTTAATCGTGGCCAGAAATCCTTCCACCACTTCATACAATTCCCTAAAGGGAACAGTATGAAGACACTCCCGGTGGTAGCGAGTTTCACATTCTCACCACTCGCTGGAAAGAAGTTTCTTCTGAATTCCCTATTTGATTTCTTGGTGACTCTTAATTGACGGCCTCTAGATTTGCTCTTCCCCACAAGTGGAAACACTCTCTCTGTGCAAACTATCAATACCTTTCATAATTTTAAAGACCTCTATTAGGTCACCCCTCAGCCTTCTCCTTTCACGAGAAAAGAAACCCGTATCATGGTTGGTGCTGGAACGCACCTAACATATTTGGGAGCTTTTTGTGTTACTTGCAGATCTGTGGCTCAATAAATATGTAATCAAAATATGTTGAAATAGTATTCAGGAGCATTTCACTAGACCACTGCACAGAATAGACGAGGCTTCAGCTGGGTCTCAGTCACCCACAGAAGCTGATGATCATCCTATTGTCTTAATTTTGTATTTACCATACATGACATATTTGGAAGAAATATTAACATTTCAATGGAAGACCACAGAAAATAATCGAGAAATTAGAAGTCTGTGCATATCTGTGAACATTTCTATATTCATTACTGCCATACTATGCGGGAACATCAATCTGCCAAGTAAATTTTCAGGTACATACTTTTGTATTATATTTTCATTTGCATGCTGTGCCCCAGTACTTTTCATTATTTTGTTTGTATGCTGTAGGTAGTATTGTGAGACAGATAGGTGTTGGGGAAAGGAACCGTTTATTGTCTTTCAGTAACTATAATTTGTTCTGTTGGAAAGTTTGGTTTGTTCAGAGGAAAAGGTAATCAGATTTCAATGGTTCATTATCATGGATAATGGTTACCAGGAGGCAGTTCAATCTTCCAGTCTTTCCAGCACTTGCCATCGGCCCACTATGAGGAGGGTTATCAGGCAGTTTTTTTCTGGAGTCACTGCTGTTATGAAGGCAAGCTTGGCAACCAATTTGTGCACAGCAGGTCCCACAAACAGCAAATGTGATAAATAACCAGATAAACTGTTTTGGTGGTATTGATTGAAGATTCAAATCATATTTGCAAAAAAATTTTCTCAAGACAATCACTACATTTAGTGATTGTATTGCGAGAATACATCAGAGGCAGGACAGCTCCCAAGATAAAGTTCAGCTGGATTAGCAGAATACTACATATTAATGCACAACACTTTTAAAACTATATACATTGTTGGGAAAGTGGGTGATGCAGTGGGTTCAAATTCAACGCAGACTGATGGGATAAAAATCTCCTCAGCAAGAATCTTTACTCAGCAAGTGGCATTGCTATACCTGACCTAGGAATGCTTGATGCTGATACTGGGAGCCCACATTCGGAAGCGCCCCGTTCCCAGCACTAACGCCCCTCACCTTGATAGGCACAAAAATGTAAAATAATGATAACAAAAGACATATTTGTAGTAATCATTGTTTAAAGAATGAATTTTTGTTCTTAATCCTGGCTGAGCATACATGTCTAGCAGCTGGAAGCTGTACACCATTGAACACAGGCAGTCTTGTCGATAACACTGGAAATATCCTTTTAGTCTCATTTGTAAATGTATTTCGAATTACTTTTCTATTTTACTTACCTTGCTGCTTCTGAGCATGTTTGTTGAGAGAGTGCTCCCAGTCCTCCATCAGTGCCACTATGCAACTAGTCACAATTCTCCTGACTCTCTCTTCTTTCCATTGTGGAAATGCTTGTGCCTTTTGACGCCACCCAGTGATAGGAGGTTGCAAATGCACAATCTGCCATCCTACCATTCTGCGTTGCAGCATCTCATTAGGATCCTTTTTATATTTTATTTCTTCCCTGTCTTATATTGTAGGAATTAACGAATTCCTATGAATAACGGAGATTGACACAAGAGAACAATTAAACAGGTCTTTACTCAACGGAGCTGCCACGAGGACTGCTTTGGCAGCCCCATGGTTTGCGACGTGACGTCATCGCATTTGCCCGCGCTCTTAAAGGGGCCACGCACATGCCAACTCCATGTACAAAACACAGTAATGCCTAACACAATAGTACAGGTTTAGGCTGGTGTTAGAACATCGTTAAAGAGAATTATATACAGTTAGCCAGAGTCATTCAGTGGTTCTGCCACATGCGCCCCCCCAGAATTCGCTTTAACGGCCAAAGTCAAACGGTGAGGGGGTCTGACAAGCCTGTCAGAATGACTCCTGTACTCCCGAGGCGGAGGCTGCTGGGCGGCTGGCGGTCTGGCGGGCAGTCGCACTTGGTCTGCCGTAACGACGATGGGTGGCCGACCCCGTCCCGGCGGTTGTGCTGTCTCGACGGGGCGGTCGAGGTCTAAATGTGCTGGCCTTGAGCGGATCCCTATGTGCGTCATGGCGAATAGAAATGTATTCAGCCTTGTGAAGCTCCGTGGGAACGTGTGACCTCTGTAGCCCGTGGTGCGAAGCGGGCACCGCGAAACGGGCGATCCAGGAGGAAATGAACGTGGGTCTTGTCAGGTCAGGGAATCCACCGAGCAGGCGAGCGAACTCATCAGGAGTCGGGAATGCCATTGGCCGCTTCAAGGGTGGGGCCGTGATTCCCCGTCTGCACATCGAGGGCGGTCGCGGGGTGCCCGTGTTAAGGGGAAAACTGCAGGGAGGGTGGCAAGACTTCGCCTTCACGCCGAACTGCGCGTGGTAGAAAATACAGCCCAGCAGGCTGACGAGCTGGGGCGGCGTCTGCGGGGGGTGAGTCCTCGTGGCATCCCCGCCGAGGGTTTCATACTTGCACTCCATTGGGGGGTTTTCGAGGAGGCTGACGATCCGAGAGGCGGTAGAGCTGTCGAGTGCGGAGACCACATAAAGGTACGTGGTCTGATCTGCATCGATGTTCCTCAGGGCGAACTGGGCCTCGACCTGAATAAACCACGAGGGCGCTTGCTGCTCCCAGAGCTGCGGTAGCGTTAGCGATACGGCGTTTGCTTCCATGCTGTGCTCTTCTTTTGTGAAAACGTTCACAAAAACGGGGTCACCAATGTAGGAATTAACGAATTCCTATGAATAACGGAGATCGACACAAGAGAACAATTAAACAGGTCTTTACTCAACGGAGCTGCCACGAGGACTGCTTCGGCAGCCCCATGGTTTGTGACGTGACGTCATCGCGTTTGCCCGCGTTTTCCCGCGCTCTTAAAGGGGCCACGCCCCGTACATGCCAACTCCATATACAAAACACAGTAATGCCTAACACAATAGTACAGGTTTAGGCTGGTGTTAGAACATCGTTAAAGAGAATTATATACAGTTAGCCAGAGTCATTCAGTGGTTCTGCCACAATATCACACTAAACCATGCACCATCTCCCAGCTAAGAGTAAAGGCAGATGAGCTATTCCCAGAATCTTACCATTATTACCCCTAGGCCTCTAACTGCTAGGAGTGACCAATCTGTCAGTTTTTGCTCTTTCCCTGTGAGGAAGTGCTTGGGACTGGTTCTATCCCTCTTCCTGAGGGCATAACCAAAAACAAGATCACACTGTGGAAACTCCCTGCTGTAAGTATACATCTGGCCATTCAGTAACATAATATTTTTCTCCCTTTATCAGTGAAATGCATCGTCCTCCTTTGGTCCTATTGCTGTTTTTGGAGCATAACGATTATCTTTCTCTATGCTGCCCAAAATAATTTAGATTTTTTTTCTTCTATTAAAAATTGTTTTTTCTCCCTCTTCTCTCCGCTGAGCTTTTTTTTTTTGCCATGAGCTCCTTGTTATTTCTCTGGGTTGGGTAAGGGATCATTTCCTAGCACCTGACAGAAACTACACACTGTATTGCACTATAACATCACCCGAGGTTTTTGATAAATAGCAAACTATTAAGCAGACTGACAGAATAAAAAAAAAGCTTTAAAAATATAGCTCCAATGGTGCAGTCATTATCTACATATACCTGCAAGGTTAGTATGTTGAGCACTCACATTAATTTAGTCCCAGTACTAAATGAACAAAATCCAAACTTGTTTTGATTTTTAAACTTGTTTTGTTAAATTAGCTGCTGTTCATCCCATTGAAATGAACTGAAATTTTAAATCAACAGTGAGAGATTTCAGATTTTCTGCCAAGTACTGTGCCTAAACTGTAACGTCACCTTCTAATTGACTGAAATCTGAACGGATACCCGCTGTGCATCACTTTGATCTGCTTGGTTTGTTCTGCAACCATATGTGCGCGTTCTGTAAAACTCTTAATACTGTAGATGGTGAAAATATTGAAGCTCGGCAAAGATAGCTGTTTGCTTAAACACTTAGAGGACTGTTATACTGCACATTTTATGTTGCTCAGAAGTAGCTATTGGACTACAATGACAAACATGGAGAATAACTGCTGTCAGTTTGGGATCTGATTTTGGGTGAGAGTCCATCTCGAGACAAGGATGTCAGAACTCTTCAGCTACACATCCACTCCATCAAAACTGCAATCTTTTCAGAATTTCATTTTAAATATTAAAGAATTACTGACTTGGTCCACTGAACTGCCTTTAAAGTTCTAATGAGAGGAAACAGCAAGCAGGATGGTTTGCCCTTTACTAACATAAAATTTTTTGCTGGTGTTTAATACTCCTGCCCAGAGCTCTGATTTTGCCCTCAATTAGCGAGTGGTCTGAGTAGAGAAGTATAACTCGTTCCTTCTGGTTCTTACCACTCTCAAAATCAAACCAGTATAAAGCTGGATTATAACCTTTAACATCAGAGGAGTGGTTTTGTCCAAGTTCTTGTAAGACTGTGTTTACAACTAGCAGCTGGCTCACTGATATAATGAGCAACATGACTACGTCATTGTGCTGCCATTTGCTTTTGCCATTTTTTGTCTCACTTTTGATAAAACCTAAGATAAAAGTAAAAGTTTGTTGTGAATCAGGTACATCATCTGCTGCCACACAGGCTTCCCTCAGCAACCATCGTGGCATTTCCTGCAATGGAGTTTTAGAAGCTGTTCTGTTACTGGCTGTTCTAGGATCTAAGCCTGCCCAGAACTTCTCTTTCAAGTCAATAATGGCATTTTAAATTAAATCAGAAAGATGTGTTATTTTACAGTTTCAGAGGAGCTCATGTTAAATAGTTGGATAGATAATATCAGAAAGAAAAAGAAAGAGCTTGCATTTAATATAGCAGCTTTCCCAATCTCAATATCTCAAAGCGCTTTACAGCTATTGAAGTGCTTTTGAAGTATAGTCACTGTTGTAATGTAGGGAAACGAGGCAGCCAATTTGCACACAGCAAGACCCATAAACAAAAATGAGATAATGATCAGATAATCTGTTTTTTAATGAATTTGGTTGAGGGATAAAAATTGGACAGGACACCAGGGATAACTCCCCTGCTATTCTTTGAATAGTCCCATCGGATCTTTTACATCCACCTGAGAGGGCAAATGGGGCCTCGGTTTAATATCTCATCCAAGTTACGGCACCTCCAACAGTGCAGCAATCCCTCAGTACTGCACTATAAGTGTCAGCTAGATTATGTACTCCCTCTCTGGAGTGGGAAGTGAATCGATGACCTCCTGACTCAGCGGCGAGAGTGCTACCACTGAACCAAGGCTGACACCGATGCCAGACTTACTTTTGAAACCGAGCTTGATGAGAGAGAGGGAGCTGGAGGGTTGGACAAAAATCAGTTCTTGCTGCTGATCCTTATCTAGTGACCGCTGCTGGGAATGTGTATGAGTGAGGATGTCAGGAAACGACAGAATAGAGCTTCTGTTCTGCCTCTTGCAGCCTTCTATAAAGCACTGGCTGTTCACACTGGTAGAATGGCCAAATAGGCAAAGTGGAACTTTGCCTTCAGGAGAGGGGCAAGGGGAAAGATTGGAAGGGAGGAGGAAAAGTGTATTTCAAAAACCCATCTCCTTTCAAAAAGTAATATTCAATGCTTAAAGACAGTGGGGGCGAAATTCAGCTCCTTTGCGCCTGTCGTTAGCGCCTTGGGGGGGGGAGGGCAATAAAAGCGCCTCCTGTGACATTCAGTGGGGCATTGCTGAAGCGCTACCCAATAGTGCCGCACTGCTGTCGGTAGCACCCTGGGCCGCTGCGAAGCCGGCGATGACATCATCACCATGTGCGGCGACCAGTTAGTGCTCCGCCGTGTCCCCTTACCGCACCACAGCAGAAATTCATCTGCACCCCACAAGGCTGCCACGGGCAATGTCAGCCCCAGCCTAGCAGATCGCGACCCCAAGCCGACCTGCGCTCACGGGGCGGTATTTAAAGGGGAGGTGCGGCTGCGACCCGCGCTGCCATTTTCTTCTTTCGTGGCAGCCCTTGGCGTGGTCTGTAGCCGCCATTGCGCAGCCTGGCACCACATCTCGGTGCCGGGCTGCGACCACGGCACCACGCCACCCATTGTGGCCTAGTGTGGGCCATCGGAGGCCCTGTAGAGCTCGCAGCAGCCCTCCCCTTTAACGGAAGAGGAGGGGTGGTGAAACACGCTATTCATGCACTTTGCAACCCCGACACTGCCCCGAGAGGAAGTGGAGCGCCCGAAATAGCGCACGACTTGCTCGCCGGGGCAGTAAGCTGAATTTAGCGGCCGGGGCGGTACTTCCGTGCTGAGCGCTAAATGTCTGGAGCTAATTCGGTTACCATCCCTAAACGGGGCGTAACCGAATTTCCCGCCCAGTGTCTTTATTGAAAATTAGTTTGGCAAACCTTTTTTGTTTTTGCAACATGCTAATGCAATTTGCCTCACAATGACCGGAATATAGCCTACCTCGGCAGGTCTGGTGCAGGCGGTTGGTGTGGTGGGTCGCGACCCCACTGCTGGCTCCATCTCGCTGCTGAAAAATACTTTTCCTTAATGGGGCCTATTAAGCCCGCCCAGTGCCTTACCCGGTCCAATTAAATGGAGCGGGCCTGGTGATGTCATTCATGACGCGTGTCATGAATCTTACCATTCATGTAGAAATGACTCATGAGATAACACTGGGCGGCCAGCTGGTGGCGCCGTCCAAGAAATGTATAAATACTCGGGCGTGGGCCCAGCTTGCTCAGGACGTTTTTGTAACCAGGAACTAGTGATGTAACTAGAACTCATGGTTGTGAAACAGTTGATTAAAGCCTTGTTTTATACTCAAACCAAGTGCTTAGTAGTTTTCTTACGTCAACGCGTTTTCAACTGGGATCTTTAAAGGGACCATGGCCACATTACATTTGACGTTTAATCTAACATAGTGTTGTCAGTGCACTACAGCATTGAGGTGCTGCAAACACTGACAAGCACTGCACAGAGGCAGAGGGCTGCACCCATGTCCTCACTCAACCTCATCCTGCTGTGCCTCTCATCACATCCCCATCACTCTGCCTTCCCAACCCTACTCCTACACATCCTTACTCACACCAACATACCTTGCACCTCCACCCTTCCCTCTTTATCTACATTATCACATCCCCAACTCACTAGCCACCCCTCACACTCACTCTCATCCTAGTGCAATCACAACTAACAACACACAAGGGTAGCCACATGGGTGTACAGCATAAAGTTAACTAAATCTGGCCATGGTGATGCCATCGCTGGCCTCCCGGAAGCAATATGCTCGGGTGCTGATGCCCTCTGTCCTGTGCAGCATCAGGTGATTGTGGAGAAGGTTGGTGTTGTTGTTGATGCTGCTGGTGTGCCTGGTGTTGCTGGTGTTGGGGCTGATCGTGGTCCGATTCTGAGGACCAAGGTCAGACAGTATAAACGGCACCCATGCGAATAGATGGCAGGTGAAGTACAGATGACAGAAGCATTCTGTCAATGGTGAGAGAGTCCTTCCAATGAGGTGAGACTGGATGGAGACTTTGCTGGAAAGACTTGCAGCCTGCAGAATCTTGCTAGAAATGGACTTCTGCCCGAGGAAAGTGAACATCTGTCAGGTGGGAGCTTTTACTGTACATTTGATGCTGTCAAGTAATCAGCTGGAGCAATGACCACAGAACTCCCGCCTCAGGTTGACAGACGTGCTTCCCGAATTGCGTGAATCCTGTGGCCGTGCAGGGAAATTAAAAATGTATGGGGATAAAGGGGGAAAAATTCAGTATCGCCCCATTTGGGGCACAATTATCGCCCGGGCGCAAAGATTAGCGCCTGGCACTAATTATTGCCTCCGTCTGCAAACTTGGCTTCTATCGCCCTTGGAGGTGATTGGAGCTCTAAATCAGGTGTTGCACACCTGTCTTAAGGCGCAAAGGCCGAGAGCAAGGCACTACCTCAGAGCGCTGGCGAAGCTCATGTGATGCCAGTCAGCAATGGAACACAGACACAATGGTGCTGGCCAGTTCTTAAAGGGGAGGGTTGATCTTGCTCTCCATCCACATCCTGCTCATTGCAGCCTTGAATCTCGGCCTGGAGAGACCTGTACATCAAATCTGCTGGAAAGAACAATGGAGAGGCCCAGGGAAAGAGCTCAGAGTGCAGCCCCCACAGTCTCTTCTAAATTGATACAAAGAAGGGCAAATCAAAATGAACCTGCAAAGTGCTGCTCAGTACCCAAAACTCCTTCACACAGCGTTGAATCTCTCCAGAAGTCTCTCTCTCTCTCTCAGAATGCGTGGTGCAAAAATGTCACCGACAAAAAAAGGCAGGAAGTGGTCGCCTTTAAATAGCGCCCCCCCAGTCCCTTCCTGACTGCAAAACGCTCCCCTCAACCTGTCGTTGCTAGCGGCAGGCGATAAGGCAGGTGGCGCCACTCAATATCCGGTCCGGGGCGCTACCGGGGTGTTGCACACTCGACTGACATCACAATCTGCCGGCACAAGAGATCGTGGCGGTAGTGTTTAGCGCCGCCGCAAAATGTCTAGTTAATTCCGTGAGCGGCGCAAACATCGCCACGTACGGGCGCTAGTTGCTTTGCGCCCCATTAACGCCCTCTTAAGGCGCTAACGGGAGGCGCAAACAACTGAATTTTTCCCCCAAAGGCTCTTAAGTGCCTGTAAACTACCTGATAATTTTTTCAGTTGGATTGCCTGCCAGTCAGATTGGCTTCATGCTGACAGACACACCTGGGGGAAAGATGAGAGGGGGCGGGATGACAGCTGGTTCCCGACCCGCTGTTAAAAATAACAGCTTTCCCACCCGACCCACCACTGATCGCGCCCGCTACCACACCGGAAAATTCCGCCCAATGTGTTACTGCTTTATGAGCAATGTCATCATGACAAAACTGGTAAGGAGCTCTTCAATTTCTTCAGGATAAAGACAGAACCTCGCTAAAGTATTTGCAGGGAGCCAGATTAATGTGCACTATACCTCAGTGGCGGAGCACACAAACAGAGTTTATTTCTGTATGTTTATTGCATAGTTTGAGGTTACTTCTTTTTTGAGAACACAATGTGCAGAGGGAGACTTGATCTAAAATGTTTGTAATGCAATCAGCCCATATGTGTTTTTGGTACAAACGCTTTAAAAAGCCCTGTAGCATTGTCTGCATTCCTCTAAAATTAAACCTACATCATCTGATATCAATTACTCTAATTATATCTGACGATGCAGTTTGAGGTTGATCTGCATTTCTTTGTGTACTGTAACCATTATGTTCCAACTGTCTCGCAAAGAGAGATTCCAGAGCAGACATCTGCGACACCTCTGCCTTCCAGGTGGTCACAGTCGGAGATGTAGTAATCCTGCACTCAGAGACTTGTCTGAACGGCTGCAATATTTAATGTTGCAATAAATGCTTGGGAATTTTTTTGACTAACATTGGGCCATATGGAAAAGCATGTGGGTGACTTTCAGAGAAATCCTGGGTTGTAAATAACTGATGAGGTCATATAATTGTACCCTGTTACACCCATTGATGCCAGACTATGAGTAATTATTTTCCAGTGTAATTTGGACATGTTTGGTGAGGTGGCATTTTCATCTCCCAGTGGATACTGTTGTACAAAAATTGAAAGCAAAGAGATGTATTGCCCACTTCACTATGTCCCTTTACAGCGGAATAGATGTCAGTTTAGGGTTAGAGATCATACACAATGGAGGGAATTTTAACCCCCAAGAATGGGTGGGTTGGGGGCAGGTGGGAAGGAAAAAATAAAAAAATCTCAAACACAACCCCAACCTGCCTCCAACCCGCCCACTTCCGGTTTTAATGGAGATGGGTCAGGGGTGGGCAACCAACCCACTCTCAGGAGGCGGGTCGGTGACTCAAATCTTTTAAGGCGCAGGACAGGCCCAACAACCTTACCAGCGATTGGACCCCTGCGATGTCCAGCACAGTAATAAACAATTTGATAAGCGTCTGTAGTGAGGCTGTCGGGCGGGAAACCTGTTGACATTTTTTTAAAGTTTCTTGTCCTAAAACTCTCGCTCCCCGCCGCTCTCTTCCTGGCCCCGAGTAAATATCAGGTCCAATGTGTTAGGATCTGCCACCACAAGTCTTGATGACATTATCATTGTTTGAAATTTTCTAATGCATTCTCCACACACCTCGTCCTATTGTTCCTGGGGAATCACGCGATTAACTTGCCGACCATGATGTCATAAAATTGTTGTCAACTTGTGATTGGCTGATTGCGCCCTCGGTTCATTTTTCCTAAACCCAGTCTATTGTCCTTAAATGATCTAATGTCATACAAGTTACCACACAAAGCTACTGGACATGGCTCTAGATAAGATTTTATTCCTCACATAATTTGTTCTATAAGCCACTATTGTTCTTTTTAGAACATAGAAAAAAATTTAAATATACAAAGAATTTCAAATATATTTACTGCACTTGCCTTAAAGGTTATAGTCAGTTATCTAATTGTTATGGTTTTGTTAACTCCAATGAAAGGGTTTGAACACTGTAAAGGATGCCACAGCCCATTTACAATAACTGACGGTTGTGATTTATATATAAAATATCTGTCTGCAGATCATAATGTAAATAAATATCACCCTTGTTTAGGATGAATTTTTTTTTTTAAATTATGCACTCTATCAAATGACATTTTGAGTGCAAAACAATACATAGTTTAGCCATTGAAAACTCCTCTAAGTCTGTAAGTGCTCCAGAAATTTAATGGCTGAAAATAAAGCCATCTCTAAATCTCATTCAGAAACAAAACTTACCTAAGGAGACACTCCAATGTGTGTGGCATAGAGTTGAAATGATCCTGTCGGAATTTGTGCCTTTCATGCAGAAACCTATCCTGAGATTGCACTGCTAAATTCAAAAATCAGTACCTACCTCAAAAGCAGACTCTACGTTGGCAGTGGCATCAATGGACTCTGATTTTAAAAAATGGTGTTAATACTAGAATGCCACCAAGCCCTGTCCCCAATTTCGTACTCACTACTGCTGGAGCTGACTTTCTGAGCCAACAACTTAGCTCCTCTATGGAGGCAATGTGATGTCATCCAACTTACAGACAACTCCAGCATTTAAAACTGTTGAATTTTTAATACAATCTTCTGACCAATTTCAGAAGAACTATGCTGATGCATCAGAATCACATTGGATATCATGTACTGCAAATGTCCTTCTACAGGTGCTACTGCAGGCAGTTAATTCCAAATTCTTCAAAGTGGAAGTTCTTAATTTGTTACCTTGTTCATTGCTTGTGTGAGATTGGTCTTTTCGCTGCTTCCTGGCCACTGCTTTGAAAGAATTTGTTGATTCCTTCAATATAGAATCAGACATGATAGCTAGTCCTCCCCCTTCAATGGCGCAGACTGGCCGCTACAATACCTCTCAGTCCATGGGTGTAATTGATAACTACTTTACAAATAATCTTGCCTCCTCATTATTTCAGGATCCTATCAAGGACTGCCTACTTCCAGATGACAAGTCTCTTCCTAATCGGATTGACAGTTTGCTCACATCTATGGTATGTTAGTCAGGCAAATTGTAACTCCCTGATCTAATGTTCCAGCACCCTGCCCAGAACATTCAGAGCACTTGGTCATTCCACAGTTCTTTCAGGTTTTGGGGAATCCTCAGTTGAGTATTCCAATCAGACCTCTCAAAAGCGAATACACATGTGTGAATGTTATTGGTAAGCCTTTATTTTCACAAGGCTCCTATTATATAATGCATGGACTGACACCAAGCTCACTGGCCATGCTGCGTATGCCAAAGAGCGACTCTATTTCAGACTGTATCCAGTTCCACAACACCTGACTCCAGAATCAGTTGATCTCTATTTCTGAAGATTAAACTCAAGCTGGTGAATTGCAACAGTAGGGGTGTTACACCAACAATTGTTATAAGTCCATTTGATGAAAAAGGAATTTTTGGTGAGTAAATAGAGATTGGGGGTAAAATTTAGCTTTGGCCTGGACACAAAATGGGCGATGCCGGATCGAGTGCCTGATTTTCTTTCCATTGAAGGGGTGTATAATGGGTGGCCGATCTGCTATTGCTCATTTAGCGCCCCTGCCAAAGTTAAATTTTACCGCCTTTTTGTTAGAATTTTACAGAGAGCACCAAAAAATTCCATTCAATGTCAGGCATTTCATCTAGAAAATTATCTTTTAAGAACCAATCATGTAATACAGACAGGAACTGTCAACTGACCTCTCACAGCAGTCCTTTCATAATTCAGGGAGAAGCTCTTGATTTCTCTACTCTAGACCTTCATTCTGAATTGGTCTCTCATCGTCCAAAGGATTCCACAGACCTACTGGATGAGATGCCATCTCACATTGATTGATAGTCCCTCTGTTTGTCTTGCACAGTGGGAGTTCAACTCTAACTCAAGCACATTGGCAGACTATAACTTCAGATATTTGGGTCCTTGAGACCAGAAAGGATGGTTATCCCATTAATTTATCATCTTGCCTCTACCCTGCTAGGGTGCAATTATGTCAGACAAATATTGCAACCTTATTATGGCCAATACCACATCGTTGTAAATAAGACTTACTTCTGAAACAACTTTCATCGGGAGCTCAGAAAAATGAGAAAAGACCTATCCGGGGAAGAGCTCAAGGGGTTCTATTCCTAATATTTCATCATAATGCAAAAGTCTGGATGCTTATGACTGATGTTGGACTGGAGTCCCAACTCAGTTCATAAAGAAGTTAAAAATGGTTGTACTCCAGCAGATTATCTAATTACTGTGCCCTCATTATTGGCTAGCAACTACAGATTTGCAGGACACATTTTCATATTGCAATTTTTCCGATTATCTTATTCAACTCACATGTCAGAATTAAGATTTCTAATTAACAAAGAGAAATTCCAGCTTTTTCCAACAAAGATTAATCAAGGTCCTGAAAAATAGGATTTCTCCTCTACCCGAGGGACCCACATCTTGAGGCTCCTTATATCTTAGCATTTTGGGACTAATGTCAGCAGCACGTTTGTTGTACCTTAATTTATTTGTTTATAAGTGCTTGTCAATTAAATCTCCTACACTGTAGGTCACTTCCACCACCCCTCAATTGGGCAACTATGTAATTTCCAGTAAGCATCTGCTCTAAAACGTCTGGTTCCAGCCAGTCAGTGTTCTGAAGGGAATCTTCTTGCATTCTCCTTCCCCGCTAATGCATATCATAACAGACGCTTCCATTACAAGCTGGGGAGCCTACCTTCATCACATTCGGTTTAAGACAAATGGCATCTCAATTGCTTGAAACTCAAAGCAGTGAAACTGGTTTTTGTTCATTACCAGGCCTCTAATTCAGGAGTGAACACAACAGTAGTCAGTTGAAGCAAACAAGAAGGAACCTTATCTCTGACTTTATGTTTAGATAGACAGCACCAGAACATCAACATTTCTGTCTAACACTTGGTGGGAATTCACAACTGGACAGCAGATGCAATGACTCACTTCACTGTACACATGCACAAGAATTGGGATTTCCCAGAGTTGACCTCTTTCCCACCCAAGAAACAAAATTCTGTATTTTTGCTTCAGAACAAAAACAGCTTCAGTTTGGAAATGGAATGCTTTCATTTTCATGGGTAAACACATTTCTGTATGCTTTTCCCTCAATCCCTTGGGTCTATCATGTGGTGTACAAATCTTGTTCAGACAGGGTAACAATAATTACAATCGCACCTTATTAGCTGAGAAAACTATCCTTGTACAAAAATCCTTCCTACTGCCCAACAGGAAAGATCTTCTTTCCCAATTGGCAGGTCAAGTCCTAAATCCAAATCCGAACTCACTCCACCTCATGTCCTGGTTATTAAAAGGCACAGGCTCATCCAACAAGCCCTTTCTCAAAAATATATTCTCATGAAGAGTTTCTCCCATAAAAGGTCAATAGTACAGTAAATGGAAAATGTTTAATACCTGGTGTACTGAGAAAAGTGTTAGCCCTATCTCATGTAATGTTGATATGATTTTGAATTAGTACATTTATTTGATTCCAAGATATATTAGAGTTAAAGTTGCTGCCATTTCAGCTTTTCACAAATCTGTATCCTTTGCATCTTTAGCCATTTGCCTGTTGGTGTCATATTTCATGAAGTCTATCAGGAAATTAGGCCCAGTTAGACCTCCAGTTTATCCAAATTGAGACCATAATTTTATACTACAAAAACTGATGAATTCACCTTTTAAACCCATGTGATCATGTGAATTAAAATTCCTTTTTTGGCATTAGCTTAGAACTAGTTTAGTTTGTGATTTACAAATTCTGATTATATAGATTATATATGCAATGAATCCCTGACCGTTAATTTTAAAAATTCATCCTTAACTTCTTCTAAAATTACTTTCCAGATCCATTTAAGACAAGAAATTATCATCCTTTATTCTACCTTTTTCCTCACAAATGGAAGTTGCATCATAGAATCATAGAATGGTTACAGCACAGAAGGAGGCCGTTCGGCCCGTCGAGCCCGTGCCGGCTCTCTGCAAGAGCACTTCAGCTAGTCCCACTCCCCCACCCTTTCCCCGTAGCCCTGCAGATTTTTTTTCCTTCAGGTACTTATCCAACTCCCTTTTGAAAGCCATGATTGAATCTGACTCCACCACCCTTTCAGGCAGTACATTCCAGATCTTAACCACTCGCTGCGTAAAAATCATCAATTTCTTTTCCTAGGTGCATGTAGAGTTCTGTAGCCTTATATTAAAAGCACAGATTCATTTTGTAAATCACAGTAACTATGGTTATGAGCCATTAAGCAAACAGCATTTACCTAAGTGGAATATATTCTCCACTGCTTTAGCCTCGCAGATAGTGAGCCTAAGGGGAGGGTGAAAGCTCACTCCTCATGTTCTAAGATCTCGTCCTGGGCCTTACTCAACCATATTCCCATTGAATGTATCTATAAGGCTGCTATATGGAAAAATATGCTCACATTTGCAAAGCATTACTCATTGGATTTGACAGCTTCCCAGCATCTCACCTTTGGCAGATCTGTCTCCTCAGTCAATGCTGAATCCCATTACTGAAGCATCCCATCTCCTGACTTTTACTCCTTTGATATGCATCTGTGGTGTTTGCAGAATGCGAATGAGGAAGAAAGACTGATTATTTTTGGTACTGCCATCTTCATCTTTCTTTCCCATCAATCCTCACAGGGTCTGTTTAAGACGCCAATCCATTATATGACCAAATGCTGTAGCACAGGTCAAAATGAACTGATGATCGGGTACATTGACTACCTTTTCAGAGAGGTTGTAAAAACCGAATCACGTGTTGACAACAGCTTTATGACATCACAGTTTCTAAGTCCGTCACAAGATTTGCTAGGACCAGTAGGACAAGGGACAAATTCCCCTGGTGTGTGGAGAATGCATCATACGAAGAATGAAGAAGACATTATTGAAAATAGGTATTGACTCTTTTTCGTTTATTGAAGTGGAGACGTAGTACATATGGAGCTTCCAACTCACTTATTTATGAACTATCACCTGTACTTCAATATATTACTCACTTATTTATGAGTAATTTTTGTAATAAAATGCTTTACTTATTTTCAGAGAAACCCCAGGTTGTAAAGAGCTAGTGAGGTCATATAATTACACCTCATTACATTCACTGGTGCCAAACTCAGACAAATTATTATAACATAGCTCGGGCAAGTTTAGTGAGGTAGCATTTATGGTTCTCAGTGGTTCACTGTTGTGGCATATCCCTCACCTGGTTCCATTTCTTCCTGTCTCAACATAGCCAACAGATCTCCAGCAATGTGTTCTCTTCTCCTGTATAAACATCGCCAATGTATCCCAAGGTTTAATTCTTGGCCCACTCAGCAACATCATCAATAGGCATGGGCTCAGTTTCCATATGTATTCTGATGGCACCCAACTCTACCTGCCCACCATTACCTTTGCCTCCACAACCACTTCTGTGTTGTCAGATTGCTTATCCAACATCAAGTTGAGGAGGAGCCATAATAAAGATCAGGAAGACTGAAACCAGCTTATTCACCTCCCACCAAAAATCTCTGTACCCTTGTTCCTAACTGCTAACGCAGGCTGAACCAGATGTGCTATCTCAGTACCGTGAGTTTTAAATCCCATATCCTGTTTATTGTCAAGGCACCTATTTCTACCTCTGCAATATTGCCAGATTTTGCTATTCCCTCAACTCCACCGCTGCTGAAACCCTTATCTTCACTAATGTTACCCCCAGGCTCACTTTTTCAGCCACATAAAGTCAGATAATTATCACTCAGATGGGCTGCCTTCTGTAAAATATATACAGAACGGCGAGTAGTCTATTAGAGTAATGTTTGTTTTGAGTTGATCTGTCCTTTAATATTATATCAGAAGGTCGCACATTTTCTTTCATTGTTTAAAACAAACAGACATGGGAATGCTGACAGAACTCAATGGCTACAGCAGAAATAACAAATTCAAGCAGAAAGCTCACCAACAAAAAGACGTCAAAAAAAGATAGCCGGGACTGAGTTACAAGCTGGAACATGGTCTCACTTTCAAATGCCTATGTACAGTGCCCACGCGTCCCCTTTTGTGGTTCATGTTGTTATCTTCAACCTGAGATTGTGTTACAGCCTTGTGTTATTTTCTATATAATCCAATGGGATGGTAGATTCAGATTTCTACACAGCAGGAAAAATATAAAAGCTGTTCTGTAGTTAATGAAGCATGGGGAAAAGGGGTCATTTTGTTGCAGTGAATCCATGAAGTTATCACCAGACATATTGAGGATTATGTCTTATGGCCTTACTTGTCTAACTGAAAATAACAAGCATCTTTAATAATCTTCAGCTCCTTTAAATCTTTTTTCATAAAAGATACAAAATGGCACAGCAGAAGAACGGTCTGAAGGGAAACCCAATCACAACCACAACATAATCAGACACAAAAAATACTTTTCCACAGAGCTTGATTGCTAAACATATGGGCTAGAAATTCATCTGTTGAACGCCACTCCGTAGCGCCATGAAATGGCGATAAAATGGTGGCCGCTGCTCTTTGACAGCGTGGCGACGTCAATCGGCGTGCAATGCTGACTTAATGTCACCAACGCAAACTTTGACCCTAGCGCTGAATTCAGCGCTGGGTTCTATGCATGCCAGGTTAACTGGCGTGCAATCAGGCTGACAGTGGTGATGTCTGCACCTCTTAAAGGGACACACACATCGTTCAGGTAAGTTTGGATTTAAGGTTTTGGACTTTTTTTTGATTTTATTGAAGTGGTGGTTTGCTGCAATAGATGTGGAAAGGTTTTTAAGTGTGTAGGGAGTGCTGCTGGATGCTTGCAAGGGCTCACATGGTAAATGAAGGCCTTTGAGAAGACAGAACACGCTGCAAATACTCAGCCAGTCATGCAACATTCGTGGAGAGAAAAACTGAGTTCACTGAGTTCAGGTCGAGGTGCTGCCTGACCAGCTGAGTATTTCCAGCATTTTATGCTGTCATTTCACATTTACAGCATCTGCTTACAGAGGGAAGAGGAGGAAGCAGACAGAAGGAAGCAACCCAGACAGTCCCTTTGTGGCTGGGATATCCGGGATGGAATCATCCGCCTGCAGTCCCAGTGACCACAACCCCAATTCCCCTTTCTACGTTTGTCCCACACCTTACCTTCCATCTGTTACTGACCATCACAACATCTTCTTGGCCTCAATGCTGAAATAAAAGCCACCACAAAGCAAACTTTCCAATCCACCTATGTGTCTATCCATCCAATGTGACATCAAGAAATCAACTCATCACCCTTATGCATTCTCTTAGTGACTGTCTTGTGTGTGCCTTTGCCTATCCCACTGATGTTATGCAGTGCTACCCCAGTCACGGCAGCTTGGCTGGTGGAAGGCTACTGACGTTCAGTGGGGGACACTGCAAATGGCCTTGCTGGTCGACCTTGAGGAGCTGGTGGCTGGGAGTGTCAAATCAATCTTCTTCTGTTCTTGTTCTTCTTCACTCTCCTCTACCTCTCCTTGGTCACCCACTGGCTGGGCAGGCTGCATTTCTTGGGTGTGTGAACTGAGGAAGGCAAAAGGTGGAGTTGTGGTGAGGGGAGGGCGGGAAAACATGAGGTGCATGTCAGAAGGAGGATAACATATGAGGATACCCGTATCTTTCAGCCCCGCCGCTGACCAAGGGCTCAGCCATGCTCCTGCCAAGAATGGCCTGCATCTTCTCCTCCAAGGGGGTGAGATAAGGCTAGGAATGGGAGATGTGCCTCATCATTGGTGCAGATTGTTGGTAGGTGAGTGATTGGGGTCATGCATTGAGCCGTATGTGACGCTAGTGATGTAGTTGGTAGGAGACGGCTTTTGAAGATGCATTCACTGATCTTGACCACTGGTCTGAGGTCATGAAGCTTCTTTGGACACTGGAGCCAGGTGGTGGGGGCGACACTGCTGACAGTGACGACCTCAGTGATGTACTCCCACATCGTTCTTTCTGGAGGGCCTCCTGGTTCTTGTGGGTAGAGGGCCTGTCTTGCAATGTTGACCCGCTGCACAAAGCTGGAGTGCTGCGTGTGAGACCTGGGTGCCCCTTCCTTGGATTGCTGAGCCATTTGTGTTAGTGCTGAGGCAGTTTTCCCATTTTTTGAGGTTAGGAAGGTAATTCAGCTTTAAGAGCTGAATATTCGCATTTGGGACTTATTTTTAATGTTAAATATTTTTAAAAAGACAGTAAGGGCTAAAAACTGCATTGTTTCACTTCATTTTAATTTGTATTGCTTCAGAGTGCATGGCCCCTTTAATTCTCAGGCCTCTTCATTACCCACAATTCCTTGAGAGCTCCACAGCCTCATTGCCAGAGGCTGTGGGAAGATGCAATGCCGCTCCTGCACAGGAACTTCATCTCGGATGCCTCCAGCAACGCCACCAGGACGGTGTTGCACAGCAGGTAAGCGCTGTGCCAACAATCTCCATCCCCCAGACCAATTTTGCCCCGTTAGCATTGCAGCCATTTTCGGCGGCCGTTAACATTGGCAACTTTGCTGGCTAAAACAAATTTCTCCCCCATAATCTAGTTATTAGACCAACTTACCTTTACTGTTTCCTTTTTCAAGCACACTGCAATGCACCAGAGATGATTGTTCTTGCCTGAGGAAGTTACAATTTGATAAACGGTAACACAGATCTAGAAAAACAGCTTTATGGTCCTTACTATTTGACCAGAGCTTTGTACAATACACAGGAGATTTCTGGAGTCCCCATCTATGGTGAAGCACCTGGCCCACTACTGGTGCAGATCAGAAAGATTTTCTGATCCATGCTCACACCAGGCCAGGTGTCCCACCAGAGGAAGGACTCTGAAAATCTACCCTTACATCTTTAATATTTATTTTCATGCCCCCCAATTTTTTTTGATGGATAATGCACACCATTTTGCATGGTGATATCGATCCTATACTCAGATGTGCATTTTTGTGATAATTTGTGACTTGAATGTACTTTACACATTTCTGTGCAAGATGAAATTCTACCTGCGGTATCTTCTGTAGTCAGTTTGGACACAAGTTTCTCTCTGCACCACAAATGAAGAATGGAGAAATATATAGGACATTTTTACAGTGTAGAGTTGGAGTTTCACTGCACAATTTGAGTTATAGTAACCCAGTGTAGAAGGAACTACTGAGCTGCCATTAAGATGAATGTGACAGAGCACACTGAGGAGGAGGAGAACAGAGTAGCAGCTTGTGAGTTCAATATGAATGAGTTTACCATATACTCCTCACCAAGCAAGGCTCAAGTGGTCCAAAAAGTAACATGGCTGTAATTCTGAGATGCTACGGAACTGGATTCTAATGACGAGAGCAGTACGGCAAGCACTAAGCGCTGTCTAAAGCTGACTGTAGGCCACACATGGTAATGCAGAGATCAATCTCTTAGGTTTCAAGAGCAGCTGAACCTTAGGTGTTTACATTTCTGAAAAGGAATAAGATGAGTATACATACCTGACTAGTTGGCCATCTTTCAGGGCTGTTCCACTCATCGCTATCCACTTTCTCGGAGGGGGCCAAAAGCTAGCGTTAGGCCCCTCGTTTACATATGTAAGGGGCCTAATGCTTGTTTTAGGTGGCCACCAGGAATGCCTGAAATATGACCTGACCCAGTATTGAATTGGACGTCTTTCAGTTGTACTTTTGGTCCCAGAAATTGGCCCTCATTGCACCCATTTTATGCCCGCAAAACTGGCAATTTCAACCTGGGAGAGTTTGATTTGCACTTTATAGTGAGTCAGTACTTTAATTTAGCAGTTTTGTACTATCTGTGAGCAGCTTATGGGCTGTACAAAAAGTAGTAAGTGTCATTGTATTCATGAAAGCGATGATATTTGCAGAAAGTTGAAAAGTACAAAAAGTAGTCGTTTACCTGTAAGATGAGCAGTTACTGTGCTGCACTATACTAGTACAGTGGAATGGTCATATTTTTTATGTATCATTTAAGTTGTATTTGAAAAAGTTATTACTGTAGGAGTTCTCAACTCCTAACGAAAGTACTGAGATTGAAACTAGCAGTTAACCAAACGTGGTTTAATGCACTGGTAAAAGTTACAAACAAAAAACGCAGGAGAAACTCTAAACAGGTCTGTCCAATACTTGGTTCCACGAGGACTGTAAGGACACGCCTCTCCCCTCTGAAGTCATGACGTCATCACGTTTCCCGCCGTTGGGAACGTCACGTGACCTGCGTGATGACGTCATCGCACTGGATCGACATTTTACCGAACCCGCGCTATTTATACAGAGCAAACATTTAAAGGTAACAAACCCCTGTTAAAGGCAATTATATACATTACTGCAAGAGTCTCTTGGTGGCTTTGCCACATACGCCCCCCCAGAATTGTCTTTAATAAGAAAAGTCAATCGCCGAAGAGGTCGGACGAGCCTGTTGGAATGACTCCTAAATTCCCGGAGAGGAAAATGCTAAGCAGGCGGTGAGCCGGCAGGTGTAGCGACTCGGTCAGGGGCGGCAACAGCCGGTGGTCGGCCCTGGCGCGGCGGTTGAGCAGGCACGACTGGCTGTTCTAGGTCCAGGTGCGCGGGCTTGAGGCGATCGACGGAGATGTGGTCCGGCCGGCCCCCGAGGTCGACCAAAAAGCTCTTAGCCCCCGTCTGTAAAACCCGGAAGGGACCCGTATACGGAGGCCTGAGCGGGCTGTGGTGGGCGTCGTGACGAACAAACACAAATTTGGCCTTCATCAACTCCACTGGAATGTGGGAGGCAGGAAAACCGTGCTGCGACGTCGGAACCGGCCTGAAGCACTGGGCCGCTTCCCGGTGGGCTTCCCGCTGACTGGCCGCAGACCACGGCCGTGTAGGGGACGGCAGGAATTCGCCTGGAACCCGGAGTGGCTGGCCGTAAACCATCTCCGCGGCAGAAGACTGCAGGTCCTCCTTCGGCGCTGTGCGCAACCCCAGCATAACCCAAGGTAGTTTATCGACCCATGCCGCGTCCAGGAGGCTAGCTCTGAGCGACGCCTTCAACGAACGGTGAAAACGCTCACACAACCCATTCGCCTGCGGGTGGTAGGCTGTGGTGCGATGGAGTGTGGTGCCTAAGGCCGAGGCCACCGCGTTCCAAAGCTCAGATGAGAATTGCGGACAGCGGTCGGACGAAATATCCGTCGGAACTCCAAAGCGTGCTACCCATGACGCGATAAAGGCTCGAGCTACATCTGTAGAGGTGGTAGACGTCAGGGGAACCGCCTCGGGCCATCTCGTGGTGCGATCGACCATCGTCAGAAGGTGCGTGAAACCCTGCGACGGCGGGAGTGGCCCCACAAGGTCGACGTGGACGTGGTCGAACCGGCGTTCCGGCACCTCGAAGGTGGCCAAGGGGGCCCTGACGTGTCGTTGGACTTTGGCTCGTTGACAAACCACACACATGTTCGCCCAGTCGCGGACGTCCTTGCGCATCCCTCTCCATACGAATTTAGATGCCATTAACTTCTGCGATGCCCTCACACCAGGATGCGAAAGCCCGTGTATGACGTCAAAAACCGACCGGCGCCAGGCAGATGGAACAATCGGACGGGGGTCCTCCAAGGAGACGTCGCAGAGTAAAGCGGTGCCAGCCGAATGGAATGGCACATCCCTCGGCTGAAGGCTGGCGGAGTCGGAATGAAAGGCTCGAGTCTCCGGGTCGGCAGCTTGGTCGGCCGCCATGCGCGCATAATCAATTCCCAATTGAACGGCCTGGATGGTGGCGCGGGACAGGCAATCCGCTACCACGTTGTCCTTCCCGGCCACGTGCCGGATGTCGGTGGTAAATTCGGAAATATATGTAAGCTGTCGTTGCTGACGAGCCGACCACGGTTCGGCAGTCTTGGCCATCGACAAACGCAGTAAAGTGGTGGCCCTCGAGCAGAAAACGAAAATGGCAAATGGCCAAAAACAACGCCAACAGCTCCCTGTCAAATGTACTGTACTGGCGTTCGTGCCATCGCAGCTGTCGGCTGAAAAACGCCAGTGGTTGCCACGTGCAGTCGACCCATTGCTCTTGGACAGCTCCAACGGCGTAGTCCGACGCATCAGTTGTGAGGGCGATGGTGGCTCCTGGCAGGGGGTGTGCCAACATCATCGCGTTCGTGAGGGCAGTCTTCGTGTCTCCGAAGGCGCGGTCCATCTCCGGCGTCCAAACCACGGGCTTCTTACCCGGCTTCCCTCTGAGGGCCTCGTAGAGCAGCCGCATTAGTTGCGCAGCCATGGGAACAAAACGATGGTAAAAATTTACCATACCCAGGAACTCCTGGAGCGCCTTCACAGACTGCGGCCGCGGGAAAGCCGCGATCACCTCCACCTTGGCCCGAAGCAGCATGGCCCCCTCTGAAGTGATGCGGTGGCTGAGGAAGTCGAGCTGCTGCAGGCCGAACTGGCATTTGGCTGGGTTGACAATGAGGCCGTGCTGTTGAAGACGACGAAAGAGGATGCGCAGGTGCTGGAGATGTTCCTCCTTTGTGGCGCTGGCGATTAGTATGTCATCCAGATAGACGAACAAAAATTTGAGATCCCGCAGCACTGAATCCATCAGGCGCTGGAATGCCTGCGCCGCGTTTTTAAGTCCAAACGGCATGCGGAGGAACTCAAACAGGCCAAAAGGAGTGATGACCGCTGTCTTTTGGACGTCCTGGGGATGCACCGGTACCTGATAGTACCCACGGACGAGGTCGACCTTGGAGAAAACCGAAGTCCCTGCCAGATGTGCGGTGAAATCTTGTATGTGCGGTATGGGATACCGGTCGGGAGTCATGACATCGTTGAGGTGATGGTAGTCACCGCAGGGCTGCCATCCACCCCCGGGCTTGGGGACGATGTGGAGAGGTTGAAGACCAGGGACTATTCGACCGGTGAATAATCCCCAACCTCTCCATCGCGGCGAACTCTGCCTTAGCAGCTGCGAGCTTACCGGGCTCGAGCCGCCGTGCCCTGGCGTAGACGGGAGAGCCGGTCGTCGTTATATGGTGCTCCACCCCATGTTTGGCGGTCGAAGCCGAAAAGGTGGGCTTGGTCAGCTCGGGAAAGTCCCCGAGGAGGCGGGAGAAGTCGTCGGGAGGTGGCCAAGCGCAGGAGACCGAGTGCGGCGTGACCGTGCCGCGTACATATGGAATACAGTCGAATGTGGTGGCATGAACGAGCCGACGATTTTTAAAATCAACCAGCAGGCCGTTGGCGCATAAAAAGTCGGCGCCTAGGAGTGCCTGTGAGATGCTGGCGGTGACGAAATCCCATATAAAACATTGGCCACCGAAGCAGACCTGGACCCGGCGGGTCCCGAAAGTACGAATCGCGCCCCCGTTGGCAGCTTGGAGGGAGAAATCCCAACTGCCGGACCGAAGGTCGAGGACCGACGCGGGAAGGATGCTGCATTGCGCCCCTGCGTCACACAAAAAACGACGGCCCGTGATGGAGTCGGTTAAATAAAGTAATTTCCTGGAATCGCCAACCACCATCGTGGCTGCGGGGCACGCCCCGGATCCGGTGCTCTTGACGCGCAGGGGTCTGTTCGTTGCTTTGGGTGCGAAACTGCAAGGCGGACGGCAGCATCTGGCCTTCACGCCAAACCGGGCGTGGTAATAGCAGAAACCGGTTGGAGGAGACGTCGAGGCAGGGCCCTTTGGGGCGGGGCATCACGCGATGGCGCAGTATTGCTGTTGGACCGCGTATATTTCATCCGCCTCTTCAGCGAGCGCTATACAATCCCTGGCGTCCGATCTGGCAGTTGAGTGAGGAACAGTTTGCGGAACAGGAAACATTGCGGCTCCGACCCCAGGAGAGTGAGCATCTGGCTCATCAACTCCGAAGGTTTGGAGTCACCCAACCCGGGCAGCGTGAGTAGGCGGCATGCATGCTCTGCCTTCGTAAGGCCGAATACCTGCATGAGCCGAGCCTTAATGGCGACGTACTTGTCGGTAGCCGGGAGGTTTTCCAGTAGGCTGATGATCCTCGATGCCGTCGAGCTGTCGAGTGCGGAGACCACATAAAGATAACGGGTCTGATCCTGCACGACGTTGCGGAGCTCGAACTGCGCCTCCGCTTGTACGAACCAGGAGGCTGCCTGTTGTTCCCAAAATTGGGGGAGCTTCAAAGCCACTGCATTGGCTTCCATCATGGCCTGCGTTCCGTTTCCGCCGCAAAAAACGTCCGCGAGGATTCGGGGTCACCAATGTAGGAGTTCTCAACTCCTAACGAAAGTACTGAGATTGAAACTGGCAGTTAACCAAACGTGGTTTAATGCACTGGTAAAAGTTACAAACAAAAAACGCAGGAGAAACTCTAAACAGGTCTGTACAATACTTGGTTCCACGAGGACTGTAAGGACAAACCTCTCCCCTCTGACGTCATGACGTCATCACGTTTCCCGCCGTTGGGAACGTCACGTGACCTGCGTGATGACGTTATCGCGCTGGATCGACATTTTACCGAACCCGCGCTATTTATACAGAGCAAACATTTAAAGGTAACAAACCCCTGTTAAAGGCAATTATATACATTACTGCAAGAGTCTCTTGGTGGCTTTGCCACATTACAATATTTGTTGATTTACAACAAATGCAATTGGTGAAAAAACAGATAGAAGCAATAAAATTAAACAAATGTATTAAGAGTAATGTCTATCGCCTCAATTGCATTGGGCAGGAATATTGAGACCAAAGGCACTGCAGAGGAAAACGACTGCACTGATTCCTGGTGTTCGAGGGAGGAGCTATAAAGAATGATTTGATAAACCAAGGTTTTAAAAAGCGACATCTCTCAAAAGGGATCAAATAATGGTGTAAGAGAACCCATAATGGGCTAGAGAAAGTAATGTCGGAACAGTATGCTGGAGGTACACCAAGGCAACAGGACAAATGGGCACAAGTTCAGGGTTGTGAAAAGGCAGGTTTAAGGCAGACACCAGGAAGTATTCCTTTACACACAGGGTGACGAGTGGCTGGAATAAGTTGCCAGCAAGGGCAGTTGAAGCTAGGACACAGGAGACACTTAAGAAACGGGCAGATGCTATAATGGGAGTTAATATTCTGATAGGATGAGATCAAATGGACCAAAGAGCCTTCTTTATCTGAATCTTTCTGGTTTGTCCAGACATTTCTGGAGCATTTGTATAAATTCTATAAATTATAGACCCAAACAGACTATTCTGAACCCTCAGGCACCAGTTTCTTTCCCTTTCACTGTGAAAAAGTTACAAATCGTTCCTTTCAATCTCTGCTGCTGTTGTGCCAGATGTGAAAAGCCTTTTATTCTCTGTAAACAGCTCTAATGTGCCAATTCATTCCTCTGTAAGTAGTGTGCGACAAAATTGTACAAGATATATCTGCATGTATTTAAAAATAATAAAGGAAAATATTTGCGGGAAGATGTCCTCTGTGTAATAAAATCATAAACTTGTCTAAAAGAATGTGTCCCCAATTTTGCTAGATATAACAGAGGAATTCATGTGTAAGCTTCTGTTGAGCATTGGCTTAGAAAAACAAGGCATTGAGGACCAAAAGAGGGATAATTTCTAATGGATGTATCAGATTATCGAGGACCAGTCTGTTACACACAGCATGCACTGAACTTGTAATGAGGCCCAGGAGCACGTGAAGTCCAACTTTCCTTCACTTGTGGCCCTTGGCAGACCTGGCATTCCACATATGTGTGGGCCTGAATTGATGGCCCATAAGTTTTGAAAACTTACTGAAAGCTGAGGTTAAAGAGAAAGAGGGATAAAGAAACAAACAATTTTTGAGAAAAAAAGTAAAAATCTGCACATGAAATTGCTTCATGTTGGGTCTGTGAGAGTGGCCCTCAAGCTAGTCATAACTAAATGGAAATAAAATGGAGGCACTTGAGTAATAAAAGTTAGTGCATACCACCAATTTACAATATTGCTGTGCTGCGATAAGAACAAGAGTAGGACATTTAGCCCCTCGAGCCTGTTCCACCTTTCAATTAGATCATGGCTGATCTGTACCTGAACTCCATTTACCCGCCTTTTCTCCAAATTATTGATACCCTTACCTAACAAAACTCTATCAGTCTCGGCTTTGATAGCTCCAATTGTCCCAGCATACATGGACTTTTGGGGAGAGGGTTCCAGATTTCCACCACCCTTTTTGTGAAAAAATGCATCTCGATATCACTCCTAAATGGCCCAGCTCTAATTTTAAGATTGTGTCCCCTTGTTCTGGATTCCTCTACCAGAGGAAATAGTTTAAGAACATAAGAACACAAGAAATAGGAGCAGGTGTAGGCCATTTGGCCCTTCGAGCCTGCTCCACCATTCAATAAGATCATGGCTGATCTTCTACCCCAACTCCACCTTCCCACACTATCCCCATATCCCTTAATTCCCTTTGTTCCCAAATATGTATCGACCTCTGTCTTGAATATACTCAACGACTGAGCGTCCACAGCTCTCTTTCTACGTATCTACCCTATTGAATCCGCTTATCGTTTTAAACACCTCAATCTTCTAAATTCAAGTGCACCATATACTAGTAACTTTTACAGAGTGGAGAAAATGCATGTCAAATGCAAATGCACAGCATATGTAATTAGCCATGGTGTGGAGATGCTGGTGTTGGACTGGGGTGGACAAATGTAAGAAATCACACAACACCAGGTTATAGTCCAACAGCTTTATTTGAAATCACAAGCTTTCGGAGCGCTGCTCCTTCGTCAGGTGAAGTGACAAAGGAGCAGCGCTCCGAAAGCTTGTGATTTCAAATAAAGCTGTTGGACTATAACCTGGTGTTGTGTGATTTCTTACATATGTAATTAGAGTACTAGTCCAATCTTCATAATATTTATTTTTTCAGGTAATGTTTTCATTAAACGACAAACAAACATGCATAACCAGTTTAAACAGACACCTTTGCAGACACAAATCTCTATTCCCACTAGTAAAAGTCTTTGTGAAACCACCTGCCTGGCTGTGTTAATTTATTTTAATTTAACTCCAGGTGCTCATGCATTACTCTCAGCTCAACAGTAACATCTCATTTATTACTGTCATCCATCATAGTACAACCCAGTCTCTAGAAAGTGAAATTCCACTCATACTACAGACAGTGATACAGGGACTTAGCCTAATAAATATCAGCCATTTCCCTGCTCGTGTTCTGACCACATATTATCCAGAGCAACCGTAAATTCGACCCACTTCCTGCTGTAGGTTCCTGTCATGGCAAAACCATCAAGAAATATATTGAGGGACAATGGGCTGGATTTTACCAACCTCGGTGGGTCTGTGACGGGCGACGTCGGTGGCAGGTCCCGGCCTCACTGCTGGCTCCAGCCCGCTGTGTAAAATGAATTTCCCCTGATTGGGCTTGTTAAACCCGCCCAGTGCGTCTCCTGGTCAAAGGAAGCGGGTCTGATGATGTTATTTGATGACACGTCATCAGCTGGTTTCCTTAAAGGGACCATAAGCAAATTGATTTTGACATTTGTGCTGTCAGTGTTCTACAGCATTGAGGTACTGCAAACACTGACAAGCACTGCACAAAGGTGCAGGGCTGCATCTAGGCTCTCCCATGATTATGGAGGGAGTCACAGCACACAGGGAGGTTCTCTTCCCTTCCAATGGGCGAAAGAGACCTTCCCAGGAGACCAGTGCAGCCTGGTTGCACATTGCACAGGAGGACACAAGCAGGGATGTCATCAGGAGGACCAGGCTGCAGTGGCGCAAACCTTTCAATGGTCTCAGTAGATCACGAAACGTTACTGCAAAGCCACACTCAACCTCATCACATCCCCATCACTCTGCCTTCCCTACCCTACTCCTGCACATCTTTACTCACACCAACTTACCTTGCACCTCCGCCCATCCCTCTCTATCTACATTTTCACTTCCCCATCTCACTAGCCACCCCTCACACTCACCCTCATCCTAGTCCAATCATCCAACTAACAACACACAAGGGTAGGCACTTGGGTGTTTTAGCCAATGTTCATGTAAAGTTTCTAATAATGTGCTGTCAAATATTGAAACCTTTATTTTGAACACTTTGCATTCTTGGACAGATTTGTGTGCACTTTTGGAAATGGCTTAGTGAGTTGCAGTGAATGGTGAGACATAACGGTACCCGCCGCAAAGGTGAGGAGTGTGAAAGGAATGGCTTGGGCATTGTAGGGATGCTTTGTGGCGTAGGTGTGGTGTGGTGGCAACTTGGTGCATCATGTGGCAGCCAGGGTGTACAGTGTCAAGTGAAGTAAATCTGGCCATGGTGAGGCCACCCCTGGCCTCCCGGGCAGCAATGTGGTCGGGTGCTGATGCCTTGTGTTCTGTGCAGCATCAGTTGATTGTGGAGAAGGTTAGTGTTGTTGTTGGTGCTGCTGGTGTGCCTGGTGATGCTGGTGTTGGGGCTGATCGTGGTGGGATTCTGAGGACCAAGGGCATCGATGCTGATGGAATAGATGGCAGGTGAAGTAGAGATGACAGAAGCGCTCTGTCAATTGTGGGAGAGGTAATGAGGTCAGACTGGATGGAGACTTGAGTAAAGACTTGCAGCATTCTGAATCTAGTAGAAATGCAGTTTAGAGAAGCTAGTGGTTAAGGGAAGATATCTGATTCAGCTGGGAGCTTTGACTTGACATTTGAAGCTGTCAACTCATCAGCTGAAACAATGCAAGTCACCTCCCGCCTCAGGTTCAATGACAAGGGCTGGAATTTTGCCAGTGCTCAGAGGGCGGGTTAAAAAAAATCTTACTTTTCCTTTCTGTGTCTTTTTTCTCTCTCTCTTAATCCAATCTTTCTGTACCTGATTTGACATTTAATTCATCCATTCTACTTTACACTTCCTTCTCAGACCTTGTGCTGTTAATTTCACAATCCTTTAATCTGATTGGTTAAGGAGATACACAGTTGCCTGGTCTCTTCACTCAGGTCCCAGATGCCTGGTTTCCCTCGCTGCGCTGTTATCAGCTCGCACTTTCAGCAACTTCCCAGGCAAAAAATGTTATAACCTAAACATGCAAAGGCAAGTCTAACTAATGGCAGACACCACTAAATACCCTGCTACAGCAACTTATGTCCCAATGACTCCAAGCTGACCTGGAGGCAATTGCCTAATACACTGATCAAGCCCAGTTGTTTGAGTTTATGGATTGGCAAAGTTGTGAGGTTACTATAGAAAAAAAAACACTTCTTTTCTATGCACCTCTCACTTTGAATGATGTATGCATTGTGTCCAATGTATATATTTTCTTTTAAACCTATGTAAATGACACAAAAAGTAGTTATCTGCACAGCATAAAAAAGGAAAACAACTTTTAAAATCGTGATGGTGTTCAGATGCACTTTGTGACTGTATGTATCTATGGGGGAGAAATTGGGTGAGTAGCGCCACCTGTTAGCGCCTAAAGAGGCAGTCAGTGGCTGTAGCGCCACTGGCTGCGTCTCCCACGATATTCAGTAGGGGCACTAATGGTGGCGTTAGGCATTTGCGCTGCGCCGCCACCGATGATGTCATCGGTGTGCGCAGTGCCCCATTCGTGCCCCGTTCACGATATTTGGTGTTCGCTACCCGCGCCCGGTTCACGGGGCCTTACTGTGCCGGCAACGGGGCCTTACTGTGCCGGCAGCGGCGCAAGTTAAGGTGGAGGTGCGGGGCGGCCACTTTTTCGGCGGCCACCCGCCAGCACCTCCGTCCCCGGCCTCCTAACCCCCCCCGCCCGCGGCATTGCCGGCTGTTTCCCGAGAGCCCGGCACTTCTCCTTGGTGCCGGGCTCATTTGCCGGCACTCGCGAGCGGGGATCGCGCTGTTGCAGGCACCTCCCCCTTAACAGTGGGAGGAAGGCCTGCAGTACCGCAGTGTGCTGTGCCGCAGCATGTGGCGCTGCGGCACGTTGCGCTGCGATAATCAGTTTCAGCGCCCTAAGAGGGACGCGGAGCGCCTCGAGCCTCGCCCCGTGTCCCTCGAGCAGCACTGAAACTGAATTTCTGGCGATCGGTATCACTCCGATCGCTGCGCTAAATCCTGCGCTCAGGCGACTTTTGCGCCACTTTGGCGCCCCAACCCAATTTCTAGGCCTATATGTTTAAAATATCTGAAAACTAGCTGGAATATAAATTCATTGATCACTTCTGTCAGGAAAAAAATTGTTGGCAGAGCGCGAAACAAGACTTCAAAGCCATAGTTGATTTTCCTTTGTTTTTATTCTTTAACTTCTGACACTTCAAATTTCTGCTATATTGCAACAGAATGCAGTTACCAAGGGATACCTGCATTCATAATCATTCTGATTGAAGGAATGGTCAAGGCTAACTAATGGATTTGAAATAAATTGAGATTGTGTTTTGTTTTAATATGAGGCATAGTGGTACTTGGACATGCTGTTTCATTTATTAAACTTTTAATATATAAACCCTACATAACAGGAGGGTGACCCAAGACTGCCTTTATGTTCTTCTCCATGGGTGTAAATTGATGCCAACTGGTGGAAATTTTTCACATAGCTTTGTGTCGCTAATTCTCCAGTGGTGTGTATTTGACCCAATTATACTTTTGTAAGATTTTCTATGACTACAATAAGATAACGGGGAGTCAAAACCATTTTTTAGTGTTAAAAATATCAAGATTTTTTGGAAGTGAAGTATTTGTGCTCCTGATTTTATTTTTGCACAGCCAAAGCTCGACTCTTTGATAGTTATATCAAATGCTCTAAACCAAATGATTGGCTCCTAAACTGCAGAGCTGCAATAGCCTATTTAATTGCTGACTAAATAATAATTGCCCAGAATTTGCTGAATAAATAATGGCATCTCAACAACGCATGCCGTTTTTTATGTATAAATTGGCCAGCAGCTTGTGGCGAGGAAGAAATGCCCCGTGAATTGCGAATCGTCACAAGTTGCTGGCCGATTTACACCGCTTTGCCGTTAGCTTCGCGAAAACGGCATTTCACTCTTAACCTCCCCACGATTTTACATAGAAACATAGAAACATAGAAGATAGGAGCAGGAGTAGGCCATTCAGCCCCTCGAGCCTGCTCCGCCATTCAATGAGATCATGGCTGATCATCCAAATTCAGTACCTGGTCCCTACTTTCTCCCCATATCACTTGATCCCTTTAGCCTTAAGAAATATATCTAACTCCTTCTTGAATATATTTAATGAATTGGCCTCAACTGCCTTCTGTGGTAGAGAATGCCACAGGTTCACCACTCTCTGGGTGAAGAAATTCCTCCTCATCTCTGTCCTAAATGGCTTACCCCTTATCTTTAGACTGTGAGCCCTGGTTCTGGACTCCCCCACCATCGGGAACAGCCTTCCTGCATCTAGTCTGTCTAGTCCTGTTAGAATTTTATAAGTTTCAATGAGATCCCCTCTCATTCTTCTATATACCAGTGAGTATAAGCCCAATCGACCCAATCTCTCTCCATACATCATTCCTGCCATCCCAGGTATCAGTCTGGTGAATCTTCGCTGCACTCCCTCCATGGCAAGAACATCCTTCCTCAGATAAGGCGACCAAAACTGCACACAATACTCAAGGTGTGGTCTCACCAAGGCCCTGTACAACTGCAGCAAGACATCCTTGCTCCTGTACTCAAATCCTCTCGCTATGAAGGCCAACATACCATTTGCCTTCTTAACCGCCTGCTGCATCTGCATGCTTACCTTCAGTGACTGGTGCACAAGGACACCCAGGTCTTGTTGCACTTCCCCTTCTCCCAATCTATTGCCGCTCAGATAATACTCTGCCTTCCTGTTTTTGCCACCAAAGTGGATAACCTCGCATTTATCCACATTATATTGCATCTGCCAGACATCTGCCCAATCACCCAACCTGTCCAAATCATACTGGAGTTTCTCGGCATCCTCCTCACAGCACACACGCCCACCCAGCTTTGTGTCGTTTGCAAACTTGGAGATATTACATCTAGTTCCCTCATCTAGATCATTAATATATATTGTGAATAGCTGGGGTCCTAGCACCGATCCCTGCGGTACCCCACTAGTTACTGCCTGCCACTTGAAAAAAGAGCCGTTTATTCCAACTCTTTGCTTCCTGTCTGCCAGCCAGTTCTCTATCCAAGTCAGTACCTTGCCCCCAATCCCATGTGCTTTAACTTTACACACTAATCTCTTATGCGGGACCTTATCGAAAGCCTTCTGAAAGTCCAAATACACCACATCCACTGGTTCTCCCTTATCTATTCTACCAGTTACATCCTCAAAAAATTCCAGTAGATTATTCAAGCATGATTTACCTTTTGTAAATCCATGTTGACTTTGTCTGATCCTGTCACTGTTTTCCAAGTGCTCTGCTATTACATCTTTTATAATGGACTCTCGCATTTTCCCCACTACCGATGTCAGGCTTTTCATGAAGTTGCTGCTTTTGCACATTCATTGTCCATTAAAGCAATAGTGATAGGGGATTCAATAGTTAGGGGAGCAGACAGGTGTTTCTGCGGCCACAAACATGACTCCAAGATAGTATGTTGACTCCATTGTTCCAGGGTCAAGGATATCACTGAATGGCTGCAGGGCATTCTGAGGGGGGAGGGTGAACAGCCAGAGGTCGTGGTCCATATCGGTACCAACGACATAGGTATGAAGAGGGATGAGGTCCTGCAGGCAGAGTTTAGGGAGCTAGGAAAGCGGTTTAAATGCAGTACCTCAAAGGTAGTAATCTCCAGTGCCATGTGCTAGTGAATACAGAAATAGGAAGATAGAGCAGATGAATGCGTGGCTGGAGAGATGGTGTAGGAGGGAGGGCTTTAAATTCCTGAGGAATTGGAACTGTTTCTGGGGGAGCAAGACAGGTTGCACCCCAACGGGAACGGGACCAAAATCCTCGCGGGAGGGTTTGCTAGTGCTGTTGGGGAGGGTTTAAACTAGCTTGGTAAAGCGATGGGAACCTAAGTATAAAGTCAACAGGGAGGGAAAAATAACTGGAATTGGAAAAAAAAAACGTAGAAAGTAAATTGGAATGACAGAGGAATCAAGGGCTAGATAGTAGTCAACAAGGAGGTTTGCCTGTACTAAATGGTATATACTTCAATGCAAGGAGTATAGCAAACAAGGCAGATGAGCTGAGGGCACAGGTAGATACTTGGGACTATGATGATATGGCTATTACAGAGACGTGACTGAAAGAGGGACAGGTATGGCACCTCAAAATTCCTGGTTACAGGATTTTCAGACGGGAGAGAGCGGGAGGTGAAAAGGGAGGGGGGTGTCACGGTATTGATTAAAGAAACTATTACAGCTGCAAAGAGGGATGATGTGTTGGAGGGTTCATCAAATGAGGCCATATGGGTCGATTTGAAAAACAAAAAGGGGCGATCACACTGCTGGGAGTGTACTACAGACCCCCAAACAGTGAGAGGGAGATAGAAGAACAAATACGTAGATAAATTTCTGAGAAGTGCAAAAACTACAGGGCAGTAATAGAAGGGGATTTCAACTACCCCAATATTAACTGGGATAAAATTAGTGTGAAGGGTATAGAGGGTGCGGAATTCCTAAAATGCATCCAGGAGAACTTTTTTAGCCAGTATGTAGCAAGCCCAACAAGGGAGGGGGCGGTTCTGGACTTAGTTTTAGGGAATGAAGCTGGGCGGGTAGAAGGCATATCAGTGAGGGAGCATTTTGGTGCTAGTGACCATAATTCTGTTAGATTTAATGTAGTTATGGAAAGGACAAGGATAGACCACGAATAAAAATTCTAAATTGGAGAAAAGCAAATTTTGTTAAGCTCAGAGGGGATTTAGCCATAGTGGACTGGAAACAGCTATTTGAAGGTAAATCAGTGTCAGAGCAGTGGGAGGCATTCAAGGAGGAGATCTGGAGGGTTCAGACCAAATATGTGCCCTTAAAGAAAAAAGGTGGGATAACAAATCTAGAGCCCCCTGGATGTCTAGGGACATACAGAGTAGGATAAAGAAAACAAGGGAGGCGTGTGACAGATACCGAGGGCTAAATACTCCAGAATCTTTAGAGGAGTACAGAAAGTGCATAGAAACATAGAAGACAGGAGCAGGAGTAGGCCATTCGGCCCCTCGAGCCTGCTCTGCCATTCAATGAGATCATGGCTGATCATCCAAACTCTGTACCCTGTCCCTGCCCTCTCCCCATATCACTTGATCCCTTTAGCCTTAAGAAATATATCTAACTCCTTCTTGAATATATTTAATGAATTGGCCTCAACTGCCTTCTGTGGTAGAGAATTCCACAGGTTCACCACTCTCTGGGTGAAGAAATTCCTCCTCATCTCTGTCCTCAATGGCTTACCCCTTATCCTTAGACTGTGACCCCTGGTTCTGGACTCCCCTGCCATCGGGAACATCCTTCCTGTATCTAGTCTGTCTAGTCCTGTTAGAATTTTATAAGATTCAATGAGATCCCCTCTCATTCTTCTAAACTCCAGTGAGTATAAGCCCAGTCAACCCAAGCTCTCCTCATATGTCATTCCTGCCATCCCAGGTATCAGTCTGGTGAATCTTTGCTACACTCCCTCTATGGCAAGAACATCCTTCCTCAGATAAGTGCAGGGGTGCAATTAAAAAGGATATTAGGAAAGCAAAGAGAGAGCATGAAAAATTCTTGGGAAGTAAAATCAAGGAAAACCCAAAGATGTTTTACAAATATATTAAGAGTAAGAGGATAACTAAAGAAAGGGTAGGGCCTATTAGAGATCATGAGGGTAATCTGTGTGTGGAGGCGGGAGATGTCGGTAGGGTTCTTAATGAATACTTTGCGTCTGTTTTCACAAAGGAGAGGGGCGAAGCAGGCATTGCTATCAGGGAGGAGGAGTGTGAAATATTAGATGAAATACACATAGTGAGAGAGGAAGTATTAAGGGGTTTAGCAGCTTTCAAAGCGGATAAATCCCCAGGCCCGGATAAAATGTATCCCAGGCTGTTAAGTGAAGCAAAGGAGGAAATTGCAGAGGCCCTGACTATCATTTTTCAATCCTCTCTGGCTTCAGGTGTGGTGCTGGTGGACTGCTAATGTGGTATCCTGTTTAAAAAGGGAGAAAAGGATAGACCGAGTAATTACTGGCCTGTCATCCTAACCTTGGTGGTGGGAAAATTATTGGAAAGAATTCTGAAGGACAGGATAAATCTTCACTTAGAAAGACATGGATTAATCAAGGATAGTCAGCACAGATTTGTTAAGCGAAGGTCATGTCTGACAAACTTGATTGAATTTTTTGAGGAGGTAAGAAAGAGGGTAGATGAGGGTAGTGCGTTTGATGTAGTGCATATTGACTTTAGCAAGGCTTTTGATAAGGTTCCACATGGCAGACTGGTCATGAAGTTAAAAGCCCATGGGATCCAGGACAAAGTGTCAAGTTGGATTCAAAACTGGCTCGGAGACGGGAAGCAGAGGGTGATGGTTGATGGGTGGTTTTGTGACTGGAATGCTGTTTCCAGTGGGGTTCCGCAGGGCTCAGTACTAGGTCCCTTGCTTTTTGTGATATATATCAATGATCTTGACTTGAATATAGCGGTTATGATTAAGAAGTTTGCAGATGATATTAAAATCAGCTGTGTGATTGATACTGAAGAAGGAAGCTGTGGACTGCAGGAAGATATCAATAAATTTATCAGGTGGGCAGAACAGTGGCAAATGGAATTCAATCCAGAGAAGTGTGAGGTAATGTATTTGGGGAGGGCTAACAAGGAAAGGGCATATGCATTAAATGATAGGACACTGAGTAGTGTAGAGGAACAAAGGGACCTTGGAGTTCATGTCCACAGATCCCTGAAGGTAGCAGGCCAGGTAGATAAGGTGGTTAAGAAGGCATACGGAATGCTTGCCTTTATTAGCTGTGGCATAGAATACAAGAGCAGGGGCGTTATGCTTCAACTGTATAAAACACTAGTTAGGCCTCAGCTAGAGTACTGCGTGCAGTTCTGGTCACCACATTACAGGAGAGATGTGATTGCACTAGAGAGGTACAGAGGAGATTTACAGGGATGTTGCTGGGTGTAGAGAATCTTAGCTATGAGGAAAGACTGGATAGGCTGGGTCTGTTTTCCATGGAACAGAGGAGGCTGAGGGGAGACCTTATTGAAGTGTATAAAATTATGAGGGGCATAGATAAAGTGGATAGAAAGGACCTATTTCCCTTAGCAGAGGGGTCAAAAACCAGGGGGCACAGATTTAAAGTAATTGGTGGAAGGTTTAGAGGGGATTTGAGGGGAAATTTCTTCACCCAGAGGGTTGTGGGGGTCTGGAACTCACTGCCTGAAAGGGTGGTAGAGGCAGGAACCCTAACCACATTTAAGAAGTACTTGGATGTGCACTTGGGATGCTGTAACCTGCAGGGCTACGGACCAAAAGCCGGCGCGGACACGATGGGCCGAAGTGGCCTCCTTCCGTGCTGTAACTTTCTATGATTCTAAGCTCACCACTGAAAATTAAGTCTAGTAATTAACTTTTAACAATATGATAATTGTTGATAACTGCCAATCAACCTCTCTGGCCCAGAAAGTGAACAATTAAAAGTGTAAAGACTCATTCCTTCAGGATATAAATTGTTGAAGATTTAAAAAATTTAATTTTTTTTTTCTTACTTTTCCTTTGTGTCTTTTTTCTTTTGCTTTTATTCCAATCTTTCTTTCCATCTCTTTATTTCTCTTCCTGTACTTGATTTGACACCCTAATACACCCTCCTTCTCAGTCCTTCCTCTGTTTATTTCTCAATCCTTTAATCTCATTGGTTAAGGAAATACACTTTTTTTCCCCATTGTTGACCAAGTTCCCAGATGCCCTGTTGCCCTCACTGTGTAGTTATCAGCTTGCATTTTGTGGTCAAAATTTTTTAAAACCTAAACGTGCATGAACAAGTCTAACTAACTGGGCACGGCGCGAGGTGCCCCACTCCAGCAAAATCTGGGCCATTCTGTATAACTGAGGCAGAGTTGCAATCCCGAATTTAAGTATGTCATTTTGAGGAGCTTTAATCCATTTTACAACTGGCTGTAGTTTGTGGTTTTTATTGAGGAAGGTTACATTCCTAATTCTGACACATTTTTGTTTTGCAATTCTGTGATTTCTTGAGCTTTTCTCTTGTTTTTTTTTTACTGAGAGATCATTCATAATTTTGGGTGGAGAGGAAGAAATTAAATTCCTAGTAATACAAGCCAAGCCTACTTTAGGAAAGATTCTGTCAGCAGCCACAGAGTGGAAGATGTCAGTGCTCCTACTAATGAATTTTCTCAGCAAGACAACAAGCAAATATGCAGGAGGAAAGAAAAAGTCAAATTCAGAGTGGGTCACCAGATTTTTGGCAGAAGACTGCAGTATAAGCCACATCTTGTATGGTCAATTTGAGTCATTGCCCTTCTTGGCAGAAGCTTGCTATCTCCGGAGAGCTTCTTGTGCAGCGAACGGTTTAACATTCTGTACTGTTGAGCCAAAGGTGGCTCTGAATCCCAAACCAGTGCTACATTTATGTTACCTGCATGCTTTATTGTGGTTTTCTTTTCCTAATTCACCACAAAATATAATGAGATCATAGATTTATTAATTAGGGGAGCATTTTTCTGCCACTTATTTATGGCAGAATTCTTTAATAGCGTCTGTATCTTAGGAATGAGCGTTTTACAATTTCAAGTATCTCACAGAATATTAAAAGACTTTTGCAGCTTTTGAAAAGCTGCTTAATGAGACTTTGCATTTTAATGTGCAGCAACCGTTCCCAATTACTGGGATTTAATAAGCTTAAGAAAGCAGTATCTTCCAAATGCTGCCATTTATTTTACAGTTTAAATGCTCTCTGGAAAGGCACTCATACACTGTAGCTGTCATCATATAATGACTGTTAAATGGTAACTGAGGCAAAAGTTGAAACCTGAAGCATTTTATAAACATGTAATTGACACTTTCTGATACTGTAGTGTTCATAATATTGTGTATGTTTTGTAACGCATCTTCTTCTGTGTTATTTTTAAACCATATTGTTCAATAGTTCTGCCTTGTAATGATTACAATTATTGCTCTGCAGTTGCGATAAAGCATGAAAGTCTTTGGTATCAAATTTTCCAAAAGGTATCTCAATCAACTTTCTGACATATGATTTGATTTTTGTGTGTGTCTTCACTTAAAACCATTACCATTGTAAAGGATGGGGACAATTAAAGTGGGGTGTCACAAATATGGGATATGTGCAGAAAGCTTTTGGAGAACTTTGAAAGGTATCTCAACCCATTTGCAGCCTTTACCAAGGCTGAAGGGGCAGGAGGCTAAGATGTGCCAGACCAAAATGAAGGGAAAGAGAATGCTAGGTGCAGGTATGCGCCTGCAAACAACTGATAGAGTAGCCCAGCACTTACCCCTTGCTTCATGGCTGCTGGAGTAAAGGTGGTGGTACATGAGCTGCTGGTGAAGTAAAGGTGGTGGTACATGAGCTGCTGGTGAAGTAAAGGTGGTGTTACATGAGCTGCTGGTGAAGTAAAGGTGGTGTTACATGAGCTGCTGGTGAAGTAAAGGTGGTGTTACATGAGCTGCTGGTGAAGTAAAGGTGGTGGTACATGAGCTGCTGGTGAAGTAAAGGTGGTGTTACATGAGCTGCTGGTGAAGAGGGTCACCCTCTGTGCTACACCACTACACCATCCCATAGCTCAATATTGCATCATGCCTGTAATGAGGTGCCGCCAAATTTCAGGTCACAGGTGACCATTACTCTCCCTTCAGGTCCAAGTCTTCTGCTGCATGGTAGCCACAGTAGTCCTTGCACTAAGTAGCACAGTTTTGCATTTGCCTCTCTGCTGACTCTGACCCTAAGAAGAAAGATCCCTACATCATTGCCAGGTAGGTGTGCCAGGACCTGATGAAATGGTTAGTGACATCTTGGCAGATGCAGCCAAACAGACAACACTGGCTCCTAATCACCCTGACATGCCTCCTTCCATGCAGCACCATGCTGTAATTGGGGTGCTGAAGAACCTTCCAGCATAACAGTTAATCAGGCATTCACATCATGTTGCGATGCCACCGGGGATCTGCTGTGTAGTCTCCTTTAGGTAGAGGAGTCCCGATTAGCACATGTCTATCACAGTGAGATTTAAAAAAAAATTGTTCTTGGGAGGTGGAAAGGCAGCATTTATACCCCATCTTTAGTTGCCCAAAGGTCAGTGATGCCGCTGGAAGGAACAGGTTCAAGCCTGTGGTCAGACAACAGAGACCAGTGACTTTAGGGATTAGGAAGGACAGAGGAACAGTGTGAAGGAAAAGGTCAGGGCACTGATTCCCCAATTCCTTTGATAAACATTGGGTCAGGTCAGCCGTGGATTTAACAGTGGCTCAGCAATGAATCGCTCAGCAAATTATTATTATTGGTACGCCAGGAAGAAGAAGCAGTCACTGATCATCTGTTAAGGGCAAAATAAAAGAAAGTAACAAATGGAAAGCTACAATGAAAAATTCAAAATATATGGCAACTTACCTTTACCAAGATGGTTGAGAAATAAAAACAAGTGTTCTGCAGAGCCAGCTGTGGTCAGAGCATAAAGTGCAGCTGGCAGACAGCAATTGCAGCATAGACAGACACAAAACCATGGAAAGTCCTGCAAAACCAGCATTACCCACAGGCATCAAAGGAGAAGAATTACATAGGTCTTCTCAATGGACTGTGGCAGGACACATCAAATGTAATAATATATATTGTATATATATGTGTGTGTGTGTATATATATATACATTTACACGTGTATGTATCTGTGTGTGTATGTACACTATATATATTCACGTGTGTGTATATATAATTTCTTTCTTTAAAACAGATAAAGCTTTAAGAATTCAAGGTGTTATGCAGATTTTGAAAGACAGGGTATGAAAACGCAGTGCTTGTACATTGCCATAGTGATTTTTATTGATAACAGATTATTTACTATGATTTGTGATTAGTTTTAAACCATAAGATGGCCTTTCTGAGTTGTTATTGCGTTATTTGACTGTGCTCTTTCTGGTAGTCTTGCTGTTTTTGTATATCTGGAACTATTGGAAAATCCACTTTGAGCTGTAGAGATTCATGTCATTTTTCTTCTTTCTCTGCAGCAGCAGGAACAGGACCCAACCAACCTGTATATCTCAAACCTGCCCATATCCATGGATGAGCAGGAACTGGAGAACATGCTGAAACCTTTTGGCCACGTGATCTCCACAAGGATATTGAGAGATGCAAATGGAGTAAGCCGAGGGGTGGGATTTGCCAGGTGAGACAGGGGCCTTTCTTTCGATAAAGCTGCCACTAATAAATCAAATGGGGCATCATTTTAACCTAATCCGTCTGGTGGAAGTAAAAATCAGGTGGCGTGTAAAACAGGCTGATCTGCTCGTGTCAGTTGTCTACTGGGCATCTCATATTTTCTTCTTTCTCTGCAGCAGCAGGAACAGGCCCCAACCAACCTGTATATCTCAAATCTGCCCATATCCATGGATGAGCAGGAACCCACAATTATCCCCAAGAAGTCAACAAACCAATAAAAAAATGATTGACAGTTATTGATATGTTCCATGCAAAGCACAGCAGGATTTTTCTGACAATCTGAACAACCAACTAAAGGGAATCACTACTTGTTGCGTTGTCTGATACTCAAACACACACAGATTGTAGTTTGTATATAGGGGTATATTTTCCTGTGTGTGCAAAGTTAAAGTAAAATTCTTCCAGTAAACTTTGATTGTAAACAAGTAGTTTCTTTTTAAGAACTCCTGACTCCTTTCCACCATCTACAAGGCACAAGTCAGGAGTGTGATGGGATACTCTCCACTTGCCTGGATGAGTGCAGCTCCAACAACACTCAAAAAGCTGAAGATGGTTGCAAACGCTTCAGCCTTGTCCTTTTCACTCACGTGCTAGGCTCCACCATCATTGAGGATGGGGATATTCATGGAGCCTCCTCCTTCCATTAGTTGTTTAATGGTCCACCCTTAATACCCTTATGTAACAAAAATGTATAAATCTCAGTTTTGAAATTTTCGATTGACCTAGCCTCAACAGCTTTCTGGGGGAGAAAGTTCCAGATTTCCACTACCATTTGTGTGAAGACGTGTTTCCTGACATCACCCCTGAACGGCCTAGCTCTAATTGTAAGGTTATGTCCCCTTGTTCTGGACTCCTCCTCCAGAGGAAATAGTTTCTCTCTATCTACCTTATCAAATCCTTTAATCATCTTAAACACCTCAATTAAATCACCCCTTAATATTCTACTCAAGGGAATACTCAAGAGTTGGGCTATTTGCCCAGTGACTGGAGGGACCCTTTGCCCGTATAGGATACAAGGGTTTGCACTATAATATTGCTCAAATGCAAGAGAAGAATGCTATTCATAACAAGAAGTAAGATGGCTTTTTAGTCAAGACACAACACCTGCTGCATAAAACGTGTATTTGCTACGATACTGGCATCATTGCACCATAGGTACTGTTAAAGTGATGAGATCCTCTTTATACGGACCTTAGTGAGAGCACTTTGCAAACATACTGACATCTTTCCACAGTGCCTTTGTTTGCAAGAGAGTGCACACAGTTTCGACGATGCATGTACAGAATGTTAATATATGAGAAGCACATACTGTTAATATGGAAGCATGTATTATTTATGCAAGAGCTCTGCTCATCTGAGACACGAGATAAATACTGACTCTTCCACTACCAAAATAGACCGTTTTGGGGTCAGAGGCAGCACCTCTGTCCGTAAGCAACCAGTTCTTCTCTCAGACACTCATGGACCTGACTCGACTTCACTACTCATGTGTTATGCAGTCCGTTCCAGTTATTGTTTAAATATCAGAGCTACATTGGGAGAGGTAGAAAATGGAATATTTTGCAATGATGGAATTAAAATGAAACCCAATTTGGTTCATTTCTCCATCACAGTTGTTTTATGAGCTGCAAACAAAACTAAGGGCAAACCTTTCAACTTCGGCGGGTATGTAAAACTGGCGTAGCGGATCGGAGGCCTGTTATACTTTGTAGAACAATTTTGAAACTGCTCTTTGACTGAATGTTGAAACTTCATTGGCTTCAGATTGACTTGATTATTCGGTGTAACTGAAGTGAAACTTGCTGATTTCTCTGTTTCATCAGTCAGTCAGTCAACAACACTCAATCAACCGGCTCCAGATATAGTAGAAATGCTAATGGAACAGAATTTTGTCATGGAAATCAAGAATTTGCTATAAAGAGTTTCTACGGTATTTTGAACATAGTAGGAGCAGCGTAAGATTTTTTTTCTTCGCTCTGCATGTACAGCAGGTAGTTGAAAGGATGTCAACTTGCCTAGAGTTATGTAATGGCAGAGTCCCATAAGGTTTCAGGTACCACACAGGGACAAAAGGTTCAGTTGTGGTAACTGAGCACCACATGAAAGGAGAACTGCAAACAGTGTTCCATTCTTTGTGCTGCTGCTCTCTGTCAGGGCTGATAAGTTTTCACTTGACTTAAAGCCAAACGTGTGCCAGATTGCTGATAACATCTGCTGGAATTTCAGATCAACTAATTGAGAAATTCTAGTAGAAAATGAGAGCCTTCTTCATACAGCTGCAATTGACAGTATAGTTCAACTCTCAAGAGGTAGTTTGTTAGAGGAGCTTACATGTGATAACCCTTTTTGAAAGTATGGCTTACATTGATTACACTTAACAACTCTTCCTACAACATCATGGTATCACAGACCACTAATATTTTTAAAAATTGCGCATCAGCTGTCATGTTGATAATTGTGTATATTTTTACTCTTGCAAGTTCCAGTTCTCTCTTGACCACTTCTCTCTTGAAGAAGTTGACTTGTGCTGTGGCTCATGTGATTTCCAGGAAGAAGACTGAATAATCAAGAGTGGCAAACTGAGGTACCGCAGCACCACCCTGGCTTAGATTAATGAACTCAGCACAGACCATCCAAATCTAGGCTTGTAATTTGCAATGCTTCTTACCATAGACTGGTTTAGTTGTTGGAAGAGCAGAATAGGCCTCAGGGCTTCTCTACCTTACCTCCAAGACAACTCTGCCATTGGCTGACAGATGTACATGTTTGAATGTTCGACAGATACTAGTAAATGTTTCTCTCTTGTAATGTTAGCCCCTTCCTCATTACTTTGCAATGCTGTATCTAGCAGCCTGTTCAAGAGATTATTCAATTTAAATAAGGATGGAAACTGATTTTAAATTTCAGCTGAGGCTGGAATTTAGCCACACATACTCCATGATGACTAAACCAGTTTATGGTAAAAAGCATTCACCTATTAATACTCTACCTTCGAAATTACAAACCGAGATTTGCTGGTCTGTGCTGAGTTCTCCAATCTAAGTCGGGGTAGTGCTGGGCTACCTCAATTTGCCACTCTTGATCACTATTCAGTGTTCTTCCTGGAAATCACATGCTTATGGAAGCTGCATGAAGACAGAATTGGGGTTGGCAGTGATGCCTTCCATGTTGAATAGTCTGCTGACCTCTTTGCTCTCATATTTGAGGAATAGGGCCATTGCCATCCATGGAAATGGGCCACAGCACAAGTCAGCTTCTTCAAGAGAGCAGTGGTACAGAGATTATCCAAAGGGGAATTGGATGGAAGAAAGGAATTAATCCTAATCCTTCTGCTGGAGATTTAAAAAAGAAAATTATTCTAATCACAAGCCAACTTAAAATCTCAGACTCCATTTTGTCAGGTTGGTTGCCATCTAACTCATCAACAAAGAAACCACAAAAATGGCGTGTGGATGTGTGCCCATGATTGGTACATTTCAACAAAGAGATGATTGGGCTGGCTGTGGACCGGACCGAGTGGCTGAGCCTCTTAGTTTATCACCCAGGAGTTCATGAATTTCAGTTGCAAGTTGGCTGGATCCAGGATAGGTCTGTCTTTGTCAGGCAGATAAATTGTTATCTGGACTACTAAGTGAAATGATGTGCCGAAGGAGAGGAGAGGGCAGAGGGGAAAAACTGATACCATCCAGCATGTTGTGCTTGACTCTCCCTCCTGCCAATCTTCGGCAGAGTGACAATGATGAGCTACTGAGACCTCCGTGCTTCTACAATGGCAGATTTGGTAAACATACAGTACGTCACTGCATGTGTACTGATACTGAATCTGCACCTGCCACATTTGTCTGTTAGATATCAGTTGAACGGAAGATCAAATATGTCCCAATTTTCTACTAGCTTTTTAAAATCCTAGGATTCATGGTTACTGAATTCAAACCGTAATATCAAACAGTTTGCTTGTGTAATATTCCTCTGTCAATTATTTTAATGAGCTAGTAATGCATTTTAAATACGTCATTAAAATAGTGGCCATGGTGTGGCGATGCCGGTGTTGGACTGGGGTGGACAAATGTAAGAAGTCAAACAACACCAGGTTATAGTCCAACAGTTTTATTTGAAATCACAAGCTTTTGGAGCGCTGACATGAACCCAAGATCCCGGTTGAGGCGAAGAATCACTGAAAAGACTACACGATAACATCAACAAGTTCCATCCCACCATCAAACTCACCATGGACTACTCCTCAGAATCGGTTTCATTCTTGGACACACGAATCTCCATCAAAGACGGACACCTCAGCACTTCACTCTACCGCAAGCCCACGGACAACCTCAGGATGCTTCACTTCTCCAGCTTCCACCCTAACCACGTTAAAGAAGCCATCCCCTATGGACAAGCCCTGCGAATACACAGGATCTGCTCAGACGAGGGGGAATGCGATGGACGCCTACAGACGCTGAAAGACGCCCTCGTAAGAACGGGATATGAGGCTCGACTCGTCGATCGACAGTTCCGACGGGCCACAGCAAAAAAAATCGCATAGACCTCCTCAGAAGACAAACACGGGACACAGCCAACAGAGTACCCTTCGTCGTCCAGTACTTCCCTGGAGCGGAGAAACTACGCCATCTTCTTCGCAACCTTCAACATTGTGGTAAACCACTGTTTGTATTCCACTGTGTACATGCCTGTACATGTCTCGGCTGGCTCCTCCCACGAGTCCAGGTATAAAGGTGACTGCTCCACAGTCCATCTACATTCTGGACCGGTCGACCACTCGAGGCACACCTTCATTCTCTTGTTAATAAAAGCCTGTTAATTACTCGCTTAATCTCAGTCTTTTGAGTTATTGATAGCGCATCAATTTTATTAACAAGATTTTTTATAATGGAGAAGATCCTCACACCAGCATGCCTGGACTTAGATCATCGGGAGGCGGACTCACCAACAAGTTTACTCACTGGCTTAGGTGTTTCGAAAAATTCCTGACCGCCTCCGCTGCAATCAAATCGGACGAGGACAAACTGGATGTCCTGACCTCCAAAGTGAACCACCGAGTGTACTCGGTCATCCAGGACGCGACCTCGTATGCGGATGCTATCAAGCTCCTCAAGGACCAGTACACGCGCCCAGTGAACGAGATGTACACTAGGCACCTCCTGGGGAGTCGTAAACAACAACCTGGGGAATCGACCGAGGAATACCTTCAGGCACTGTCTGTGCTTGGCCGGGCCTGTGGTTGTAAGGATGTAAAGGCCGCCGTGTACACAGAGGAACTTATCCGGGACGCTTTTGTAGCGGGCCACAGGTCCAATTACACCCGACAGCGACTGCTGGAGCAGAGTGACCTCGATCTCAACAAGGCCTCTGAACTCGCACTATCATTAGACGCAGCCTACCGGGGCATGGATGCCTACTCCTCTGCACCGTGGACGCCGCGGGGAACGACAGCCTGGGACACGGTAGGACCGTCTCATAGTGCCGTGCCACCCCAGCCACATCCCAGCAACGGCCCAACTACCGCAGCAGTGTCCCAAGGCCAGACAGCAGTGCCCCAAGGCCAGAAATGCTACTTCTGTGGCCAGGCCAAACACCCCAGAGCGCGCTGCCCGGCGAAAAATTCGACCTGCTCGGGCTGCGGGAAGAAAGGACACTACGCCAGCGTCTGCAGAGCCAAAGCCACCCCCAACCCCAGCAGCACCGCGTGTGGGCCGTGCGGGCCGCCATCTTGGGCCTCCCCAGCCATGTGCGAACCACCGGAACAGCAGCCATTTTGGACGCCTCCAGCCACATGGGGATCATGGACGCCGCCATCTTGGACGACAGCCGGGACACAACAGGCCCCCAACACCGCCTCATCTGATACCCGCAGCGACACACCGACCCCTACGCTGGCCTCCGTTACGCTGGACCAAGCGAGACCGCACCAACTGGCCCGGTCCACTATGGACATTAAGGTAAATGGTCACGAAACAATCTGCCTTTTTGACTCTGGGAGCATGGAGAGCTTCATCCACCCCGACACGGTGCGGCGTTGCTCTCTCCCAGTCCTGCCCGCGCACCAGCGGATTTCTATGGCCTCCGAGTCCCAGTCGGCGGACATTGGCGGCTACTGTGTGGTGACACTCGTAGTAGACGGGACTGTGTACGATAATTTTAAACTTCTGGTCCTGCCCGACCTCTGCGCTGCCGTTCTACTGGGGTTAGATTTTCAGTGCCACCTTAAAAGTGTTACGATAGCGTACGATGGACCACTCCCCCCACTCACAGTCCGCAGCCAGCAGCTTCAAAATTGCCCGCCGCGCACCAGGTGCAACCTCTCCACACTCAGAGTCACCCCCCCCCCACTGTTTGCTAACCTCACCCCCGACTGTAAGCCGATCGCCACAAAGAGCAGGCGCTACAGTGCCGGGGACAGGGTTTTCATTAAAACCGAAGTGGAATGGCTCCTGAAGGAGGGGATTATTGAGGGCAGCACCAGCCCCTGGCGAGCCCAGGTTGTGGTCGTTAAGACCGGCGAGAAGCAGCACCTGGTCATCGACTACAGCCAGACAATAAATCGCTACACCCTGCTGGACGCTTACCCACTCCCCCGCATAGCTGATATGGTCAACCAGATCGTGCAGTACCGCGTCTTCTCGACCATTGACCTGAAATCAGCGTACCACCAGCTCCCTATCCGCCCTGAGGACCGCCAGTATACTGCCTTTGAGGCAAACGGCCGCCTCTACCACTTCCTTAGGGTTCCCTTTGGCGTCACCAACGGGGTCTCCATCTTCCAAAGGGAGATGGACCGGATGGTCGATCAAAATGCATTGCAGGCCACTTTCCCATATCTGGACAATGTGACCATCTGCGGCCATGACTTGCAGGACCATGACGCAAACCTCGAAAAATTCCTCCGCACCGCCCAACTCCTGAACCTGACGTATAACAAGGAGAAGTGCATATTCCGCACAACCCGCCTCGCCATCCTTGGCTGTGTTGTGGAACACGGAGTCATCGGTCCCGACCCCGACCGGAGGCGTCCCCTTATGGAACTCCCACTGCCCCACTGCCTCAAGGCCCTGAAGAGGTGCCTAGGGTTTTTCTCCTATTACGCCCAGTGGGTCCCCTACTATGCGGACAAGGCCCGTCCGCTGATCAAGTCCACCTCCTTTCCCGTGAAGGCAGAGGCCCGCTTAGCCTTCCACCGTATCAAGGAAGACATTGCCAAAGCCACCATGCACGCAGTGGACGAATCCATCCCCTTCCAGGTGGAAAGCGACGCGTCCGACTTTGCCCTGACCGCTACCCTTAATCAGGCGGGGAGACCCGTGGCCTTCTTTTCACGAACCCTCCAGGGCCCGGAGACCAGACATTCCGCTGTTGAGAAGGAGGCCCAGGCTATTGTGGAGGCTGTGCGTCATTGGAGGCACTACCTGGCCGGAAAACGATTTACCCTGCTCACTGATCAGCGTTCAGTTGCCTTTATGTTTAACAACAAGCAGAGAGGCAAAATCAAAAACGACAAGATCTTGAGGTGGAGAATCGAACTTTCCACCTACAATTACGAGATCTTGTACCGGCCCGGGAAGCTCAATGAACCCCCGGATGCTCTATCGCGTGGCACCTGCGCCAGCGCGCAGATCGATAGACTGCGGGCCCTCCACAATGACCTCTGCCACCCGGGGGTCACCAGGTTCTTCCACTTCATCAAGGCCCGCAACCTGCCTTACTCCATTGAGGAGGTCAGGACCATGACCAGGAACTGCCAAGTCTGCGCTGAGTGCAAACCGCACTTTTATAGACCAGACAGGGCTCACCTGATAAAAGCCACTCGCCCCTTTGAGCGCCTGAGCGTTGATTTTAAAGGGCCTCTCCCCTCCTCCGACTGCAATGTGTACTTCCTCAACATTATTGATGAGTACTCCCGTTTCCCGTTCGCCATCCCCTGCCCGGACATGACCAGTGCCACGGTCATTAAATGTCTGAACGACCTCTTCACCCTGTTCGGTTTCCCCAGCTATATCCATAGCGACCGGGGCTCATCGTTTATGAGCGACGAACTCCGTCAGTACCTGCTAGCTAGGGGTATTGCCACAAGCAGGACCACCAATTACAACCCCCGGGGGAACGGACAGGTGGAAAGAGAGAATGCGACAGTTTGGAAGGCCGCCCTGCTAGCCTTAAAGGCTAGGGGCCTTCCGACCTCCCGCTGGCAGGATGTGCTCCCCGATGCGCTCCACTCTATTCGGTCACTGCTCTGCACTGCCACTAACGCCACCCCTCATGAGAAAATGTTTGTCTTCCCAAGGAAGTCCACATCGGGGACATCGCTACCGCCATGGCTGACGTCCCCAGGGCCGTTCCTACTGAGAAGACACGTGAGGACCCATAAAACGGACCCCCTGGTCGAGAGGGTCGACCTCCTCCACGCCAACCCCCAGTATGCTTATATTGCGTACCCGGACGGGCGGGAGGACACAGTCTCCATACGAGACCTCGCACCCTCGGGGGCCGCAGTAACCCAATACCCACTACCACCCCCCCCCCCCCACGATCCGATATCCAGCCCCAGCAGATGGCAGGCCTGGGCCCTGCGACCCGCTCGACGCCTACGAGGACTACACACCAGTGCCCCAGCCTACGCGGGACTCGACGCCGGAAGCTTCACTACCCCTGCCGTCGCCACGTCGATCACAGCGGCAGACAAGACCTCCGGAGAGACTCCAATACACTAACTTTTAATACACTTCACCCCGCCGGACTCAATTTTAAACAAGGGGTGAATGTGGTAAACCACTGTTTGTATTCCACTGTGTACATGCCTGTACATGTCTCGGCTGGCTCCTCCCACGAGTCCAGGTATAAAGGTGACTGCTCCACAGTCCCTCTACATTCTGGACCGGTCAACCACTCGAGGCACACCTTCATTCTCTTGTTAATAAAAGCCTGTTAATTACTCGCTTAATCTCAGTCTTTTGAGTTATTGATAGCGCATCAAACATGTCATCGATGATGACGAACACCTCACTAAGGCCATCCCCACGCCTCCACTACTCGCCTTCAAACAGCCACCTAACCTCAAACAGACCATCGTTCGCAGCAAATTACCCAGCTTTCAGGAGAACAGCGACCATGACACCACACAACCCTGCCAATTCAACCTCTGCAAGACATGCCAGATCATCATCACAGATACCATCCTCACACGTGTGGATACCACCCACCAGGTACATGGTACATACTCATGTGACTCGGCCAACATTGTCTACCTCATACGTTGCAGGAAAGGATGCCCCGGAGCATGGTACATCGGCGAGACCATGCAGACACGGCGACAACGGATGAACGGACACCGCGCAACAATTGCCAGGCAGGAGTGTTCCCTCCCAGTCGGGGAACACTTCAGCAGTCAAGGACATTCAGCCTCCAATCTTCGGGTAAGCATTCTCCAAGGCGGCCTTCGAGACACACGACAACGCAAAATTGTAGAGCAGAAACTGATAGCCAAGTTCCGCACTCATGAGGACGGCCTCAACCAGGATCTTGGGTTCATGTCACGCTACATGTAACCCCACCTGACGTAGGGTCATCCAGACTCGAGTCGTCGTTGGCTTGTTCTCTCTACACAGATGCGGCTGGACCTGCTGTGATTTCCAGCAAAAAAAATTTTTTTTGTCTGTTTTTTGTTTTTCATACAGATCCCAGCATCTGCAACATTTGACGCCTTGTGACCCCACCTCATTGTTCTTTGATGTAATGTTTTCCTGACTGACCTGTTTGGACACCATTCATACCTTTGCTGTGAATATCTCTCTGCCGAGGTGTGATAAATGGCAGTTAGAAAGATTACCTGTAATCATCTGGCATTATTCTCTGACTATATAAGCTGTGTCTTTATGCATCTCGCCACTTCACCTGACGAATTTCAAACAAATTTTGAATGCATTCATATATGCATAGTCCACAGCTGATTACACCTCAGTGGTTTTATTCAGGACTGAAATCTTAATCGTCATTAAGTATTACATTGTGCTGTTCCTTATAGTGTAATGTTAGATCATGGGTGACTTAGGTGCATTTTCAAAGTTTTATAAAGTTTGAATTTATTGATTTACAGTTATTGGGGAAGGTTCCTTTTGCATATGTAAATAATATCCTATTAAAACATTAATTAATATTCCTAATTGCATATTCAGAAAGGGATTGAATTTCCACAGGGCTTCTCCTGATCGCCCACCATAACTTCAGCACAAGATCTGCAGAAACCGGAGAAACAGCATAAAAAGCATTCTTACTGTGAACCTTCCGCAGATGTTACAGGGGGCGATCAGGAATTCATCCCCACGGAAATTCATCCCCATACTCTAATGTTCATTAAAAATAAGACTTACTGATTTTAAATTGTTGGAGAAAGTCTTTTTATCTAATCAAATAGCTTTTATTTTTCTGTTTAGTGGTCATTTACAATGGCCCGTATTTTCCGATCGCAGACCTCCCGCGGGTGGAGGCCTGCGATCTGGAAAAATCTGCTCCCTTTCCTGAGGGCTCCTGGGACGCGCACACTTCCGCTCCTGGGCCTCACCAAACTTGAAGTATGCAGGGCCCACGTATCCCAGAGGTGCAGGCAGTTCGCAGCGTCCCTGGGATCACGTGGGCCATGGGGAGCCAATCACAGAAGGGAATCTCCCTTCATACATTTGACAGGAAGACCTGTCAAATATATGAATGGAGATCAATGAAAAAACATAGTAAAACTTTAAATAATTTTTTTTATCCCATTTTTAAAATGACTTGAAATTACAATAAATTAAGTATTTTAAACAAATTTAATTTTTTGAAAAAAACAATTATAGTTTTTTACGGGGCTAAAAATAAACTTACCTTTTCTTAAAGTATTTTTAAATGATAAATCAGAGAAGACATTTAAAAAAACTTTTTTCAACTCTTATCCTGGTAAAAGCAGGCCTTACGCCTGCTTTTACCAGGCGTAAGAATTGTAAGGGTTTTCTGCGGGCAGAGGGTCTCCAGAAAGCGGAACTATCCGCCCGCAGAGGTCCTTCTCCAGGGCAGCAGGAGGATCTGTCAAGAGGATTTTTGACAGATCAGAAATGCCGGTTTTCAGCGCATTCGCTGTGCATGCCTGAAACCGGCATCTCCGATGTCCCTACGGGTGGGTACACAGCGTGTACACACCCGTAAGGATCGGAATATCTGGCCCAAAGTTTCTCCAGGGTTTCGGCTGACCTTCCGCTGAAGTTACGGCAGGAAATCACCAAACCTCAACAAAAATGCTATGCCAAAGTTTTTAAGTTGAGAGCTACAATTTTTAGGTATTAATGAGGATGTGAAACATTTACACTGACCAGATCAAAGCTATAAACTGTACCAACAACACTTCTTCCCTCCTGCATTTTAATCTGTTACACAGCAACGGTAAATTAAAAACGTAAGGAATTGATGGATCTAAAAAGGCTCTTTGGCCTATCAAGCCCTTTCTCTCCACAGTGTATAATTTGACCTGTCATGATGTCAATCCAACCCATTCAACCTCCTGAGGCAGGCAACCAACCTACCTTTAAAAACCTCCAAGATGATCAAGCCTGGAAGAGTTTCTCAACAGTTTCCAAAGATAATCAATTGAAGTTCTAGGATATTAATATATCTGACCACTTACACTGACCAGTTCTGACCAGTTGCATTTCATAAGTGACTCATCCATGGTCCCAACAATTATGTTCTATACAGTATTTGATCATCTGTGCCTATACTTATCTTTCCTATCCTGGTCTTAAATGGATATTTATTCAATTATTTTATTTATGCATTAATCAAAATATTAATTGCTTTATTGTCTATTCCACATGTTCAATACACTGAGAGGATAACAATTTCTTCTGATCTGTAGTCTTACATGAAGCCAATTAAATTTGAACCAGCATCTTCAAATTATCTACTCACAGTTCAAGTTAAACAGCATATGTTCCTATACAGCAAATGCAAGATGGTAATACTGAACGAAACAGAACAAGTTCTTTCAATTTTTAATTTAAATAGCATTGCAACGGTTTGTAATGCTGTGGTTGATCTATAGATTTTTACCTCTTTTCCTTAACAGCACTAATATCATATGCCATTATTCAGTGGTGTTAGCCAAAAGCTCGTGAGACTCTAAATTTGAGCTCCATAAAATTGAGCGCATCCAAAACTCTGCTGCCAGTGTCCTAACTCGCACCAAGTCTCGTTCATCCATCACCCCTGTGCTCCCTGACTTACATTGGCTCCCAGTCCGGCAACGCTCGATTTAAAAATTCTCATCCTTGTTTTCAAATACCTCCATAGCTTGCCCCTCTCTAGCTCTCTAATCTCCTTCAGCCCAACAACCCTTCACGATCTCTGCACTCCTCCAATTCTGTCTCGAGCGCATCCCCAATTGTCATCGTTCCCCCATTGGCGGCCGTGTCTTCAGCTGCCAAGGCCATAAGCTCTAGAATTCCCTCCCTAAACCTCTCCACCTCTAAGAATCTCCTTAAAACCTACCATTTTGACCAGATTTTGATCACCTGTCCTAATATCTCCTTATGTGGTTCGGTGTCGAATTTTATTTGATAATGCTACTGTGAAGCACCTTGTGACATTATAATATGTTAAAGGCGCTATATAAATGCAAGTTGTTGTTGTTGTTTCTACGTTTTCTATGCCTCAACAGTTTAAAGATCTGGATCATGACACTATTAAATCTTCTATTCCCCGATGAAATCAAGTACAGTTCTGTGAGTCTCCTTGTCATAATTTGTCTTGCTATTCTTTTCTGAACTCTCTCAAATGTACCAGTATCCTTTTGAAGGAGGGCACATAAATGAGTTAAATAATCTATTTAACTTATAATGAAATATCTTCGAGATATATACTTGATTTGCTCTGTAGATAGATTGACAGTGACTAGATACTGTTGGTAAGTGGTCAATGATTGCACTCACTTTCTGTTGTTTTTACTTTGCAAATGGACACTAATTCATTGTATACACTTTTCATGTCAATGAATTGGAACAGACTGGAGTTGCTAGATACAACAATGAGAGCAGTTCACTCCAGGGGAGCAGTTGCTGGTGGCACCTCCCCACTGCCAATATTATTTATCCTATTGACTGATGACAGTGTGACTGTAGGACAGACTTGCGGTTAATATACAGAAAATGCTGGAAAAACTCAGCAGGCCAGGCAACATCCATGGAGAGAGAAATAGAGTCAACGTTTCAGGTCGAAATCCTTCGTCAGGACTGAAAAAACAGGAAATGAAACAGATTAAAAGGCTAGTTTGGGGGCTGGGAAATGGGGGTGAAAGAACAAAAGGGAAGTAAAGAGACATTAAGAGGTATTCAAAACAAGACGAGATGCTGATAGGACTAGTAAAGAGACAAAAGATATGGTCTCCTCTACATTGGGGAGACCAAATGCAGATTGGGTGACCGCTTTGCGGAACACTTCCGTTCAGTCCGACTGAGGTGACCCCGAGCTTCCGGTCACCTGTCATTTTAATTCACCGCCCCATTCCCACTCAGACCTCACCATCCTCGGGCTCTTGCATTGTTCCACAGAAACCCAGCGTAAGCTCGAGGAACGGCACCTCATCTTCCGATTAGGCACTTTACAGCCTTCTGGACTCAATATCAAGTCCAACAATTTCAGATCATAACCTCGGCCCCTATTACATTTTTATATATATTTTTTTATCCACACCCTTGTTTTGTGCCCTTCCCCCTTTTTTTCTCTCCCACATGGCAGCGGTCTCTCATTCTGCCAGCGCATTTCACACCTAATCTAGAGCCGTCTTTTGTCTCTTTACTAGTCCTATCACCATCTCGTCTTGTTTTGAATACCTCTTAATGTCTCTTCACTTCTCTTTTGTTCTTTCATCCCCATTTCCCAGCCCCCAAACTGGCCTTTTAATCTGTTTCATTTTCTGTGTTTTTTCAGTCCTGACGAAGGGTTTTGACCTGAAACGTTGACTCTATTTCTCTCTCCACGGATGTTGCCTGGCCTGCTGAGTTTTTCCAGCATTTTCTGTTGTTATTTTGGATTTCCAGCATCTGCAGTATTTTGCTGTCGTTGCAGTTAATGTATACTTCTAAATTAACCATAATTACAGAGGCGCATCGCTCCTCTGAAGCAATCTGCTCAACGTGTCTCTGCCATAAAAAAGAGCTGTTGTGAAATGTCACACACACTTCAGGTTAGAAAATATAATCTCAAGAAAGTACAATGTGTTTGTGTCCGTGTTGTTAGTCACTGCATTACAGAGGTATCATTAAACCCCCTTTTTTTTGTATATCTAGAATGGAGTCCACTGAGAAATGTGAAGTAGTAATTCAACATTTTAATGGAAAATATCTGAAAATGCCACCAGGTGTGCCAGGTATGATTTTTTTCCTTATTTGTTATTGATACATCAGGGAGGTGGAGTTAATAGAGAATTGTGGATGGGAGTGTGAAAAAAATCAAGGGTTCAGATGACTTGAACGGCAAGACTGAAGCATGAATGGTTTATTGTTACCTTAACATTAAGAGGAGTTTATTTTCATTGTAATAATTCCCACCGACTTACATTTACGCAATAGATATATAAATAATAGCAGTGTCATTCTTTAACTCTAAAGATTATATCTGACTTGTTGCGTTTGTCTCTTGTCTGATTTATGCTTGCTTACATCCGCACTCCAATGTTAAATTTGTGATGTTATGGGAATTTAGGGGATGAAATTGGCAGTAGCGCAAAATGGGTGATAATGAATCAGCAGCCCGTTTTACACTTTGCCCGATTTTCATTTCCATTGAAGTCAAACGGGCTGCCGATTCGTATCGCCTGTCTTGCGCCACCATCGAAGATCAGTTTCACCCCCTTAATCTTCAGTCCACATTGGAAAATAACGCTGTGCTATATATTTATGTATGGTTAGATATTGCCGCTTCCTCTTTATTGTTTTCTATCCCTGCCTGAGCAGGCAGGCAGCCGGCCCACTTTGCTCGTTCTGTTGTGTGCCTTTGAGAAGTGTCATTTATTACTAAACCTCTACACAGGTAAAGTCAAACACATTTAGTGCAGAGCTTCTGTTTGGATCCTGTTTATTTAATCAGCATTATTCCCAATTCGTATGACGAAAGAGACTGAAACATACCAGTCTACACACTATATACACAAGGAGGCCAGAACTAATGATCCGGAGACATGAGATCAAATCCCACCATGGCAGCTGTGGAAATTATATTCAGTTAATTAAATAAATCTGGAATAAAAAGCTAGTATCAGTAATGACCATGATTTTTGCAAAAACCCATCTGGTTCACTAATGTCCTTCAGGGAAGGCAATCTGCTGCCCTTACCCGGTCTGGCCTATATGTGACCCCAGACCCACAGCAATGTGGTTGATTCTTAACTGCCCTCTGAAATGGCTGAGCAAGCCATTCAGTTGTATCAAACCGCTCGGAAAAACAATAAGAATAAAGCCGGACAGGCCACCAGGCATCGACCTTGGCACCGGATTTGGACACGGCAAAGGCACACCAGGCCCAGTCAACCCTGCAAAGTCCTTCTCACCAACATCTGGGGACATTTGCCAAAATTGGGAGAGCTGTCCCACAGACTAGTCAAGCAACAGCCAGACATAATCATACTCACAGAATCATACCTTTCAGCCAACGTCCAAACTCCTCTATGCTTTATCAATGACCTTCCCTCCAACATAAGGTCAGAAATGGGGATGTTCGCTGATGACTGCACAGTGTTCAGCGCCATTCACAACTCCTCAGATAATGAAGCAGTCCATGCCCACATGCAACAAGACCTGGACGACGTTCAGGCTTGGGCTGATAAGTGGCAGGTAACATTCGTGCTACAGAAGTGCCAGGCAATGACTATCTCCAACAAGCAAGAGTTTAACCACCTCCCCTTGACATTCAATGGCATTACCATTGCCGAATCCCCCACTATCAACATCCTGGGGGTCACCATTAACCAGAAACTTAACTGGACCAGCCACATAAATACTGCTGGGTATTCTGTGGCGAGTGTCTCATCTCCTGACTCGCCAAAGCCTTTCCACCATCTAAAAGGCACAAGTAAAGAGAGTGATAGAATACTCTCCACTTGCCTGGATGAGTGCAGCTTCAACAACACTCAAGAAGCTTGACACCATCCAGAACAAAGCAGCCCGCTTGTTTGGCACCCCATCCACCACCTTAAACATTCACTCCCTCCACCACCGGCGTATCGTGGCTGCAGTGTGTATCATCTACAAGATGCACTGCAGCAACTCGCCAAGGCTTCTTCAGCAGCACCTCCCAAATCCGCGACCTCTTCCACTTAGAAGGACAAGGGCAGCAGGCGCATGGGAAGACCACCACCTCCAAGTTCCCCTCCAAGTCACACACCATCCTGACTTAGAAGTATATCGCTGTTCCTTCATCGTCGCTGGGTCAAAATCCTGGAACTCCCTTCCTTAACAGCACTGTAGGAGTACCTTCACCACATGGACTGCAGCGGTTCAAGAAGGCGGTTCTCAAGGGCAATTAGGGATGGGCAATAAATGCTGACCTTGCCAGTGATGCCCACAACCCACGAATGAATAAAAAAATATAGTACATTACTGAAATAAAGAATAGATTTGCCTTTCTAATCTAGGCTTTATTAACTTAAAAACCCAGTAGCACATCTTTCAACACCAGTCTCCAACAATGACTAGAGAGAACTGAATTTAAGATGGCCACCACAAATCACCTGACATCCACTACCAATGAGTTTACAACATATATCTCAAGGTAGAAACAAACAACCAATTACAATACTTCTTACTAATACAGAGAACAACCACCCCATTCACCAATCACACTACTTCTTATTAAACATAGGAAATAATCACCACAATTACCCATTCAGTTTATTATTACGATATTACTACCTGAGACTTCTAGTCAGACTTTGCTGATATGAAAATTTGTGTAATTTGTAGTTTAGAGATACAGTACAGCACAGGCTGATCACCCTCTCATTTCGACAAACTTTTTGAATCAGTGCTTTACTTTTCATCTGAAGTGCTTTACCAAGCAGCTGCTAAGTATGGCATTTTCTGATGTGTACCCCTGGGGTGGGTGTCTCACTCTCAATCTGATTTTATAAAATTAAGTCCCAATTTTAGCTCCGGGCTGGAGTTGAGTGAATGGGGGCAGGGCAAGCAGCTAGCCCTCATGACATGCCAGTGTAAGGACCAGGCCATTTTAACTCTCAGGAATGTCATATGATTAACGGGCTGCTCACCAGATCGTACTGGGAAACCGGCAGCCTCCCCATTTTCTCCACATCATTTCCGGCGGGCTTCTGGAGGTCTATCTAAAGCGGGAATGTATCTCTTAAAGCAAGGTTCCTTTCTGAATAACACCTGCCAACACTCCTTTACCCCCTCTCCCACCACGCTCAACAATCTTCCCCCCTCCATCACATACAGTCACAAGGGCACACTGCAGCACCCCTCTTTCTCATTCCAACACACTCACCTCTTCCTTTGCTCTCTTTACACCACACTGTAACACCATTGTCTCCTCAAATCCTAGCAACTCCTCCCAAGAAACAATACCTGCTAGGTTTTACTGGTGGGTGGGATGCTAGGTGGGACTTCTGCGATTTCACGTTCAAATGGTGGCTGGGTCCTAACTGCATCATAGGACCTTGATTTGCATGTATTCACGAGGCCCCCGCCTGCTTCTGGCTTGCACTTCAGCCGCCTAAATAAAACTCCACGGTTAAAATGGCGGCTGTTGGAAATGCAGTAGTATCAGAATGGTAAAATACTTTGCAGCAATTTTAACCGCCTATCTGGCCCATTCTCACCAGGTAGCTTGGGTTAAAATTGCCCCTTTAGAATTTGAGCGGTGGGATGGGGAACATTGTTTTCTTAACACCACTCCGTCCAGTGTGTGTATCTATGTGTGATATATATATATTTTTATCTTACTTCATCAGTTGCAGGAAGGTCACACATATTTGGAGGCCATGTGGCTATACAGATACTTGAGTAATGTCGGCAACAACTTTTAATATTGTACCATTGACACAATTAAAAACTGCTAGATTTTCTGACTCATTTGTTCTTGATTCATGAAAACATTCTTCAAAACCTTTTGTTGCCCTCCATGCATCAGAAAATTCTCATTTTAAAGATCTGTCAGAATGCAAAGTTACAGATCCACTTTACATCCATTGCTTGACGGTCCAAATGGGCATTCTCCAAACATGAATATTTCATGATTTTCCCCATATTTCTACTATACTGCTACTATTTTTGCCAGAATAGACATTTCAGCAGTGGGATCAATATTCAGGAAGAGGCGAGAATTACCAAGCTTTAAAACAGCTATTTGTTTGGGGGTGCATTTAACCTTCTAGTTCTGCAATGGCAACAAAGTCGAGCACATTTCTTGGTAAATTATTGGGTCGTGGCCAAGAGAAATGAAAAATCGCCGGGCTGTGTCAGTGGCCATTTCCTTGAAGTTTGCAAGACCAAGTAGCACCTAGCACCAAATATTATACCCCATAGTACTGTAAATTATCATCGAGTGGGTGGTGTTCCCCTGGGGGTATGCAATTTCAACCCTGCAAAAACTATTGTCTTTCCTGCTACAGATACTGATGGAGAATGTTGTGCTGTAACTGCGGGTATCGCATGTTTCTATCCCGGACTCACCCTCCTGCTAGGGAACTAATAATGAGAAAGTGATTACCATATCATGTAAACTGTCTGGCAATTCTTCCATTTTTGGAGAGGCAACTACAAAGCCTTACAAAATGCGAGCACACATCAAGCCCACCATAAGCAGGCAGGATAACTCAAATAATTGAGTTAATTAATGTACACGTAATTGATATTAACAATGGGCACCCGTTCACGTCAAGAAAGCATTGCAGATGAACAAGTCCTTGCATTCAAAGGGAAACCAACATATACCTGTTTAGATGCTCTATTGATCCATTCTTTCTCGCATAAACTTGAAAGCAAGTTCAATAATAGTTGAACAATTCAAAATTGACTGTTTTACACCATTGTCCAAAGTTATACTATTTCATGTATAAGTGAATTATGCACTGAAAGAAAATGTTAGATTTATGTAATAGTGTGGAGTGCACACCTGTACTCCTACTGCAACTCAGTATGAGAAAAAAACAACCTTCAATATTAGAAGGCCACAGTATGTCTAAGTACTTAGGGGGAGAAATTCAGTTGTGTGCGCCACCTGTTAGCGCCTTAAGAGGGCGATAAGTGGGGCGCGAGGCGGCTAGAGCCCAGGCGCGGCGAGACCTGCGCCTCTCGCGAAATTGAGCGGACATTTAGCGGCGGCGCAAAACCGCAACGCCTGCTCAGCTGCGCGCGCATCTCCTGACGTCATTTCATGGTGCAACACCCTTGGGGCGCCCCGAACCGGAAATTCAGTGGCGCCCCCCTCCTTTCCGCCTGGCGCTCCCAGCGACTGGTTGACTCGAATGGTTCCCAGTCGCTGTGGGGCTGGGGGGGCGCTATTTAAAGGGGGCTCTTCCTGGCTTCTTTGTGGTAGCCATTTTTGGACCACTCCTTCTGTGAGAGAGAGAGAGATTTGCAGAGAGACAAAGGGAGAGAGCTTTCTGCATTGAGTCAGCGCTCGCACAGGTACTTCTGGCTTCTGACCAGAACTTTGTAGTTGATTTGCTTTTTCACTGGCATAACCTTGAGTGGCCACATATTATGGGGGTTGCAATGGGTGGAAACGTTGGGCTTCTCCATTACATTGAGAAGGCACAGAGACGCCGAGAGAGAGTGCCAATCATGGCCAGACGGAGGAGGGCCAACAGGTGGCGGCACACGAGACCTTACCGTCCAAGGGTTTTCCGCCAACAGTTCTCATACCTCAACATGTCTGAGGAGCAGTGTTTTCGGAGGCTTTGATTCAGCGGGGAGGTGGTCACTGAGCTCTGCCACCTGCTTCAGCCAGATCTGCAGCCTCAGCTGAGGAGCAGGACGTCTCTGTCGGTGGCAGTGAAGGTGACAGTGGCTCTCAACTTCTATGCCACCGGCTCCTTCCAATCCGCTACTGGGGACATTGCCAATATCTCCCAGTTCGCGGTGCATTGCTGCATCCATCAAGTCACGAATGCCCTCTTTAAAAGGAGACGTCAGTACATTTCCTTCCCCATAACCCTAGACAAGCAGCAAGAGAGCGCAATGGGATTTGCAAGAATAGCGGGCTTCCCCATGATCCAGGGTGCCATTGACTGTACGCATGTGGCTTTGCGGGCGCCGCAAGAGAATGCCAAGGATTACCGCAACCGGAAGGGGTTCCATTCGTTGAACGTCCAGTTGGTGTGTGACCACAGACAGCTGATACTCGCTGTCAATGCCCGCTTTCCAGGCAGCAGCCACGACGCCTTCATCCTGCGCCAGACTTCTGTGGCAGACCTTTTCGAAGCCCCGGCTCACCCAGGAGGCTGGCTTCTTGGGGACAATGGCTATCCTCTGTGCACTTGGCTGATGACCCCGCTCCGTGCGCCCAGCACCCCTGCTGAAGAACGATACAATGAGAGCCATCAAGCGACCAGGAACATCATTGAGCACACAATCGGCGTGCTCAAGCAACGGTTCCGCTGTCTGGACCATTCCAGGGGAGCCCTTCAGTACTCACCTAAGCGAGTCTCCCACTTCGTTGTAGTGTACTGCATGCTGCATAACCTGGCAATCCTCAGGACTCAGCCACTGCCACCAGACATTGGAGCACCAGCAGAGGAGGAGGAGGATGAGGAGGAACACCAAGACGGGAGGGAGGCACAAAGTGCAAGGGCCGTCCGTCAGCGGCTTATTGCAAGTCGGTTCTAGGCCCCCTCTGAGGGAATGGCTTGTGCCATTGAAAGAACATGAATGGAACCATTCCGCAACCCCTAAGCCGGTCAAGGCAACAAATAGTTCAAAGAGCAAACATGCACATTCTGAATAAAGACACTTCTTTATTTAACAAACTGTGTGCCCTTCCCGCATGACAAAGTAATAGAGAGAACCCCCAAAAAAAGCAGTCAGACACATAACTGGCTCTCACAACCTGGAGACAATGAACAAAAGAGTAAACAAAAAATGACCACGATCCTCGGCCTTCAATAAAAAAATTAACAGCATTTTGCCACACCTCCTACTTTTTGCCCTTCGAGGGTGATCTGCTTCGCTTGCGAGATTGGCCCCTTCCCACCCTGCAGCTCCCCTGCAATGTGACCCCAGTGGCTGCAGCAAGGCTGGGGGAAGGCTGCTGAGTGTCAGAAACTGAGACTGCAGATGCCCTTGAGGTACGGCCCGGACCAGCTCTGGGCCTGGAGGGCCCGGCTGCTGACTGCTCCAACTTTGCATGGGCAGCAGCAGTCTGTCCTACAGGTGGTGGCAACTGCAGTGGAGAAGTGACAGTGTTGGCAGTAAGAATGCTGCCATCCTGACAGAGGACAGCCACTCCCTGGTCAGACGACACACTGGCACTCCCATGGGGCAGCACTGCAGCATGCAGAACAATCTGCTGAAGCATTGACTGCTGGCCTGCTGCAGTGCGGTGAGGGTTCCGGCGATTCGTGCCCGATCCTGCGAGGGTGGCAGCAGTCAGTGCTCGTGTGGTCTCAATCTGTGTCTGCATCAGACCTGCCACTGACTGCATTGCAACACTAAGCACTTGCGTGGAAGCTGCCTGTGCTGCGCCGAAGTCCTGGCGACTCCTTGCCTGTGCTGCACCGAAGTCCTGGACACTCCTTGCCAGTGACTCAATGGATTCGGGCATCCTTGCCACTGCAGCCATGAGCTCAGTGTGCCTGTGCTCCGCCTGGGCGCTCATTTCAGCGAGGAGCCGCACCTCTTCTGCGCTCACTGTAGCAGGGCTCGAGGCCAGACTCTCCCTCCGGGGAGAAGGCCGCTGGGCTTCCCTACGCGCCCCCCCCCCCCCGCCCGGCGTTGCTGCAGCCCGCTGGGCCCCGGAGCTTCACCCTCCTCAGACCATTCCCCCCTGCTCCCCTCCAGGCAAGACGTGTCTCCATTATGGCTATGGGCTGCCTCGGCTGAGGGTGGCACTGATGGTCTGGCTTCCTCTTCCTCCTCGCCTTCAGAGTTACACACAGTGGCAGCTTGAGGGCCCGCCTCCTCACCTGGCGAATCAGCATCTGAAAGCAGGGAGGTACAAGAGTTGCTTTAGCGTGAGGACAGGGCAGCAGCGAGGGAGGCATGAGTGCTGCAATGCACTGTATTGGCTCGATAGTGGCAAAGGATGCTAGTGTGAGGCACAAGTGGAAGGAGAGAGGTCAAAAAGGTGATGACCTTACCATTGCTGTCCAGAACGGGGTCTGCATCTCCAGTGGCGACGGGGCCAATCATCTGGCCTGCCATAATCCGCTGCACTCGCGGCTCCAGATCGGTGAGGGCTTGAAGGTGAGGCCGGCCTCCCCCGGTCCGTTGCTGCTGACTCCTGTTATGGGCCAGCTTGCCCTGCAAGAGAAAGGATGGGCTCTGAGTACAGTGTGAAGCCCTGATCTTGGCTGCACTGCCTCCCATGGTCAAATAACCCTTACAGTGTGAAGCCCTGATCTTGGCTGCACTGCCTCCCATGGTCAAATAACCCTTACAGTGTGAAGCCCTGATCTTGGCTGCACTGCCTCCCATGGTCAAATAACCCTTACAGTGTGAAGCCCTGATCTTGGCTGCACTGCCTCCCATGGTCGATTAGCCCTTACAGTGTGTAACGTGCTGAATGTGCATGTGAGCTTCATGAAAGCCCCATAGGTGTTGGATGAGGGCTGGGCATTGGGGCTTTCAGGACCCTTTGGCCATAAAGTGAGGTGCACATGCAGGGATGAAGAGGATACTCAAATCAATCAAATCAAATCAACTTTTATTGTCATTGTTAGTGCACAAGTGCAGTACAACGAAATGTAGGCTTGCGGCTCCTGAGAGTGTACAATTTGGATTAGGACACTTAAACATTTCAACATACATTTGTACATATATATTAGCATAAATATGACCATAATAAAGTGCATCGGCAGATGTGCAGGCTTTAGTGTTTATTTGTGGAGTTCAGTAGGATGACAGCCCTGGGAAAGAAGCTGTTCCTAAATCTGGTCGTACGGGTGCGAATGCATCTGTAGCATCTTCCAGATGGTAGGAGGGCGAACAGACTGTGGCTGGGGTGGGTAGGGTCTTTGATGATGGTCCGTGCCCTCCGTAGGCAGCGTTTCTGATATATATGTTCTATGGTCGGTAGCCGGGTGCCGGTAATGCGTTGGGCAGTTTTGACTACCCGCTGCAGGGCTTTCCGGTCATAGCTACAGCTGCCATACCATACCGTGATACAGTTTGTCAGGATGCTCTCTATAGTGCAGCGGTAGAAGTTAGAGAGGATCGGGGGTGACAGATTACATCCCTTCAGCCTCCTCAAGAAATATAGGTGCTGCTGGGCCTTCTTCGCCAGAGAGGAGGTGTTGAAGGACCAGGAGAGGTCTTCCGTGATGTGGACTCCGAGGAACTTAAAGCTGGCCACCCTTTCCACCTCCGCCCCATTGATGTGGATGGGGGTGTGACTTCCGCCTTTGGACTTCCTGAAGTCCACGATTATTTCCTTTGTTTTCTTGGTGTTAAGGGCCAGGTTGTTGTCGGCGCACCACTTCACGAGATGCTGGACCTCCTCCCTGTAGGCTGACTCATCATTGTTGGTGATCTGGCCTACTACTGTGGTGTCATCTGCAAACTTGATGATGGTGTTGGAACCATTAACAGCCACACAGTCGTGGGTGAAGAGGGAGTAGAGGAGGGGGCTCAGCACACATCCTTGTGGGGCCCCCGTGTTCAGGGTCAGGGGGGGGGGAGGTGTGGTTGCCTAATTTGACAGACTGGGGTCTGTTTGTTAGGAAGTCCAGGGTCCAGTTGCAGAGGGAAGTGTTCAGGCCAAGAGTTTGGAGTTTGGTGGCCAGCTTATTGACTGAAAAGGGCACTCACCCTGATGACTCGAGTGAGGTCGTTGAACTTCTTCCTGCATTGCACAGGGGTCCTAGGCACCATGCTGCTGGAGGTCACTCTGTGAGCCACCTCCCTCCAAGCTTTGCAATAGTCATTGGGCAGCGGCCTCCTGCCACTGTCCGGAAACAGGATAGATCGCCTGTGCTCCACCGCGCCAACCAGAACCTGCAAAGCCCCCTCACTGAACTGCTGCGCTCGCTCCCTGGCCCTCTCCATGGTCCTAGGCGTTAGAATGTGGCAGCAGGTCTGTCCAGGCCGAGAATCAGGGCTCCGATGCGCAGGGTGTGGCTGCAATCCAAGATCGAACCTCCCCTTTAAGAGCTGTCCGGCGCCAGCGTGTCTGTGTGCAATCGCTAACTGGCCGCACCTGCGCTGCGCCCATCCTCGGTGGTAGCGCCTTAAGACAGTCGTGCAGCGCCTGTTTTAGTGCTCCAAGCACCTCCTGGGGCGAAGCAGGTCAATTTAGCAGTAGGTGGCAATAATTTGCGCCGGGTGCTAAATTTCGCGCCCGTTCGAGTATTACGCCCCAAACGTGGCGATACTGAATTTCTCCCCCTTAGTATCAGTTTAACATCTGGAAGTTTATATCAGTTTAACATCTAGAAGTTTATAGTTTACATATAGCAGGTATTGTTGACAATGTGGTCTATATAGGTCTAATAAAACTCTGAACTCCTGATTTGAGTAAGGTTCAGGAACCTGGCTCAATTGATCTTTTCAGCCCTGTAGCACCTCTCTGGTTACTATGTTATGAAAGCTTTAACTGGTAATTATAAACAGACTTTTGTAATTTAAGCAGTTTCAGGCTGGACTTCAAAACCAAATGAACACAGGGCAATTCCTTTCAACGCAGGTTTTCTGTGGTAGCTTTGCTGTCTGTGTTAGCCTTAGTTTTTAGCTTTGAAATGTATGCAGATGCTGATATTTTGAAACTTCTTATTATGCAGCCAATGGTTTCTCCATTTGCGCCCTTTAATTTTTTTTGTTAAGGCTGTAATGGATATTTGTCAAACAGATGGAAGCCTACAGAAGGTGCTTTCAGACTTCACCCAGCCTGATACAAACACTGAACTTATCAAAGTTGACTTTATTGGGAAGAGTGGAGTAAAATACTCCTTGTCCTAAGATCATACGAAACAGTAAAGGATGAAGAAAAAAGACCATTTGATCTTTTGAGTTTGTCCCCATGGTCTTCATACCCACTAAGCCCAACATAACTGCATCTGGAACTTTCCTTTGGGGTAATTTTAACAATGGGTGATGGTGTAAAACAGGTGCTAATGAATTAGCTGCCCACTATACACCCCGCCCATGATGTATAATAGTCGGACAATTCAAAATTGACTGTTTTACACCATTGTCCAAAATTAAAATTACTCTACTGCCTGACCTGGTGGATTATTCTAAACATGTTTCATTCTCTGAATAATTCTTTGTGAATCTCTGTTTAAAATTTTAAATCTTGTTCTGATTTATCTTGAAATAATGCTCGCGGTTCTACTTAGCTATAGCATTTAATACCTTATGTACCTTTTGAGGCTTCCCTTAACCTCTCTAGGCTTTTGAGTCTGAGCCACCCTTACCTTTCCCTGTGGCTCATGACCTTTGCATCATTCTTGTTGCTCTGTACCTTTTCCAGTACAGGAATGTCCCTTTTAAAGTGTGGTGACCAAAACTGTGCTCCAAGAGGAGTATGACGAGTGCATTATAAAGCCTCAGCATACCCTCAGTAGGGTTATTCTCCACAGTTCTACTGATGTATCCCAACATTTTATTTATTTTTGAACTGCTTCTCCACATTGTCTTGACATGGAAAGTAACAAGGTTATTATTACACCCAGACCACTTCCTAAGTCTTCCACAGCTGATTGTATTTCCGTCGTTGTATTCCTAAGCTACCCATTTTTTTCTTAGCCAAGATGCAGTGTTTTATATTTGTCAGCATTAAATTCAATTTGCCATTTGTCAGCTTAATTCCATAGTGGATCTAAATCCTTCTGCAACTTGTTAACTGCACCCTCCATTCCGATTGTTCTCCCTATTTTAGTAATGTCTGCAAATGTAACAATTTTACAATTTCTTTTGCATCCAAGTCATACATGTAGATAAGGAACAACGGGGTTCCAAGCACTTGCACTTGTGATGTTCCGCTCAGCACCTCCCCCCAGCCTGATTCTACAACTCTCACAATTACCTGATGGTTCGGATTTTGCGGTCAGCGGCGAACGAACAGCACTCACCGTTCATTACACTTTTTTTTATTCGTTCATGGGATGTGGGTGTCACTGGCAAAGCCAGCATTTATTGCCCATCCTTAATTGCCCTTGAGAAGGTGGTGGTGAGCCATCTTCTTGATCCACTGCAGTCCGTGTGGTGAAGGTACTTACACGGTGCTGTTAGGATTTTGACCCAGTGATATATTTCCAAGTCAGGATGGTGTGTAACTTGAAAGGGAACTTGGAAGTAGACATCACAGGTTTAGAGGTGCTGTCAAAGAAGCCTTGGCAAGTTGCTGCAGTGCATCTTGTAGATGGTACACACTGCAGCCACGGTACGCCAGGAGTTGAGTTAGTGAGTGTTTGAGGTGGTGGATAGGGTGCTTTGTCCTGGATGGTGTCGAGCTTCTTGAGTATTGTCTGAGCTGCACTCATCCAGGCAAGTGGAGAGTATTCCATCACACTCCTGACTTGTGCCTTGTAGATGGTGGAAAGGCTTTGGGGAGTCAGAAGGTGAGCCACTTACCAGAGCATACCCAGCCTCTGACCTGCCCTTGTAGTCACAGTATTTATGAGGCTGGTCCAGTTAAGTTTCTGGTCAATTGTGACCCCCTCCCAGGATGTTGATGGTGGGGGGATTTGGCTACACATGCCCACAGACTTTTAAATTGTGACTTGTGGTAATTAGAGAGCCGAAACAGCGCGGCACCCTCTACAGGAGATCTGGGACCTGTGTGAATAGGGCAAGCAATGGTTGTCTTCTTAATCAATCAGATTGAAGAATCCTTACTGAGCCACGCAGGGGGGAATTCTAACCCCAAAAAAGCAGTTGAGTTTGGATCGGGTGGGAGGTTAATGAGTTAAAAAACCTAATCCCAACCCCAACCCACCTCCAACTCGCTCACCTCTGGTTTTAACGGAGGTGGGACGGGGGCGGGCTGCCAACTCGCTTCCAGGAGGCGGGTCTCTCATTTAAATATTATAATGAGGCTCCGTGCCTTGAGCTGATCCACCAATTCAATTTTAACTGTGGGCGGCTGGTTTCCTTGCCTCGGGGAATCCGCCATCTAAGGGGAGGTGAGGACTGCTGGATCCAGGAGGTAAGTGCCTTTCCACTTACCTGCTGAATTTAGCGTCCCTACCTCGCCAACCCCCCCATGAGTGGACACACCACTGGATCCTTCCGATCTCCCCCAACATCCCCCCCCTGAGGCCTCCGACCTCCCCTCCGGCCCCCAATCCCACCTCCGGACTTAGATCCTCGGCCCACGACCTCCACACATCCCCCAGCCCATGACCCCCCCTCGTCCGGCCCCCGACCCCCGACCCCCTCTCCGGCTTCCGATCTCCCCCCCACCCCCCCCAACACCTCTGGCCCCCAATCACCCTCCTGCCTTCCGACCTCCCTCCTCTGGCCTTCCGGCCTCCGCCCTCTAGCCCCAATTCTGCTCCAGTCTCCCCATTCCGGCCCCAGTCCTCCTCCTGCCCCAATCCTCCTCCGGCCCCAATCCTCCTCCGGCCCCGATTCTCCTCCAGCTTCCCTTCTCCGGCCCTGGTCCTCCTCTGGCCTCCACCCCACCCCCATCCCTCCCTCTCTCCCTCTCCTCTCTGCAGCCTAGTGCCACAGGCCTAACCGCCCCATAGCCAGCCAGCCTCTCCACCTGGCTGGCTGCGGGCGGGAAACAGAGCTTTGAAATGCTAATCATGCCCTGCCGTTAAATTCAGCAGGGCCTGTGAGAAACCCATTCACCTGGATTTCCCGACCTCTTTCCAGCACCCGCCGAACCAATTCAATCGGTGTATGTGTGTTTGTGTCTGTTATTGACGCTTTTTCTGAATGGCTGGCTCTGATTTACAGGATGAGGACTAATTATAGCAGCTCCTCTGGTCAGTCGTGGGAAGCAAACTAATCAAAAGCCTGCTGATAAACAGACTCTTTTGTTAATCGCAATGATCATCCTGTGTCTCTTTCCTACACATATGGGTATAATTTTACTACTGGAGCATTAGTGATGCTGGTAGCAATAAGATTCAACCTGCTAGTCTCGGTAAGGTGGAATTCTGACAGGATTCCAAGTTCCCCTTTCCTATTTTGGAGATTTACCACAGAGGCTTGGGACTAGAGAGCAGTGCAAACTGAGAGACAGCAGAACCCAATTTTTGTTTTATCTTTTTATGTAGTGGTATGACTGGAGAAAGAGACAGGAAGAGTTGGACAAGGCAAAATTTTGTGACGTAAAGGACAAAAACTTATAATTTAGTTAGACTTCCCATCTGCTGCATTCTGCCAGTAATTGAGGAAAATGGGTACCATAGCAGGAGAAGACCATTAGGTAGATATCTGTATATTTGGTAACTGTTGCCAGGGAAGAAATTCTAGAATTGCATGGGAGTTGGATTTTCCACTGGCAGGAACCGCACCATTGTGCGTCAATGTAAGAAGTCACACACCAGGTTATAGTCCAACAGGTTTATTTGAAATCACAAGCTTTCGGAGCGCTGCTCCTTCGTCAGGTGAAGTGATTTCAAATAAACCTGTTGGACTATAACCTGGTGTTGTGTGACTTCTTACATTTGTCCACCCCAGTCCAACTCCGGCATCTCCACACCATTGTGCATCAAGTAAGAAATCCAATCCATGGGGAAAGGAGAAGGGACTCATCATAACAATTTAGCTGATAGTCATAGTTTCTGCTGTTTCAGAATAAAATCTATGTAAAATCAGCTTCCAGACTGAAAGGCACAAAGGAATTGTGGTGCCTGGGTGGAAGATGATTAAATATTTTAAGAAAGTAAGACAATCAGACAGTCATTTATTTAACTAATGGGACTGCTGCACAGAATGGTCATGTAGAATAATGAGAGCATGGGCCTTACACTAAACATCCGTAAGACAGAGGTCCTGTACCAACCTGCCCCCGCCACACAGTACTGCCCCCCAATTATCAAAATCCACGACAAGGCCTTGGACAACGTGGACCACTTTCCATACCTTGGGAGCCTACTGTCAACAAGGGCAGGAGTCGACGACGAAGTCCAACACTACCTTCAGTGTGCCAGTGCAGCCTTCGGTCGCCTGAGGAAGAGAGTGTTTGAAGACCTGGACCTCAAACCCAGCACTAAGCTAATGGTCTACAGAGCAGCAATAATACCCGCCCTGCTGTATGCCTCAGAGACATGGACCATGTACAGCAGGCACCTCAAAGCACTGAAGAGGTACCACCAATGCTGCCTCTGCAAGATCCTGAAAATCCATTGGCAGGATAGGCACACCAACGTCAATGTTCTTGCTCAGGCCAACATCCCCAGCATTGAAGCTTTGTCCATGCTCGATCAGCTCCGATGGATGGGTCACATTGTCCGCGTGCCCGATACGAGACTCCCAAAACAAGCGCTCTACTCGGAGCTCCGGCATGGCAAGAGAGCCCCAGGTGGGCAGAGGAAACGCTTCAAGGAAACCCTCAAAGCCTCCTTGAAAAAGTGTAACATCCCCACCGACACCTGGAAATCCCTGGCCTAAGACCGCACAAAGTGGAGGAGAAGCATCCAGGAAGGCACCGAACACCTCGAGTCTCTTCGCCGGGAGCAAGCGGAAGCCAAGCACCCCACCCACCTGCCCCTTCAACCACCGTCTGCCCCACCTGTGACAGAGACTGTAGGTCCTGCATTGGACTCATCAGCCACCTGAGAACTCATTTTTAATGTGGAAGCAAGTCATCCTCGGTTCCGAGGGACTGCCTAAGAAGAGAATAATGGGTGTGCCACTCCAGTGTCTGCTGGCAACTCAGGGACCATTCTTGTAAATCTTTTCTGCAACCTCTCTAAGGCCTTCACATCCTTCCTAAAGTGCGGTGCCCAGAATTGGACACAATAGTCCAATTGAGGCCGAACCAGTGTTTTATAAAGGTTCATCATAACTTCCTTGCTTTTGTACTCTATGTCTCTATTCATGAAGCCCAGAATTCCGTATGTCTTTTAACTGCTTTCTCAACCTGCCCAGCCACCTTCAACGATTTGTGCACATATACCCCCAGGTCTCTCTGTTCATGCACCCCCTTTAGAATTGCACCCTTTAGTTTATATTGCCTCTCCTCGTTCTTCCTACCAAAATGTATCACTTCGCACTTTTCTGCGTTAAATTTCATCTGCCACGTGTCCGCCCATTCCACCAGCCTGTCTATGTCTTCTTGAAGTCTATCACTATCCTCCTCGCTGTTCACTATGCTTCCAAGTTTTGTGTCATCTGCAAATTTTGAAATTGTACCCTGTACACCCAAGTCTAAGTCATTAATATATATCAAGAAAAGCAGTGGTCCTAGTACCGACCCCTGGGGAACACCACTGTATAACTTCCTCCAGTCCGGAAAACAACCGTTCACCACTACTCTCTGTTTCCTGTCACTTAGCCAATTCCGTATCCATGCTGCCACTGTCCCTTTTATTCTATGGACTTCAACTTTGCTGGCAAGTTGATTATGTGGTACTTTATCAAACGCCTTTGTTCATGTACACCACATCAACCGCATTGCCCTCATCAACCCTATGTGTTACCTCATCAAAAAACTCAATCAAGTTAGTTAATCACGATTTGTTTTAACAAATCCGTGATGGCTTTCCTTAATTAATCCACACTTGTCCAAGTGACTGTTAATTTTGTCCCAGATTATCATTTCTAAAAGCTTCCCCACTACCAAGGTCAAACTGACTGGCCTGTAGTTGCAGGGTTTATCCTTACACCCTTTTTTGAACAAGGATGTAACATTTGCAATTCTCCAGTCCTCTGGCACCAGCCCTGTATCCAAGGAGGATTGGAATATTATGGCCAGTACCTCCGCAATTTCCACCTTGACTTCCCTCAGCATCCTAGGATGCATCCCATCTGGTCCTGTGACTTATCTACTTTAAGTACAGCCAACCATTCTAGTACCTCCTCCTTATCAATTTTTATCCCATCCAGTGTCTCAACCACCTCCTCTTTCACTATGACTTTGGCAGCATCTTCTTCCTTGGTGAAGACAGATGCAAAGTAGTCATTTAGTACCTTAGCCATGCCCTCTGCCTCCATGCGTAGGCCTCCATTTTGGTCCCTAATCGGCCCCACCCCTCCTCTTACTACCCATTTACTATTTATATGCCTACAGAAGACTTTTGGATTCCCTTTTATGTTAGCTGCCAATCTATTCTCCTACTCTCTCTTTGCCCCTCTTATTTCCTTTCTCACTTTCCCTCTGAACATTCTACATTCAGCTTGGTTCTTATTTGTATTCTCAACCTGACATCTGTCATAAGCCCCCTTTTTCTACTTCATCTTACGCTCTATCTCTTTCACCATCCAGGGAGCTCTGGCTTTGGTTGCCCCACCTTTCCCCCAATGGGAATGTACCTCGACTGTACCCGAACCATCTCCTCTTTAAAGGCAGTCCATTGTTTGATTACAGTTTTGCCTGCCAATCTTTGATTCTAATTTACCTGGGCCAGATCCATTCTCAACCCACTGAAATTGGCTTTCCTCCAATTAAGTATTTTTACTCTAGATTGCTTCTACCTGACTCCATAATCACTTCATAGATTATGGCATCTCTGATAAACCCCTCCTCCAGATTCAGTTCCTTGGATAATCCCTCTATTTGCCTCAATAACTTCTTCATAGGGTCTCTGTTAGATCCGTGGTTCAGTGGATAAATAATTACACGGATGCTGTACATAAACAAATAACAGGTCTTTACTGGAGGAGGGTGATCTCTAGACTGGGGTACAGAGGCATGCGCACAGCTTATATACCGGTGTGGTCACTGCCGGTACTACAGTATACAGGGGCTGTAAAAAGTAGTTCTGACTTAAAGCACATACACTACAATTCCTCCCTTTTTAGATTAATAATACCCCCTTAATATTCAAATAACAATTACATTTTTACATGTACATTCAATAACAAAAGTCCATTGATAGATTCAGTCTTTGGGGCGGCTTCCTGACCCTTTCGGGATAGCGCCTTTCCGGAGGGTCTTGTTCTTGGTGCAGAGGCGATTCTGACCCCTTTTCATTGGGTTCCACTGCTACTGGGTCTGAAGTAGATGCTACCGGTATGTCGGGTTCATCCCCAGGTACTCGAGACATGGGGTTGACGCTTTCCTGTGACGCTAAGATCTGATCGACGTGGCGTCTCACAATATTCTCCCCGACATCCACTGTGCACATTAATGGCCCCTGCCTTGTACATATTGTTCCGGGTTGCCACTTCTCTGTTCGATAGTCCCGGGCCAAGACTGGTTGCCCTACATTGAAGCTCCTTGTCGGCTTCTCGTTGATGTGCTGGAATTGTTTGTCCTCAACATTTCTTCGCACATTTGGTCTGAGCAAGTCCAGACGAAATCTCAACCTTCAGTTAAAGAACATCATGGCTGGGGTCTGGTTGGTAACTGCATCTGTCGCGTTTCGGTAGGCTAATAAGAAATTGTCCATCTTATGCTGTAGTGGAATTTCCTCATCGCACATGGCCTTTATCGCCTTCTTAAAGGTTTGTACGAACCTCTCAGCCAATCCATTGGTGGCTGGATGATACGGGGCGGATGTGTAATGCCTTACCCCATTCCTTTTCATGAATTTTTGGAACTCGTTGGACACAAACTGTGGTCCATTATCAGAGCAGATAAGAACATAAAAAATAGGAGCAGGAGTAGGCCAATTGGCCCCTCGAGCCTGCTCCGCCATTCAATAAGATCATGGCTGATCTGATCCTAACTGCCAATTTACTATCACAGAACCACCTCCTGAATCTAACAGAATTAGACACATGAAATAGGAGCAGGATCAGGCTACACGGCCCCTGGGCCCACTCCGCTACCCACAGGGCCATGACCGATCCGAACCTAGACTCATGTCCAAATTCCTGCCCGCTCCCCATAACCCTTAATTCCCTTTACTTCTAGGAAACTGTCTATTTCTGTTTTAAATTTATGTAATGATGTAGCTTCTACAGCTTTTTGGGGCAGCATATTCCATGGACCTACCACCCTCTGAGTGAAGTAGTTCCTCCTCATCTCAGTTTTGAAAGAGCAGCCCCTTATTCTAAGACTATGCCCCCTAGTTCTAGTTTCACCCATCATCGGGAACATCCTCCCCGCATCCACCCGATCAAACCCCTTCACAATCTTATATGTTTCAATAAGATCGCCTCTCATTCTTCTGAACTCCAATGAGTAGAGTCCCAATCTACTCAACCTCTCCTCATATGTCCATCCCCTCATCCCCGGGATTAACCGAGTGAACCTTCTTTGTACTGACTCGAGAGCAAGTATGTCTTTTCTTAAGTATGGACACCAAAACTGTATGTAGTATTCCAGGTGCGGTCTCACCAATACCTTGTACAACTGAAGCAATACCTCCCTATTTTTATATTCTATCCCCCTAGCAATGAAAGCCAACATTCCATTGGCCTTCTTAATCACTTGCTGCACCTGTATACTAACCTTTTGAGTTTCGTGCACCAGGACCCCCAGATCCCTTTGTACTTCAGTACTTTCCAGTTTCTTGCCATTAAGATAATAACTTGCTCTACGATTTGTCCTGCCAAAGTGCATAACCTCACACTTTCCAGTATTGTATTCCATCTGCCAAATCTCTGCCCACTTACTTAGCCTGTCTATGTCCCCTTGCAGGTTTTTTATGTCCTCCTCACTCACTACTTTCCCCCCGATCTTAGTATCATCTGCAAACTTTGATATGTTACACTCGGTCCCCTCCTCCAAATCGTTAATATAGATTGTAAAGAGTTGGGGACCCAGCACTGACCCCTGCGGAACACCACTAGTTACTGATTGCCAGTCTGAGAATGAACCATTTATCCCAACTCTCTGCCTTCTGTTAGATAGCCAATCCTCTATCCATGCCAGAATATTACCCCCAATCCCGTGATTTTTTATCTTAAGCAATAATCTTTTGTGTGGCACCTTGTCAAATGCCTTTTGGAAGTCTAAATACACTACGTCCACTGGTTCCCCTTTATCCGCCCTATATGTTACTTCCTCAAAGAACTCCAGCAAATTTGTCAAACATGACTTCCCCTTCATAAAACCATGCTGACTTTGTCCTATTAAATTATGATTATCCAAATGACCTGTTACTGTCTCCTTAATAATGGACTCCAAAATTTTACCTACCACAGATGTTAGGCTAACCGGGCTGTAGTTTCCAGCCTTCTGTCTACTGCCCTTTTTAAATAAGGGTGTTACATTAGCAGTTTTCCAGTCTGCCGGGACCTTTGCTGAGTCCAGGGAGTTTTGGAAAATTATTACCAATGCATCCACAATCCCTACCGCCATTTCCCTCAAGACCCTAGGATGTAAGCCATCCGGTCCAGGTGATTTATCCGCCTTGAGTCCCATTATTTTACCGAGTACCACTTCCTTAGTGATTTTGATCGTGTTTAGCTCCTCCCCCCCTATAGCCCCCTGTTTGTCCAGTGTTGGGATATTCTTAGTGTCCTCTACTGTAAAGACTGATACAAAATATTCATTCAGTGTTTTTGCCATCTCCATATTTCCCACCATTAATTTCCCGGTCTCATCCTCTAAGGGACCAACATTTACTTCAGCCACCCTTTTTCTTTTTATATAAGTATAAAAACTCTTACGATCTGTTTTTATATTTTTTGCTAATTTACTTTCATAATCTATCTTAATTAATCTTGTTGTTATTTTTTGCTGTCTTTTAAAGTTTTCCCAATCCTCTATCCTCCCACTAGATTTGGCTACCTTATATGCCCTTGTTTTTAGTCGAATACTATCCTTAATTTCTTTACTTAGCCACGGATGGCTGTCTTTTCTTTTACACCCTTTTCTTCTCAGTGGAATATTTTTTTTGGAAGTTGTAAAATAACTCCTTAAATGTACACCACTGATCATGTATCGTCTTACCCTTTAATCTATTTTCCCAACCCACTCTACTCAATTCCGCTCTCATACCTTCATAGTCTCCTTTATTCAAGCTTCGCACGCTTGTTTGAGATCCAACCTTCTCACCCTCTAATTGAATATGGAATTCAACCATGTTATGGTCACTCATTCCAAGGGGATCCTTTACTAGGACATTTTTAATTAATCCTGTCTCGTTACACAGGACCAGATCTAAGGTTGCTTGCCCCTGGTCGGTTCAGTTACATACTGCTCAAGAAACCCATCCCTAATACACTCAATGAACTCATCCTCAAGGCAGCCCTGCCCAATTTGATTTGTCCAATTAATATGATAGTTAAAATCCCCCATAATTATAGATGTTCCCTTATTACAAGCCTCAACTATTTCCTGATTGATACTCCGTCCAACAGAGTTGCAACTGTTCGGAGGCCTATAGACTACGCCCACGAGTGTTTTTTTCCCCTTATTATTCCTTATCTCCACCCAAACTGTTTTATTATCCTGATCTTTTGACCCAATATCATTTCTCTGTATTACAGTGATCCCTTCCTTTATTAACATAGATCTGCTCTGGCAAACCGTTTCTGGCAAATATGGTCCGTAGGACTGCAATCGTTTTCTCTGTAGTGGTTGAAGACATCTTTATCACCTCAGGCCACTTTGAATGAGCATCCACTGCTGTTAAGAACATTGAGTCCATGAGTGGACCAGCGAAATCAATGTGCACCCGTTGCCATGGAGAGGAGGGCCACTCCCATGAGTGTAGAGGGGCATGTGGTGGTGCATTTTGGACCTTCTGGCATCCTAAGCAGCTCTTAGATAGGTCGTCGATTTGTTGATTGATTCCCGGCCACCACACATAAGCCCTAGCAAGGCTTTTCATTTTCACTCCCCCCAGATGACCTTCATGTAGCTCCTTTAGCACTCTCTCCCTTAACTTGGGTGGAATCACCACTCTGGATCCACACATCACTGTCCCCTGGCATACTGACAGCTGTTCTCTTCTGGATGAGAATGCTGGCAACAGTGAGTCGCCATGTGTTGGCCATCCCCTCACCGTCAATTCATATACCCGTGACAGCGTCGGATCATTGCGGGTCTCCTTCTCTATATCCGCGTTTGTTACTGGCAATCGTTCAATTATCGACGAATAAAATATCTCGATAGGGTCCACTGCTGGTGCTTCCTCCACCGTAGGCAGTGGCAGGCGCGATAACCCATCAGCGTTCCCATGCTGTTTCATGCCTTTATATTCTATTTCATATTGAGTCGCCCCTAGAAACAGGGACCATCTTTGTAACCGCTGTGCAGTCATTACTGGCACGCCCTTCTTAGGATTAAAGATGGAGACAAGTGGTTGGTGGTCAGTCAGCAAGGTGAACTTCTGCCCATGCAGATAATGGTTGAATTTTTTTACTCCCCATACTACGCTGAGGGCCTCCCTGTCAATCTGGGCGTAGTTGCGCTCGGCTGAGGTTAGTGACCGAGACGCAAAGGCTACTGGCCTCTCCAACCTGTCTGGGAATTTGTGCGACAGCACCGCTCCAATGCCGTAGGGTGATGCATCACATGCCAAATGAATTGGTAGTGCTGGGTTGAAATGGGCCAACACCTCTTTGGATGTGATCAATTCTTTACACTTCTGCAAAGCTCATCTACGTTTGTCATCCCACTTCCATGGTACCCCTGTTTGCAGTAGGGTGTTCAGCGGGTGTAATACTGTAGACAAATTTGGTAAGAACTTGTGGTAATAGTTTACCAGCCCGAGGAACAACCTCAGTTGTGACACATTTTCCGGTGCTGGAGCCTTGACTACTGCCTCAATCTTGTCTGGGGACTTATGTAACCCCTCTTCATCGATGACGTGGCCACAATATGAGATCTGTTTCTGGAAAAACTCGCACTTGTGGCGATTAGCTCGTAGCCCATATTCCTTTAATCTGGTGAGCACCTTCTCCAAGTTAGCGAGGTGATCACCGTCATTTTCGCCCGTGACCAAGATGTCATCCAAATAACACTGGGTCCCTGGAATCCCTTGCAGGACCTGATCCATCGCCCTTTGCCCGATAGCCAGAGCCGAGGCTACTCCAAACACCAGCCGGTTGTATTGATAGAGACCTTTATGGGTGTTGATCGTAAGGTATTGTTTTGAAGCTTCTTCTACCTCCATTTGCAAATACGCCTGGGCTAGATCAATTTTGGTGAAGCGTTTACCACCAGATAGCGAGGCGAAAATATCCTCAGTTCGTGGAAGCGGATATTGCACCGTGTGAAGGATTGGGTTCACTGTCACCTTAAAACCCCCACAGATGCGGATCTTCTTTGGTTCCCCAGGCATATTACTCAACGACCTCTTCATTACAGGAATGATGGGTGTAGCCCACTCGCTCCAGTCCACTTTGGACAGTACTCCTGAACGTTCCAACCCTTCCAGCTCTGCTTCAACCGCTGGTCTGATCGCATAAGGCACTGGTCTGGCCTTCAGAAACTTTGGGCTTGCATTATCCTCTATTTTAATTGTTGCTGTTATTCCTTTTAGTGTTCCTAGTCCCTCCTGGAACACTTCTTTTGCATCAGTTAGCATTTTTGACAGTCGTCCAGGTATGACGTCGTCATCCTTTTTGGCCTCCACCTTCAGTGCCTGTATGGAATGCCAATCTAAATGTATCTTCCGGATCCATTCGCGTCCTAGCAGTGGTGGTCCTCCATTTGGCAATACATATATATCCATTTTAGGTATTTCCTGACCTTTATATGTCACTTTCACCCTTATTTTTCCTTTGGGGTAGACTTTTTGCCCCATACATGTCTTCAAGACAATCTCTGTAGCTTTCAAGGGTATGTGTGAAAATAGCCGCTTGTAGTCTCTTTGATTTATGACAGTTAGAGCTGACCCTGTGTCCAATTCCATTTCCACTTGGACTCCGTCTATCTTGAGTGTAACCCAGATAGTCTGGTGATCCTCCATTTCGGTTACATTATGTAGTTTCAGACAACCCAGCTCCTTGCTTCCGGAGTCTGTGTCACTTTTCTGTTCGTCTGAACCACTGTCCATCACCTGGTGTACCTTTTTGTACTTCTCCTGTGGAGATTTCTTACTGTTGGTTTTCTTCCCAGACCTGCAGAGTCTTGCTATGTGTCCTGCTTTCCCACACTGTCTGCACACTTGGTCCTTGAACCAACAATCTTTCTGGTCATGTGTTGTTCTGCCGCAGCGATAGCACTTCCCTGTTCCATAGGTCATTTCGTTGGTGCCGTATTCTTGCGGTCTCCGTTGTATCTCTGCAGCGCCCCTTGCGGCTGCTTCGTGTGATACTGCCATACTGAAAGCTTTGTCCAGCGTAAGGTCCTTTTCTGATAGAAGCCATTTCTGGGTTCCTTCACTTTGTAGCCCACACACAAACTTGTCCCTTAACGTGTCTGCTAGTCCCGCTCCAAACTGGCCGTATTTCGATAGCTTGCGCAGTTCCGTTAGGTACTCAGCATTGCTTTCGTCTTTGTGTTGGTTCCTTTTATGGAACTTAAATCGTTCTGCTATCAGCAGCGGTGTGGGGTTTATGTGGTCCTGTAGGATTTCTACTGTGCTTTCAAAATTCTTGTTTACTGGCTTCTCTGGGGTTATTAGATTTCGCAGTAACCCATAAGTTTTTGCACACATGGAGTTTAACAGAACCAGTGCTTTATTAGCATCTGGCACTTCATTCGCCCTGCAGTACACCTCAATACGTTCCACATATGTCGCCCAATCTTCGACTTCATTGTCGAACGTAGAGATACAGTAAGGCAGCACGGTGGCATAGTGGTTAGCACTGTTGCCTCACAGCGCCAGGGACCCGGGTTCAAATCCAGCCTCGGGTGACTGTCTGTGTGGAGTTTGCACATTCTCCCCGTGTTTGCGTGGGTTTCCTCCCACAGTCCAAAGATGTGCGGGTTAGGTTGATTGGCCATGATAAAAAAAAAAAAATTGGTCCTTAGCGTTAGGGGGGATTAAATACGGGGTTACGGGGATAGGGCTTGTGTGGGATGGCTGTCGGTGTAGGGACTGGGTGCTAGGGTTTGGATGATCAGCCATGATCTCGTTGAATGGCGGAGCAGGCTCGAAGGGCCGAATGGCCTACTCCTGCTCCTATCTTCTATGTTTCTATACTGCCACTCTTCGGCATCATTGGTTGTGCGTTAACTATCCCCAATGGCGCCTCCCGCGCTTCCCCTTCTTCTCCGCTGGCACAAAATGGCGTCTCCCACGCTTTCCTTCCTTCCCGCGCTCGCCCGTCTTCTCTGCTGCGGCTTCGCAAAATGGCGTCTCCCGCGCTCTTCCTTCTTCTTCGCGGCTCAATGGTGTCTCCCCTTGCTTCGCCCCGCGGACCCTGATCAGCCTGTGATCCCTGGCTGTGCTCTGCGCGTTCTTCTCTTGATATTTGTCGACGCCGCTCAGTATGGAACCCGGCTGTTTCTTAGCCTCTCCCTCTCCGGTTTGCAGTATTTTTCCTCGACGCTGCTCGGTGATCAACCCCCGGCTGCGCCCTGCTCTCTTCACCCTCTTTCTTACCCCATCGACGCTGCCCGGCTCTCTCTCTGCCGTCGGTCGGCTCCAGCCGCCGCTGCTCGGGAAGGGTCTGCTCTGGACCTGTTGTCGGTCTCTTACTGCTCGTTGTTGCTGGGGAACCAAGCCCGGCTCTCCACAGCCTCCCCAGCGTAGTTGGATCTCTGCCTGACTGCTGGGCGGTTGCTCGCGGTCGACGCCCATGTTCCTGGACTCGACTATTTTTTTTTTTTATGTTGCAGGTAGATTCGCATCAACACTCGTCGCCCCTGTTAGATCCGTGGTTCAGTGGATAAATAATTACACAGATGCTGTACATAAACAAATAACAGGTCTTTACTGGAGGAGGGTGATCTCTAGACTGGGGTACAGAGGCATGCGCACAGCTTATATACCGGTGTGGTCACTGCCGGTACTACAGTATGCAGGGGCTGTAAAAAGTAGTTCTGACTTAAAGCACATACACTACAGTCTCCTTGCCTATTCTCCAAAAGCCCACCATTGACCACCCAGTTATAATTGCGCCTGCTTCAAGGTCAAAATCACAGTATCCTCTGTGACTGAGTGTGGCACTTTATGCCACTTTAACCTCTCTGCAGTATTCAACATGTTTGATCATGTCACCCTCCTTCACTGCCTCGCCTCTGTGCTCCACCTCAGTGAGACTGCACTTGCGTGGCACTACTCCTAACCCGATTCCAACACAAGTCAGCACATCTCCAGCAACGGCTTCTCCTCGAGCTCCTGCATGGTGACCTGCAGAGTGCCTCATCTACTAGCTGCCCCTTTGTAACATCATCTGTAGGCATTAGGTCAGCTTCCACATGCATGATAATGATACCGACTCTACGGGGTAGAAAGTGGACCCCACTGTGTCCATTTTACAGGGTGTAACTGAGCCCAAGAGTACCAATTTCACAGTGCTGTCTCCCACGCCCCAAGGGCGTCTGAAATATGTCCGACCTCAAATTGGGAAAATAAAGTTAAAAAGATTCGTTGGTCATTTTCTGAGAACCACTGGGTAGGCTGCTCAATGCCATTACAAATGAGAGGACGATTCCCAGCACACACTCCACCCATTTGTACCTCAGAATTGCAATCGAGTCCTTATGCACATTATAGGACCTCATTTTGCATATTACAAGTTGCCTCCCACCTGAAAAAACTGCCGCTCCAACTGCCAATCTCAGGACCCTACCCAAGATGGTGGCAGCTAGTGTGCCAGCGTAGATGGGGTGGTAAGTGACCCAGCACTATTTTCAGGCCACTACCACCCCGTTTACGCCAGCTGGAGGCATTTGAGTTTGACAAACTAATTAACTGTGGCGGGGGCATCATGACACAACCGAATCTTGCTACACTCAGTGCCCACACACATTTACTTCCTAGCAGGAGTCTCTGGAAAGAAATTGGTAGTGGGAGCCCTGACTTTTTCCCCCCCTTCCTAATGCTGCTCCAGCGTACATTAGTTAACTCAATACGGACCTTGCTTATTGACTGCACTTAATGAGGAAATGCACCATCATCAAGGGATGTGTGATGAGATTTGACTGTGCGCTTGTGTTATGTCAGAGTGTGTAGCTGATGGGGAAGGTTTACTGTCGCTGCCGTCTGACCTTGTACCAAGTGCACCTTCTGTCAGCTGCACATGAAGCAGTAATGACAGTTCTGGAATAACAACAGAAAATGTTGATACAGCTCCATTTTCCCTACCCTTCCAGCAAATGGAAGATGAATTGAAGCCTTGAGGGGAAGGAAAATTAATATAAACAGAAAAGGAAAAAAATTGAAATACAGAGCTGTTGATTTTCTGGCAGTATATTTTAATATTGACATTTCAACAATACTCTTCAATGTTATGTAAATTTGACCTATTAATTCCAAAGCTCAGTTTTCGCTTGTCAATTTTACCAACGACAAACTAATTTAAAAAGTTCCCTCAGGAAGCATTGTTGTCTGTGCCACTCTTTTCCGCCTCTTGTCATTTAAACTGGAATCCAGTGTTTGCGTGACTGCTAAAGGTCACCCTTCACCGACAGTTGATCGTGGTCCCAGCCAAAATAGGTCCAGCAGGCTTGATCCCGTTTGGGAATCTCTTGCCTTGTGAAGCTGTGAGTGTGTTCGTGTGTATGTGTGTAGAAACTAAAATTGCTTCTTGGTATAAACAAGCACATTCATCAGGAGACTGTGACTCAAATAGAAATCACATACGCATTCTGAACAGAAAGCAGGGCTGCACCATTTGTCTTCAGTGTTCTGTCCCCATGTAGTTCAGCAAATTCCTGTTAATGGCTCTAAGGATTTCTCAATAAGCACCTTGCTTTTAAAATTGCTATTTTCAAAACTTTGCCTTTCCATTCTTAGCAACATATTGGGGCAAATTGTTCTCGGGCTACATCCTCTTCAGTGACATAATCTGTACATAAACAAGAACATTCTTAAAAGGCATTATTGGGCAGTTAACAACAAATCAATTCACTGGGAAAATTGAAGATATTGTAACCTGTAATTTTGCAGCAAAATTAATTCTCAACTTTTCCTCAGCCTTTAAAGAATATGTGACCCTGGGTTATTAATGGATGGTTAATCAGGCTACAGGACAAGTAGGTGCAAGGTCAGCACTGGACTATATTGGAGCTGAATAAAAATACATTTGTAAGCAAAAAAGGTTTGCTGTTAACAGGAATTTATTGCTGTATAAATAAATGAGAAAAACATGTACATCAATTAAAATCAGCCTAATTGAACTTGCTCAAAAACAACATTAAATCTATGTCTGTTATAGGTTAAATTCAGAACCTGGGGTGTGCATTTTATTAAAAATTGATTATACTTAACAGCAATACCTGTTAATGCTCTCCTGTAGGTGGCGCTGTGATAACTCTTTTCAATTTTAAAGGTGTCGGACTGACCCACAATAGCTGCTATTTCAGGGTGTGAGTATATCACCCTTTGATTCCACAATCTGGCTGTCAGGTTCCCACCAATCTTTTTTTTTTCATCTGCCATTTTATTTTTCAGTAACTGAGGTTTCTAATATCCAAAATAAGGGTTTTAACATAAAAAATACACATTTCAAAGTAGTGTGGCGTACCGATCACAGAAAGGACACAATCCGCTTTTCGGTCCGTAGACTATAAATCAGGCATCATGCCTTTAAGAAGGATCACAGCTTTAAGAAACTCGATCTGCAACATAGTTAAGCCCAGAGCGGGGGAGGAGCAGTCGAAGCTGTGGACTGATGAAAGGCAGTCGGACTTGGAGTAGTCTCTGATGCCATTTTTGTGTTCAACATGCAGTCTCAACAATTAAACCTTTTCTGTTGAACCTCTCCGAGTTCAGTCTTTTTTGCTAGGAGTACGTTGACTCCTACATTGGTGACCCCGACGCTCAGGACGACTCCTAAGCGTAACCATGGCTGACACAAACGCAGTTTCTGTGAAGCTGCCGGAGTTCTGGGAGAACCTAGCCACCGCCTGGTTCCTTCAAGCTGAATAGCAATTCCGACTCCGCGGCATCACCGCCGACGCAACGATGTACGACTACCTCCTCGCCTCCCTGGCCAGCTCCACAATCACGAAAGTCTGGACAACACTACAAAACCCTTCGGAGGAAGGCAAGTACGCACATCTCAAGGCCGCGCTCCTTAAAAAATTCACAGCCTCCCAATTCGTGCGCAACTGCGACCTCCCGGGCCTCGGTGATTCCACGCCGTCAGACTTGCTCTCACACATGCTTGCTCTGACCGACGAGAAACCGCCCGGCTCCCTCTTCCGCACGCTCTTTATCCGCCAACTACCTCCCAGCATCCGCCCAGCGATCGTGGCATCCAGCCTCACGGACCTCGAGGCCCTGGCCGACGAAGCCGATAAGCTCCTGTCCGCCGGCTCCAACCATGCCGTCACCCCCGACCTGGCCTCCACAGCGTCGGTGCGCGCTCCACCCTCTATCGCGCGGCCACACAGCTCGGCCACGAGGCCCCCCAGGCCCCCACGTCCCCCAAGCCCGCCGACCCAGGGCTACTGCTACTTCCATACCCAGTTCGGCGCACGGTCATGCCGCTGCAGCCATCCCTGCACGTTTCCAACCGCCCCCACACCGGCCTACACGATGGCCGTGGGGCAAGCAGGCGCGCTGCTGTACGTTACGGACAGCGCCTCCGGACGCCGTTTCCTATGCGACACGGGCGCGCAGCGCAGCATCATCCCCGCGTCCGCCCTCGAGATCCAGCGAGGCGGCCGCGGCCCTGCGCTGGCTGCCGCCAACAGCACCGACATCCGGACGTACGGCACCCGCACCGTCACCATCGACCTCGCAGGCCGCCGCTACCACTGGGAGTTTATCACCGCCAAGGTGCTCTCCCCGCTCCTCGGTGCGGATTTCCTGTGTGCCCACGGCCTGTTGGTCAACATGCCTCGGCGCCGCCTCGTGGACATGAACACCATGTCACCTATCCCGGGCGCCATGGCCCCCCCCAACCCACCGAAATGGCGTGGCAGTGCCGCGCCCGCTCAACGGACGACTACTCCGCACTCCTGGCTGAGTTCCCAGCCCTCACCAACCCGACCTTCTCCGCAAAAGTTGCTAAGCATGGGGTAGAACACGTCACCCCCACCACAGGCCCACCGGTGTATGCCCACGCCCGCAGGCTGGACCCGGCCAAGCTGGAGATCGCGCGGGCCGAGTTCGCCACAATGGAACAGCTCAGCATCATCCACCGCTCCAACAGCCCCTGGGCCTCCCCACTCCACATCGTCACCAAACCCGACGGGGGATGGCGCCCCTACGGGGACTACCGGCGCCTAAACGACGCCACCACGCCGGATCGGTACCCCATACCGCACATTCAAGACTTCTCGGCTAGACTGGCCGGCCGCTCAGTCTTCTCCAAAGTCGACCTGGTGCGCGGTTACCATCAGGTGCCAGTCCACCCCACGGACGTTCCCAAGACGGCCATAATCACCCCTTTTGGGCTATTCGAGTTCCTCCGAATGCCCTTCGGCCTCAAAAACGCGGCCCAGGCCTTCCAGCAGCTCATGGACTCGGTCCTCCGGGACTTGAAGTTCCTCCTTGTCTACCTGGATGACATCCTGGTAGCTAGTTCCTCCAAGCAGGAACACATCGAGCACCTCCGCACCCTGTTCCAGCAGCTCAGTGAGCACGGGCTCATCATCAGCCCAGCCAAGTGCCAGTTCGGCCTCAGCAGGATCTAATTCCTCGGCCACCACATCACGCAGGACGGAGCCATTCCCCTGCCCACCAAGGTGCAAGCCGTCCAGCAGTTCCCCCGGCCTACCACCATCAAAGGCCTCCAGGAGTTCTTGGGGATGATCAACTTTTACAACCGCTTCATTCCCGGAGCGGCCTCCCTCATGCGGCCCCTATACGAAGCCCTCCGGGGTAAGAAAGACAGAATGGCGATCGAGTGGTCGGCGGACATGTTGGCCGCTTTCGACTCGACCAAAAAGGCGCTCGCCGATGCCACCATGCTCGCTCACCCACAGCCCAACGCCAGGGTGGCCCTCACCACGGATGCCTCCGACCACGCGGTCGGTGCCGTGTACGAACAGTGGGTCGACGGGGCCTGGCAATCGCTGGCCTTTTTCAGCCGCCAACTGCGCCCCCCGGAGGCCAAATACAGCGCCTTTGACCACGAGCTCCTCGCACTGTACCTGGCAATCCGCCATTTTAGATTTCTTCTGGAGGGCCGCCCCTTCACCACGTTTGTCGACCACAAACCCCTGACATACGCGATGGCAAAATCTGCGGACCCGTGGTCAGCCAGGCAACAACGCCAGCTCGCCGCGGTGTCCGAATTCACCACGGACATCCGGCACGTCTCCGGTCGAGACAACGTGGTGGCCGACTGCCTATCCCGCCCCGCCGTCCACGGCGCCCACCTGGCAGTGGACTATGCTTAACTGGCAGCGGAGCAACGCACCGACCCCGATCTGCTCTCCGCGCCCACAACCCTCCCAGGGCTGCGACTGACCGACGTCGCCTGCGGCCCGTGTGCCGTCACAGTCAAATGCGACACCTCCTTGGCGCAACCCCGCCCCGTAGTCCCGGCGTCCTGGCGAAAACGGGTGTTCGACATCATCCACGGCCTCTCACACCCCGGCACCCGCGCGTCCATTAGACTGGTGGCCAACCGATTTGTCTGGCGCGGCCTGCGCAAAGATGTGCGCGTCTGGTCCAGATCCTGCATAGCTTGCCAGCGTGCCAAAATCCACCAGCACGTCAAAGCCCCACTCCAGGAGTTCACCGTGCCAGAAAGAAGGTTTGACCACGTCCACATCGACCTCGTCGGCCCCCTGCCGCCATCACAAGGTCACACGCACCTGCTGACAATCGTGAACCGTACCACCTGCCGGCCCGAGGCCATTCCACTGATGTCCACCACCGCCGCCGACATCGCGAGGGCGTTCATCGGTACCTGGGTCGCTCGGTTCGGCGTCCCCTCCGACATGACGTCGGATAGAGGCCCGCAGTTCACCTCTGATCTGTGGGCCGCCATCGCCTGAAACCTCGGGGTGGCCGTTCACCGCACCACGGCTTACCACCCCCAAGCCAACGGACTGTGCGAGCGATTCCACAGGTCCATGAAGGCGTCCCTCCGCGCCAGCCTCGAGGACGAGGCTTGGATCGACCGCCTCCCGTGGGTGCTACTTGGCCTACGCTCCGCGGTCAAGGAAGACCTGCAAGCCTCAGCGGCGGAACTCGTGTACGGCCAGCCGCTGCGCGTACCCGGAGAGTTCCTGCCCACCGCCATGATCCCTTGGTCGGCTGACCAGCAACGCCGTGCTTTCGCCAACCGAGCACAACAGTTCGCTCCGGTACCCACCGGCCGGCACTGCGAACCAGCAAAACCCGCGTACCACCTAGCCTGCACATGGCCAAATTTGTTTTCGTGCGCCATGACGCCCACCGAGGACCTCTACGGCCCCCATACGATGGACCCTACAAGGTACTCCAGACGGGGAACAAGTTCTTCCTCCTCGAAGTGGGCGGCAGAACTGACAAGGTGTCGGTCGACCGGCTCAAGCTGGCGCACCTAGAGCCCGACGAACCTGTTCAAGTGGGCCAACCCCCACCGCGGGGCAGACCGCCTAAGAGCCCGACGCGTCTGACCGCCCCGCTCCCGACACCAACCGCCAAGAGCCGTTCCGGCCGTGCCATCAAGCCGCCACGCCGGTTCGTACACTCCCTACTAGCGGATTCTGGGGGGAGCTGTGTGGCGTACCGATCACAGAAAGGACACAATCCGCTTTTCGGTCCGTAGACTATAAATCAGGCGTCATGCCTTTAAGAAGGATCACAGCTTTAAGAAACTCGATCTGCAACATAGTTAAGCCCAGAGCGGGGGAGGAGCAGTCGAAGCTGTGGACTGATGAAAGGCAGTCGGACTTGGTGTAGTCTCTGACGCCATTTTTGTGTTCAACATGCAGTCTCAACAATTAAACCTTTTCTGTTGAACCTCTCCAAGTTCAGTCTTTTTTGCTAGGAGTACGTAGACTCCTACAGTAACATGATTAAGATTATCCACTGAATTGTCTTTTGCGTCCTTTAAAACTTCCATTCAAGTTTTTACTTGAAGACCTCAGACTCTTCTAAAGGCCTGGACTTGGACTTGATATTTTCGTGAAGATATTTCTGTGAGCTAATTAGGATTGTGAAAAAGTAAAAGAAAGATTTTCATTTATATAGCACCTTTCACGACCACTGGACGTCCCAAAGCGCTTTACAGCCAATGAAGTACTTTTTGAAGTGTAGTCACTGTTGTAATTTCTAGAGGGATAGAATTGAAAAGTAGGGAAGTTATGCTAGGGAAGTATCGAACCTTGGTTAGACCACACTTGGAGTACTACGTGCAGTTCTGGTTGCCATATTATAAAAAGGATAGAGAGGCACTGGAGAGGGTGCAGAGAAGATTTACAAGGATGATACCAGAAATGTGAGGGTACACCTATCAGGAAAGGATGAACAGGCTGGGTCTCTTTTTTCTTGAAAAATGAAGGCTGAGGGGTGACCTAATAGAGGTCTTTAAAATTATGAAGGGTTTTGATAGAGTGGATACAGAGAGAATGTTTCCACTTGTGGGGAAGAGCAAAACTAGAGGCCATCAATATAAGATATTCACCAAGAAAGCCAATAGGGAATTCAGAAGAAACCTCTTTACCCAGAGAGTGATGAGAATGTGGAACTCGCTACCACAGGGAGTGGTTGAAGCGAATAGTATAGATGCATTTAAGGGGAGGCTGGACAAGCATATGAGGGAAAAAGGAATAGAGGGTTATGCTGATAGAGTTAGATGAGGAAAGACGGGAGGAGGCTCAAGTGCCGGCATGGACTGGTCGGGCTGAATGGCCTGTTTCTGCGCTGTATATCCTATGTAATATACAAAACACAGCAGCCAGATTGTGCACAGCAAGCTCCCACAAACAGCAATGTGATAATGACCAGTTAATCTGTTTTAATGATGTTGATTGAGAGTTAAATATTGGCCAGTACACTCGGATAAAACAGCACCTCCAGTGCAGCACTCCCTCTGTACTGCACTTGAGTGCCAGCCTAGATTTTTATGCTCAAATGTCTGGAGTGGGACTCGAACCCACAGCTTTCTGTCTCGGAGGCGAGGGTGCTACCAACTGAGCTGTATTTCCCAGGATTCTTCAGTACTGTTCAGTTATCTTTAGCTTCCAGCACTTTCTACTTAGGAGCTTTTCTACAAATTATTTTGAAAAACAATAGAACAAATTTCAAAAGCTTTACTGAGATAAAAATTTATATTGGGGTAATTCTCAACTTTGGCAGGGGCGATAAACTCATGGTATCTGATCGGCCACCTCTCCCATGTCTGGAAAGGAAAATTGGCTGGGATATCATGGGTAGCCGATTTGCTACCACCGGGTTTCTGCCCCTGCTAGAGATGTAAACTTGACACCGAGGCTGCTTCTGTGTCTCTGTGTGAGAGAGAATGACAAATACTGACTGTTCTGATTACACACTTATTGTAGCTTTTGCTTTGTGTTCTACAAACTTAAGAAAGAACTTGAGAAAGTGCTTTAAGTTGAACAAGTTAGAGAGACAGAGCGAGAGAGAAAGAGAGACTGGGTTCAGAGAGAGGTGAGTGGTAGTGGAGAGGGTCGAGGTATCAAGAGAGAGAGATTTCATGTCTGTTCAATTTTCCAAAAAAAGTTGAATTTTGAAGATAACTAATTATCTGCCTATGTTTTGCTGAAAGGTAATTGTTAATTACTTATATCTGTGAAAAGGATCCGAATTCCATGAGACAGACAGATTGAGATAAAGGGAAACAGATAGTCGGACGGAAATTGGACAGTGCCCAAAACTGGGCACAATTCCAATGGCACGCAGCGATGGTGCACCAGAATTGAGCACCTGAGGACCATCCTAAATTCATCCTCCAGCCTGATCATCATAATTCAGGCAAGCTGCGGGTGATTCGACACAGTGTGTCTGTTGGCGCCTAACCAAATTCATCCGATGGCCATAGGTAAGTCCGGGGGCAGGTGAACGGAAAGTGGATGAGGACAGGCTAGCAGAAGCCTGCAGTTATTTTGTGAAGCCAATAGGAGCACTCCTGCTCCTTCCAATTCCACAAAAAAGACATTTTAGGAGGTTTTAGGGCCTTTTTTTGAGCGACCTCCAACGGTACCTTTAAGGACCTCTGGTTAGGCAGCTCAAGACCTGGAAATACTGGTCGGTGTTTGCAAAACACAAGCTGCAACTAATCTAAACAGATTTAGGCATCTGAGATGAAAATATCAAAATGAGGTCTGCGGTAATTTCAGGCAGCCACCAGGAATGCTTAAAGAAAAGGTCCACACCAATTTAGCAGTGACCTGAATGCCCATGCAGATTGATCGCAGGACTCTTCCCAGCCACATTGGTTATCATTGCGCAAGTTTCACGTATGGATAACAGGCGCAACAGTGTCGAATTTAGACCCCAGTGTCTTTACTCATTGTACCTTCACTTGAATTTGGAAAGCAAACAGAGCCTTTGAGGGAAATAGACAGGAAGAGAGGGACAGAGAGAGATGGGGAGGAGGGAAACAAGATGAGAGTCAGGGTCCACTTGGCCCTTGGCACTCGCCCTTGGAGGGAATAAGTGGGAGTGGATGGAAGGATAAGACTGAGGTGAACTACAGTGGAGTAAGGGGGTGAGGAGGATACAGAAGTTGCTGGGTAGATCTAAGTGGAAGAGGCAGGGGTAGTGATGGGAGTAAGGGGGTAGAGGAAAGCATGAGTGACTGGGGGAGGGAAAGGGAAGGGAGGCACTGAGGGGCACATATTTTCCCTGCAACCCCACCCCAAATGCAGCTTGCAGCCATTTGTGACTCCTCTCCCTGCCACACTTTCCATACCACCCACCTAAAAGAAAAGAGAAGCAGGAAAGAAGCAAAAAGAAGAATTAAAAGGAGAGAAGCAGAACGAAAGAGAGACAGACAGACAGTAAATAATATTCCATCTTTCAATTCTTTATAAAAATTATAAACACCAACCCCTGTGGGACACCACTCTAATATCTCTTCATGTACCACCATCCTTTGCTACCCGTCAACCAGTCCAATCTAATCCTTAGTCATTTATCCTACAGTCATGCACCTTCTGAATCAGTCCATTTTGTGAGACAGTGGAAAATGCTTTCCTGAAATTCACTGCCTCCCCCTTATCCCCCAGGTTTATAATCTTCTCAAAGAACTCCAGTAAATTGGTCAGGCCTGAACTACTCCTTTTGAACCCTGGGCTGTCTCTAATCAAGCCCTGTCTTTCCAGATGATATCATGCTATCCTTCATCAAAGTCTCAAATACTTTCCACAATTGAGGTAAGACTCACAGGTCAGTGAGGGAACTTGCAATCTCCTCAACCAACTCCAATAGCTCACTTGGATGCAAGTTGTCATAGCCTGGAACCTTATTTACTTTAAGCTTCCTAAGCCTTTCTACTATGTCTTCCCTTGTGATACTTGGGGGGAAAAATTCCCTACCTTATCGCCACCCGTTAGCGTGGTGTAATGTTGAGAAAGCAGCGGCCGCCGCTCTCCCGCCAGCTGGTTGCAGGTCCCGCAGCGTCGTCCATTTTCAGAAACCTGGTAGTGCTGCCGTTATCGCCCTGCAAAGAAAAATGGCGAAGTGGTGATGTCAGTCGGCGTGCAATGGCAACTTAACGTCACTACGGCCAACTTTGACCCTAGCGCTGAGTTCAACACTGGGTCCTAAGCATGCCAGGCAAACAGACTGACCGAGGCACTGTCAGCACCTCTTAGGGGAGACACACATCTTTCAGGTAAGTTTGCATTTAAGCATTTAGACAGGGTTTTTTTGATTTTACTGAAGTAGAGGCTTGCTGCAATAGATGTTAAAAGTTTTTTTAAGTGCGTAGGGAGTGCTGCTGGATGCTTGCAAGGCCTCTGAGAAGATAGAAAATGCTACAAATACTCAGCAGGTCAGGCAACATCCGTAGAAAGAGAAACAGAGGTCATGTCTCAGTTCAAGATGCTGCCTGACCTGCTGAGTATTTCCAGCATTTTATGCTGTCATTTCAGATTTAGAGCATCTGCTCGCAGAGGGAAGAGGAAGAAGCAGAAGAGTAAGATGCAGAAGAGGAGGAAACAGAAGGACAGATGCAACCCAGACAGCCCCTTTCTGGCCGGGATATCCAGGATGAAATCATCCGCCTGCGGTGCCAGTGAACACAACCCCAATTCCCCTTTCAACATTTGTCCCTCACCTTACCTTCCCTCTGTTACTGACCATCACAGCGTCCTCTTGGCCACAATGCTGAAATAAAAGCCACCACAAAGCAAACTTCCAATCCAACTTTATACATCTATCCATCCAATATGACGTCAAGAAATCAACTCATGACCCTTATGCATTCCTTTTGTGACTGTCTTGTGTGTGCCTTTACCTATCCTTAAGATGTCACGTAGTACAACCCCAGTGGCTGCAGCATGGCTGGTGGAAGGCTGCTGACTTTCAGTGGGCGACACTGCAAATGGCTTTGCTGGTCGACCTTGAGGAGCTGGTGGCTGGGAGTGTCAAATCAAGTGATGGTGTTTCTTCTTTTTCTTCACTCTCCTCGGCCAAACACTGGCTGGGCAGGCTGCATTTCTTGGGTGTGTGAAATGAGGAAGGCACAAGGGTGGAGTTGTGGTGAGGAGAGGGCGGGAAAGCAAGAGGTGCACGCCAGAAGGAGGATAACGTATGAGGATACCAGCACCTTGTATCCTTTTTGCCCCACTGCTGGGCAGGGGCTCAGCCATGCTCCTGCCAAGAATGGCCTGCACCGTCTCCTCCAAGGTGGTGAGGTGAGGTTAGGAATGGGAGATGTGCCTCGTGATTGGTGCAGATTGTTGGTAGGTGAGTGATTGGGGGGGGCAGTCGTGCATTGAGCAGTGTGTGAGGCTAGTAGGGCAGTTGGTAGGAGATGGCTTTTGAAGATGCATTCACTGACCTTGACCAGCGGTCTGAGGTCATGAAGCTTCTTTGGGCACTGGAACCAGGTGGTGGGGTTGATACTGCTGGCAGTGACAGCCTTGGTGATGTACTTCCACATCCTTCATTCTGAAGGGCCTCCTGGCCCCTGTGGGTAGAGGACCTCTCTTGCAGTGTTGGCCCCCTGCACAAAGCTGGAGTGCTGTGTGCGAGACCCTGGGTGCCTCTTCCCTGGCTTGCTGAGCAATTTGTGTTAGTGCTGAAGCACTATTCCCATTTGAGGTTCGGAAGGGAATTCAGCTTTAAACACTGAAGACTCCCATTTGGGATATGTTGTTAATGTTAATTTTTTTTTGAAAGGCAGTAAGGGCTGAAAACTGCATTTTTTCACTTCATTTAAATTTTTTATTCGTTCTGAATGCGTTGCCCCTTTAATTCATAGCCCTTTTAATTACACACAATTGCTTGCGAACTCCACAGCCTCGCTCCCAGAGGCTGTAAGAAGCTGGAACGCCGCTCCTGGACGCGAACTTCGGGTCGGTGCCTCCACTATTGCCACCAGGATGTCGTCACACTGTAAGTTAGCGTAGGCTAAAAATCTTTAGACCCCAGCGTGAATTTTTGCCTAGAGGCGCTGTGGCCATTTTCAGCGGCCGTAAATCGGAGACACCGGTGACACCAGCAGGTTTTTGCCGATGTCCAATTTCTAGACGTAAGAGTTTCCAATTTGTTCTTTCCCTTATACCCATCATGCATCTCTCTCCCGCTTTCAGTGGTTAAATACTTGAATGGGCACAATTTGCAGGGCTATGGGGAAAGGGCAAGGAAGTGGGACTAATTAAATAGCTCTTTCAAAGAGCTGACCCAGACACGATGGGCCAAATGGCGGCCTCCTGTGCGGTATCATTCTATGAAAACAGTCACAAAATAATGATTCAGTAATTTGACCATTTCCATGTCCTCATACACCACCTCTCCATTGCCACTGGCAAACAATGCAATGTTGCTCTGTACCCTTCTCTTGCTTCGGGTATGCTGAATGACTGCTTTGTTATTGTCCTTTATATTTTCTACTATATTTTCCTCATGTTCCCTATTTGTGCCTCATCAGTTCCTTGCCATTTCTCTGCTTGATTTCATAGTTCTCCCTGTGGTGTATGTGCCTTTAAGAACAATTATGGTGTATGTGCCTTTAAGAGCCCCAGGTGTGCGTAATGCCGGTAATTGCCACTTGGGCTATATAAGCCTGTGTATTGTGTATATCCTTTAGAAACCCCCCCCAGACTTGCTTAGTAAATACCTATGAACCAACTCCTGTCTTCAGTGTCTTTATCTACACACGGACACTACAGTGGCGACGAAGTGGAAACGGACTTACCTGCAATTCGGCAGCACCTCAAGGACATCGATTCCTCCAGCATCCAGAAGACTCAAGGAAGTAAGAGAAACTGTGGTTTCACCAGCTGGCCAAGCTGGTGGCAGGTACTGCGCTAATCCTTCCTGGGCGTCAGGCTGGAGCTCCAGCGGCGGGCTCTACAGCTGAGACAGGCAGCGAAATCGGAGGCAAGCAATAACGGACTGGGAGGGTGCACTCGAGAGACGGCCGGCGCGGCAAGCAGGTCAGCGCTTAGACCTCTGTCGGGAACGAGTCTCCAACAGTGAATAAACAGAAACCACAGTAAAACAGCGTTGTTATCAGTAGCAGTGGCGGGAAAGCGCGGGAAGCGCCATATCTTTGCTACAGAGAGAAAAAAAAAAAGCGCGGGAAGCGCCATATCTTTTCTGAAATGCCTAAATCTGGTAATATTGAGGCTTTTGATGGCGAAATAGAAGATTGGACCACATACGTGGAAAGAGTAGAGGTTTATTGCACTGCAAATGGAATAGCAGATGAAAAAAAAGCTTCAGTACTTCTGAACTTAATGGGCGCGAAGACATACGGGCTGTTACGAAATTTAATCACTCCAGCCAAACCAAAGGACAAGACTTTTAAAGAAATTGTTGATACCCTGCAGGAGCATTTAAACCCAACACCGCTGCTGATAGCGGAACGATTCAAGTTCTTCCAAGAGAAATCAACACAAGAATGAAAGTAACGCTGATTACCTAACCGAATTAAGAAAGCTATCAAAGTACTGCCAATTCGGAGCAGGACTATCGGATTATCTTCGAGACAAATTTGTTTGCGGTCTCTTAAGTGAAGGAACACAAAAAAGACTGCTTTCTGAAAAAGATTTAACATTGGACAAAGCTTTCAGTATGGCTGTATCATACGAAGCAGCAGCAAAAGGAGCTGCAGAGATACAACAAGAGACACAGGACTTCGGCACCCATAAAATGACACAGGAGTTCGAAAGATGTTATCGCTGCGGCAGATCCACCCATAACCAGAGGGACTGCTGGTTCAAGGGCAAAGCATGCAGGCAATGTGGTAAGATTGGACACATTGCACGGGTATGCCAATCTGGACAAAATAAATCCACTGACAGGAAACAAAAAATCAATAAAGAAAAGTACAGGAAGGTACAAATGATGACGGACAATAGCTCCGAAGGCCAGAATAGCGATAGCGACTCCGGAAACAAGAGACTAAGCTGTCTCAAATTACATAATGTACTTGCCAAAGAGGATTACCAAACCATTTGGGTTACCCTCACAATAGCAGGGTCCCCAGTTAAAATGGAGCTAGATACAGGATCAGCTCTAACCGTAATAAATCGACGAGATTACGAGAGGCTATTTTCGCATATACCTCTAAAAGACACATCCATTATCTTAAAAACATATACGGGGCAGAAAGTCTACCCCAAAGGAAAAATAAGGGTGCCTGTGGTATACAACGGCAAAGAAATACAAAAGTTGTATTTATACATTCTACAAGATGGTGGTCCACCGTTGTTGGGACGTGAATGGATAAGGAAGATACGTTTAGACTGGCACTCCATTCAGGCACTGACGGTGACCAGTAAGGAAAAAAACAATGATGACATCATACCTGAACGATTAAAAGACATCTTGGCCAACGCCAAAGAAGTGTTTCAAGAGAAACTAGGAACCTTGAAAGGCATCACCGCCTCAATAAAAGTGGAAGATACAGCAATTCCAAATTTTTTTAAGGCAAGACTGGTGCCATATGTGATACGTCCGGCAGTCGAGGCAGAGCTGGAGAATTTGGAAAAGGCAGGCGTATTATCCAAAATAGATTGGAGCGAATGGGCAACACCCATCGTTCCAGTCATGAAAAAAACATTGAAAAATAACTCTGAGGAACAGAAAAAAATTCGCATCTGTGGGGACTTTAAGGTGACTGTAAACCCGGTCCTTCACACGGTACAGTATCCTCTTCCGAGGATAGAAGATATTTTCGCCTCACTATCCGGAGGGAAACGTTTCACAAAAATTGACTTGGCACAGCCATATCTACAGATGGAGGCTGAGGAGACCTCTAAAAAGTATCTCACAATAAACACACACAAAGGCCTGTACCAGTACAATCGACTGGTTTTTGGAATAGCATCAGCTCCAGCTATCTGGCAAAGAGCTATGGAGCAAGTCCTGCAAGGGATTCCGGGGACTCAATGCTACCTAGACGACATCCTTATAACAGGAGAAAACGACAACGAGCACCTTGCCAATTTGGAGCAGGTGCTCACTAGGCTGAAAGAACGGGGCCTACGAGCAAATCGCCCCAAGTGCGAATTTTTCCAAAATCAGTATCATATTGTGGCCACATAATTAATAAGGAAGGGTTGCATAAGTCACCTGAAAAAATTGAAGCAGTTATAAAAGCCCCAGCACCTGAAAATGTTTCACAATTAAGGTCATTCCTGGGATTAATAAATTACTATCATAAATTTTTACCGAACTTATCAACTATTCTACACCCTCTTAATGATCTTCTACAGACAGGAGTGATTTGGAAATGGAACGAAGACTGTAAACGTGCCTTCCATAAATGTAAAGACTTAATCACATCCGAGAAAGTTTTGGCTCATTACAACCCATCACTACCAATCAGACTGGCGTGCGATGCATCCCCTTACGGCATAGGAGCGGTATTGTCCCATAGATTCCCTGATGGCTCGGAACAGCCGATAGCTTTTGCGTCACGCTCATTGAGCTCAGCTGAGCGTAACTATGCCCAGATAGACAGGGAAGCACTCAGCCTGGTATGGGGAGTGAAGAAATTCAACCATTACCTACACGGACAAAAATTTACCTTGCTGACTGACCATCAACCCCTCATCTCCATATTCAACCCTAAAAAAGGTGTCCCCATTATGACGGCACAAAGACTACAGAGGTGGTCCCTTTTTCTAGGGGCACACCAATACAACATTGAATACAAAGGGTCAAAACAGCATGGGAATGCTGACGGTTTATCGCGCCTACCGTTGCCAACGATAGAAGAGGCACCTACAGTAGACCCAGTAGAGATATTCCACTCTACCACAGTGGAATGTCTACCGGTGACAAATTCTGCCATTGAAAGGGAGACAAGAAATGACCCTACTCTCTCACGGGTCTACGATTTAACAGTGAAGGGATGGCCAGCACATGGCGAACCACTGTTGCCAGCATTCTCGCAAAGAAGAGAACAGCTGTCAGCGTGCCGAGGAACCTTGATGTGTGGATCCAGAGTGGTGATTCCACCCAAACTCCAGGATAAAGTGCTAAAGGAGCTTCACGAGGGGCATCTGGGTGGAGTGAAAATGAAGAACCTAGCTAGGGCGTTTGTATGGTGGCCAGGTATCGATGGAGACATCGAAGACATGACCAAGAGCTGCCTAGGATGCCAGAAGGTCCAAAATGCTCCGCCACAGGCCCCTCTACATCCATGGGAGTGGCCCTCATCTCCCTGGCAAAGGGTGCACATCGACTTTGCTGGTCCATTTATGGACTCAATGTTCTTAATCGCAGTTGATGCACACTCCAAGTGGCCGGAGGTAATAAAGATGTCCTCCACCACCACGGGAAAAACCATCACAGTATTAAGGACCATATTTGCCAGGAATGGGCTGCCAGAACAGATATGTTCTGATAATGGACCGCAATTTGTGTCCGAAGAATTCAGAAAGTTCTTAAAGAACAATGGGGTAAAGCACTACACGTCCGCCCCATACCATCCCGCCACCAATGGATTGGCTGAAAGGTTTGTCCAGACTTTCAAGAAAGCCATCAAGGCCATGGGTAATGAAGACATAAAACTTCAGCACAAGGCGGATAACTTCTTATTTGCATATAGGAATGCAACGCCTATGGTTACTAACCAAACTCCCGCCATGATGTTCTACAATAGAAACCTAAGATGCCGGCTGGATTTGGTCAAGCCCAACATCCGAAGGGACGTGGAGAACCGGCAGTTTCAGGGCATGAATGAAAGGCCAACTAGGGCCTTCCAGATAGGCCAACCGGTTTTGGCCCGGGACTACCGTACCGAGAAATGGCAGCCTGGAACTATCTGCACACGATTAGGACCACTGATGTATACCGTGGACATCGGAGACAGCATAATAAGGCGCCATGCTGACCAAATCATCAAGTCATCCGAAAAGGGACAACCTACACCACCACTCTATACATCTAACGATGAAGTAGAGATACCCATATCCACCTCCGATCCGGTGATACTGGAGCCCGATGAACCCGACACTGGCCTTCAAGCCGAATCAGCCTTGCCAGAAGAACCTACTGCACCACCAGAAACTACTACACCCCCGAGGCGTTATCCGGACCGAGTCAGGAAGCCTCCAGAGAGACTGACTTATAATTAATTAACTGCAGCAATGTGTAGATTATTTTGCATATAACATGTAATTAATAATTACTTAAAATATGATGTACTAGTTAGCTAGAAGGGGAGGAATTGTGGTGTATGTGCCTTTAAGAGCAATTATGGTGTATGTGCCTTTAAGAGCCCCAGGTGTGCGTAATGCCGGTAATTGCCACTTGGGCTATATAAGCCTGTGTATTGTGTATATCCTTTAGAAACCCCCCCCAGACTTGCTTAGTAAATACCTATGAACCAACTCCTGTCTTCAGTGTCTTTATCTACACACGGACACTGCACTCCCAATCCTGTTCCTTCCTTTGCATGCTAATATTTCACTGCACTATAGTTGTACCCCCATCTGCATATCTGTCGGTCTGTCTCTGTATGTTCTATTTCTTTCAGTATGTTTCACTCTATTGTTCACACTCGAACCTGGTTTCATCCAATTTATGCTGCTTATGACTAAACTTTCTTCATCATCACTCTCCTCTCCCTCTTCTTGTTGCACCACTGGCTGGGCAGGTTGGATTTCTTGGGTCTCTGAAATGGGAAAGGCACAAGGGTAGGTTTGTAGTGAGAGGAAGGGGGACAGCAAGAGGTGCATGCTTACACCATGTGCAGCTTGTAAATCAGATAAGATTGTGGGATGAGGGGGAAGTGGGATGTGAGAAGGAGGATTACGTATGAGGATACTGGTATCTTGTATTGTTTCAGCCCCACCCCTGGCCACGGGCTCAGCCATGCCCCTCTCAAGAATGGCCAGCACCGTCTACTCCATGGGGGTGAGGTTATACAGGCGCACCTGTCCCCCACCAGTTAGATCCTGCTGGTGCCGTTTGTAAGCAACCTTTTCCTGCAATAGAAAGGGAAGTGTGTCAGTGAGTGTGGTGCAATGTGTTTGGGTGATGTGCCTGTCATGATTGAATAGCTGACAGTGTGTGCAAGCTGCGAGATGTGGGTGTGAAACTTGCAGCAGTAATAAGTGTTTGAGGGTGAGGTAAAGCTATGAATGTGAGGTATGAGCCATGTTTGGTAGAGATTGTTGATAGGTGAGTGATGGGGTGTGGTGCATTGAGCAGTGTGTAAAGTTCGTGGGGCAGATGGTGTGATATGGTATTTGGAGATGAATTCACTGACCTTGACCACTCGTGTGAGGTTATTAAACTTCTTCCTGCACTGTGTCCAGGTCCTTGGGGCTACACTGCTGGCATCACCGCAGCAGCTATCTGCTCCCATTTGTACTTTACACTGTTGCCTGGAGGGCCTCCTGGACCCTGTGGAAACAGCACCTCTCTCCTTGAGTTGACCTCCTGCACAAAGGCCTCCAGTACTGCATCAGAGAACCTAGGCGCATGCTCTCTCCCCTGTTGTGACATAATTTTTCTTTTCTCTTCTCACTCTCTTCCTGAGCCAGTTCAATGAGCTGCTGCAGGAAGAATGCACCTCCCCTTTAAGAGGCGCAGACTGCCTTTAAGTAGTGCAGGCTAGCTTTAAGTAGTGCTAGGCTCACATGAACTTGGGCCCCCTGCTGAGCGTTCAGCCACTCAGCAGTGTGTTCAGCGCTGGGCTGAATGCCATAATAATGCTAATCAACAGGCAGCACAAAGCCCGTTTGAGGGCTAATGAATTTCTAGGCCACTCTCTGTATTCACTCTATCAAAACCTTTTCATAATTGTAAAGACCTCTATTAGGTCACCCCTCAGCCTTCTGTTCATCCTTTCCTGATTGGTATAATCTCGTAGTTCTCGTACCATCCTTGTAAATCTTTTTTGCACCCTCTCCAGTGCCTCTATCTTTTTTATAATATAACGACCAGAACTGCGCACAGTACTCCAAGTGTGGTCTAACCAAAGTTTAATGCAAGGTTAGCATAACTTCTCCAGTTTTCAGTTCTATCCTTCTAGAAACAAACCCTAGTACTGTATGTTTTTGCTATGACTTTATTGACCTGCGCTACAACTTTTTAGTGATTTTAATAAAGTGCTTTTAAGAATGTCATTGGTTCACTTGTTTTCAGATTGCTAGCTGTTTGTTGATTGTCCATTTTTGATGAGTGATTTTTGAACTTCATGATTGGTCATTTTCTCTTTTCCTGATACATCTGGTCTGCTTTCTACATACTGTATTTAATTGTGAGCTGTTGCTGTTTTATGAATATAAAATTTGACCAAATCAAGCATAAGTGTGACAGAAGTTTGCAAGAGTGCTGAATGTAAGTCCATGTGTATTTAAAAACTTTCATTTAGGCCAGGAAACTAAGTAATGAAATATTGGGCCAGTTTGATTTGTTGCACCTTTGCTGCACTTAATTGAAAAAATCAGTTTCTTTGCATAGATTGCTGGATTTTCTTTTGAAAAATGTTAATGTAGTTGCTAAAAGAACTAAAGAAAGTTCATTATTTGACATCTAAGAGTTTCATTGCAGAGATAGCACCAATACCTCGCAGGCTAGGCTGTTCACTGGCATCAGCAGGAGGATGTTTAATTTGTCTTATGTCACCTGGACAAATGTCATCTAAGCTCAGATGGTCTAACAATGGGTGTGTTGTTTCGGGGATGGGAGACTGTGTTGCTTTGTAGGTCATTTCTGCTCTCTTCTGATTACAGTGATGAGTATATGAGTGGTGGGCTTTTGAACAGGCTGTTATAAGATCAGCATGAAAAGATCTGTGAACTCTTTTGGAGTACAGCAAAGGAACAGCCAGACAGATTTTTTTTTATTATATGTGAAGAACTTTACAGCATTGACAGGACACATGACTGCCTACAGACCAAAGTGAGGCCCATCACTCCGAGAGGACCAAAGCTTTGTTAACTTACAAAGTGCACCTTCAGAAACGTATTCTGTTAGATAAAAATGGATGCTGTGAAATACATAAACGACAGGCACTTAAACTCAGAATGAGGACGGATTTTTAATATGGTGAAAGTATCCTGTCAATTCACCTGGGATGAATTCATCCCGCTGATTAATTTTAGTGAAAAAGTCAGCATGAATATGAAACTGGATTTCCCACATTTTGATCTCGTAGGCTTTTATGCTAAAATTATCAACAGGATGATTTCCATTCCCAGTTCTAGAAATCTTAATAAGCAAGATCCCTGTGTCTTTGCACACTTATATCGCAACAGTTTAGTTACTTTTTTAAAGTATCCTTCTTACTTATTTCTGTCACAATATTCATTCCAGATATTTGAAACCAGAAATTTTGGTAGGGACTTAAAGTTACACTGTCATTGCATACGAAAGTATTAAAAATGTATTAAAATGATAGGGAATTATAATTAACATCATTATCCTGTTGAGCTTTCTGTTAATTTTGTTCTTGTTTTGAATATTTTTGGTTGAACACTAAATGCTGATAAGGTCATCAGCCCCATTAGCTTCAAGGAGCCACTGAGCCCAATGCAGAGATAGCAGTAATACCTCACTGGCATCGGCATGAGGATGTTTAATCCCAGCGAGCTGAAATAGCATTGGTAAAGATATGGTTGTTCGTCCTTAGACAACCTGACTTGTCTGGACTACTGATGAATATACTGATTTGTGTGCAGCCCATTCCTGTTTTGATGGACAGAAAATGCATCCGAGAATAACCTAGACGTGACCAAGTCAATTATCATGTTACTGGCTTTTGATCAATTAAAAAACAGCCTTTGGAACAGATTTATTGAAAACTGCTTTAATTTCCAAATTGACTTTGGAAGCTAAGAGAAAACAAAAAAGGTAAATAAAACATTTTGGGGGAAAAATTCGGTTGCTTTGCGCCTCCCGTTAGCGCCCTAAGAGGGCGCTAATGAGGCGCAAAGCAACTAGTGCCCGGGCACGGCGAAATTGACCAGACATTTTGCAGCAGCGCTAAACACTACTGTCACAATCTCCTGCGCCCACAGATCGTGACATCCGGTAGGGCCCCGGACCGGATATTGAGTGGCGCCCCCTGCCTTACCACCTGCCGCTAGCAACGACAGGTTGAGGGGAGCGTTTTGCAGTCGGGAAGGGACTGGGGGAGCGCTATTTAAAGGCAATCGCGTCCTGCCTTTTTTTATCGGCGACATTATTGCAGCAGGCATTCTGAGAGAGAGAGAGAGACTTCTGGAGAGATTCAACGCTGTGCGAAGGAGTTTTGGGTATGGAGTAGCACTTTGCAGGTTCATTTTGATTTGCCCTTCCTTGCATCGATTTAGAAGAGACTGTCGGGGGCTGCACTCTGAGCTCTTTCCCTGGGCCTCTCCATTGTTCTTTCCAGCAGATTTGATGTACAGGTCTCTCCAGGCCAAGATTCAAGGCTGCAATGAGCAGGGTGTGGATGGAGAGCAAGATCGACCCTTCCCTTTAAGAACTGGCCGGTGCCAGTGTGTCTGTGTTCCATTGCTGACTGACGTCATGTGAGCTTTGCCAACGCTCTGAGGTAGCGCCTCGCTCCTCGGCGTTAGCGCCTTAAGAGAGGTGTGCAGCACCTGATTTAGCACTCCAATCACCTCCAGGGGCGATAGAAGCCAAGTTTGCAGTCGGAGGCGATAATTAGCGCCAGGCGCTAAACTTTGCGCCCAGCCAATAATTGCGCCCCACACGGGGCAATACCGAATTTCTCCCCCTTTAGAACTAGAATTAGGTTAGGTAGAAAATAGTAAAATCTTTAAAAATGGACAGAGAATCAGAAAAAGAAAAGACTGGGAGAAGGGAGATAATGGAGCATGCAGAAGTTAAGTATTTACCTTATTACTTTCAATTAAAAAATTATGTATTGGGTATTTATTTTAATATTAGTTTTTTTTAAAAAAGCCATGTTAAATTTTTGAGCAGTTTTTTTTTACTGCAGTATTGGAATTTCTTTCAGGGCCACTGCATATGAGCTATAAACTTATGAAACTGTCCAGTACACTGAGACAGTCATTTCACTCAACCTGCAGATAGTCCAAGGAACCGAGGAGATATGATGAGCGGGTTAGGTTGATTGGCCATGATAAAAATTGGCCCTTAGTGTTAGGGGGGATTAAATACGTGGGGTTACGGGGATAGGGCTTGGGTGGGATGGCTGTCGGTGTAGGGATCGGGTGCTAGGGTTTGGATGATCAGCCATGATCTCGTTGAATGGCGGAGCAGGCTCGAAGGGCCGAATGGCCTACTCCTGCTCCTATCTTCTATGTTTCTATGATGTGCAATATCACTGCACGAACATTTAAAACATTCAGATCAAATTTATTTTTCTGCTATTTTAATGAAGGCATTAACCCACCTAAAATAAATGGACAAATATGCTTCGGTTGAAATAATTGACAGAAAATCTGGTGCAAAAGCATTATGTGTTTATGCAATAATATTGTACATAGTAACTTGCATGCTAGGAAGCATCAATTAAGTAAAAAAAATTATATATTTATGAAAAACTAACAAAAAGCTCCATAGATTGCAAAATTGTGTGTTGTAATATAAGAACATAACAACAACGACTTGCATTTATATAGAAACATAGAAGATAGGAGCAGGAGTAGGCCATTCGGCCCCTCGAGCCTGCTCCGCCATTCAATGCGATCATGGCTGATCATCCAAATTCAGTACCCTGTCCCTGCTTTCTCCCCATATCTCTTGATCCCCTTAGCCTTAAGAAATAAGTTACAGGAAACATTGGTCGTCAGCGTACATGTGGTACCTGATGTCATGTCTTCGGATAATGACGTCAAGGGGTAGCATGTGGATGAGAAATAGGAGGGGATCAAGGATAGATCATTGGGGGACTCCAAAAGGAATGATAATGTTCAGCAAAAAAAGACCAGTCAACCTATTTCACCTGTTCTGTAAAGCATATATATTTTGCCCAAGCCGGGGCTGTATTCAGTTCATCCAATCTTCTGAGAAAGGCAGCTAACCACAGCTTTTATTTTGTTCGTGTTCCCTTTTACAAACCACTTTTTACTTTTAAAATAGAAAATCTGTGTTTCTGTTTAGTTTTCTTTGCAAACACTCTCTGACAGGATCCAGAAGGCCATGCTTCAATGTGTGATGTATCTGAATCAATTTGCATCCTCATATTTGTTTGATAATATTGTGTGATGTGGCAAGAGTCCTCCTTCAGCAGTTTGCCCTTAACTTGTTAATTTACAACATATATTTAATCTAAAAAAACTACGGTTTGCCATCTCTGCCATTCTTTAATTCCATAAATGCTTCCTTTGTGTACATGAATTTGGTTAGCCAAATGCAAATTGCATCACTTGTGTTACTGTCAAGGTTGAATAGTGAAGATGTGAGGAATGGATAAATAATTTTAAATTTTGCTCGACTACCTTTGAAAATCAGGGAACATTTACATAGCACTTTCCCTGAGGAGACCAGATGAATAGGTCAGAATCCATGATGGGGAATGTTGTATATGGTCTTCAGAAGAAATGGGCCTGATGAGCCATCTGGTCCTTTTCTATTCCATGTTTTCTGGTGTTCTTATCATGTGAGTTGTAGCTACAGACTAACTTAGCTCCACCAACAAACCACAAATTTCTGAAGCTGAATGTGGAAACATGTTTGCAGTATCCCAGAAATAACTTTTACCCACTTCTGGTAGACATTCTGGAGGTGGTGCTTTAAAACCACATCAGTGCAAGCAGTGCTGTGACATAGGGTCCAGCAGCTTTTTGTAAAGTAATGTCGGTCATGCCCCAAAGCTGAAGGTGCAATTGGAAAAAGTAACTGACCTTAAGTGCAGTGTTAAAATGTGAACTTAGTTCTGAACTCTTAGTGTGAAGTTGGTTACAATTCAGACTGCTCCCTTAATTGTTGTCAGTTTCACGAGACGAACGAGACTCAGCGAAACATAAGGGACATTACAAAGAACAAAAATGTAAAGCAAATGTCAGAGTAAACAGGGAAAATAACTGAACTGGCTGTGAAATGCTTTCTGTGCACAGCAGCTAACTACCACTAGATAGTCTGAGCTGTGACAACTGAAAAAAGCATACAGAAACATTTAAACCTATTCAGCAGAAAACAGTATGCATTTGTTAATGCTGCGTCAATGTAGCATTCACAACTAATCAATCTCTTCAGAGGTGTGAGAAAGACCACCAAATCACAATTTAAATGTGATGAATTTTTTGGCATAGTGGCTGTTTTCCTACTGTGCCCATGTTGTGAGTTTGTGCCAGGTTAAACCTACTGCCAAATGAGTCATGGGGGCATTTTTGCTGGAGATACATTTAAAAAATCTTTTTCAAATTAAAACCACCGACGTGGTTCATGGCTTCTTGTGCTGTTGGGGCAGATGGTCTCTGGTGAAATGATTTTTTTTTTTCCCTTTTAAAGATTAAATGTGGCATGATGCCCTTGTTATGTCACATGGAAGGCGGTTGTAACGGCATCAACATGCATGACTGGTGCCAACACCGTATTAATAAAGAATAGGAGCCTTGGGGGAAGAGATGCTCAGCATAATTTGTATTAGCTTCCCAGCATCAACACCATTAGGCAGATCCAAGTTTGAAGGGCGCTGCTGCCTCTTGGATTGCGCCTTCAGCGTATTGTGTTGTAGGTGCACAAAGTGCTCACTGCAGCTCTGCTAGATAAAGAATTGGCACGCAGAGTTTTGGAAGGCGGACACAGAGCTTCACCTGCAGCTGCTTACTGGTGGATCTGACTTTTCTCCTGTCCTTAAGGGTTCTTTAGCTCCAGATCACAATAAATAAAGTGCCACAAAAGTTGTTCACTTCATTTAGGATCTCCTGCAGAACTCAACTAACTTTCAAGGTTTAGGAAAATTAAGCACACCTAATACTTGACAGATGTACTAAAGGCTTGAGTCCAATTTCCCCCCTGCCCCTTTAAAAAAAAACTTTTTATGTTGTTTTGTGTTATAAATATCCTAAATTGTTGAGGTAGCTGTTCTGAGCTGTAAAAGTGATTATTTTTGGTATTACCTGTACATCTTAATTACACTGAGTGAAGCCTGAGGAATTCAGTAATAATGTGCAAAGATTTTGAAAAGGCCCAAGGTGGACACTGCTGCCACAAAGTATCTAGTGCACAAACCAGCAGGGGGAGGTTTTATAGTGACATCGTGCCCTCATTGACTGGTAAACCCTTTTGCCTGTGTTTGCAATTCATGACAACGTCATGATGCATTTGGAGTTAAAAGCCATCATTGTCAATTTTTGTCTAATTACGCTGCTGTGAAGCACCCTGGGATGTTTTCCTACATTAAAGGCACTATATAAATGCAAGCTGTTGTTGTTTTTATCATTGTATTACATCAGTGACAATATGTCGCTTTGTATATGATGTAATCACAGTGAAAATGATGTGTGGCTACGATCCGTCTACGTTGATCAAGATAAAGCCTTTGAGAAGAAAAATCTTAAGTGAGAACCACACTTATAAAATAGCTTTAAGTACAACTGTGCTATTTAGTTCACTGCTTTCCCTTTATTTAACTAAGTGCAACACTCAGTTGCTCAGGATAGCAGTTACACTGGTCTGTACTTTACAATTGTGAAGATAATGATATCCATAAATCCACATAACTTGGCCAAATGTGCGTACATCACATGAAGTTGTCACTTACCAGGATCCAATCATAAAACATTTATATTCAGGGACAAATCACTAAACAAACATGAGGGGGCAGTGCATGAAAAGCAAAACCTTTCAGCCTTGTGCAGTTTTGACCATTTTTACCTCGCTGATATTTTTGTACTTGGGACTATTAAAAGAAAGCATTAGGTTCTTCAGTTCCAAAGCATATTTCTGATCAGTCAGAAATATCAGCAAAGAGATTAGAAACATCAAAATTTGCCTGCAAGCTTTCAGCTTTGTAAAAAGATTTAATGAAAGTTTCTAAAATAGGCTGAATGGATCCGCTCACTGGCAAATAATCACATTGCATTTGGGTAATTAAGCTAGAATAATTGTGGCTCCAGAGATGAATGATTGTAACTAGCCCATGCCACACTGAGCGTAAATGCTGGCATGAAGTGCACATTTTTAAAGAGGTAGTCATTTAATGTGTAATAAAAACAGAAAGTGCTGGAAACATTCATCAGGTCAGGCAGCATCTGTGGAGTGAGAGAAACATAGGGTTAACGTTTCAGGTCAAAGACCTTTTGTCAGAACTAATGAAAGGTCATTGACCAGAAAAGTTAACTCTGTTTCTCTCCCCACCGGTGCTGCCTGATCTGCTGAGTATTTCCAGCCTTTTCTATTTTCGCTTCAGATTTCCAGCATTTGTAGAATTTCGCTTTCTGTTTTTTTATATGTCACCTGCCAAATAAACACAAGCTACAGTATACAGCTAGTATGACAGATGCTGTAACTAATCCTTTAAGGGTTAATTGGGAAATATTGCTTTCTGCTTTACTCAAAGGCTCCTTTTAAAAAAAAAAGTGGCCTAGAAATGACACTGTGATATTATTGTATAGATACTTAGCACATTTGTGTCAAATTCTTTCGTCCTGTACTCTAACGGATGCATTAACTTGTTTAAAATAATTACCTCAATTTAAACAGCAGATAAAGGAATTTGATACGAATATGTTAAGTGCTTATCTGATATTATACAACTTAATATGCAGGTTATAATTTGAAACTAACATTTTTATGGCTGATGACCTTTAAAGAGACATTGATTACTTTCAGGAAAAAGTATTTGATAAAATTCTATTTTATTTGAGGACAGAGAAGAGGCAGAAGAATTGTGTGCCGTTTTCTGCAAGTGATGTACAAGTGACACAGTGATTTGTGTTACTGTGTGTGTGTTGGTAAAGAAAAGGTTTGCCAAATATACTTCCATGGTGACAGTGCCCTCAATGGTCAGTAGTTCTGGCCATTGAGTTCATGCCAGGTGACCAGTGCAGATGCTGGCATGTTGATTGTTGGGCAGACAGCTGTCAATCACAGACAGAGTGGCGTCTCCCTGGAGCACATTATTGAATTACAGGAAACTTTTTTTTATCCGGCACCGACGGGACCGACGTGCTGCCGGTTCGTCAAAAATTCCGGATCACCAAGCGCTATAGTAAAAGATACGAGAGCTGAAAGCTCCATATAAAGCAACAAACCCTGTTGCTTAGCAACAGGCTCAGAACAATGGCCACAAGATACAAGCGTCTCTGTAGCTTAGCAACAGCTGCAGCCACACCCTTGCACAGGAACAGATGGAGGAAGGTGATATACCTATCAATTCATCCAATGAAAAGCGACGAGTTAAGAAAGTAACTATAGGTTTTTATTGGCTAAATAACAGAGCCCACCCTCGTGGGTGATCGGATACAACAAGGAGGAATGCCAGCCAGTCGACTACCTTTATACCTGGGCAGGTAGGTGGAGTCATGGGCGGAGTCAGCAGTGGTCAGCCCAGGTATAGCAGCGTGACAAGAGGCGACCTCGTATAGTGATACAACAGTGTGAACAGTGGTAACCATAGAGTAACGATATAACAGTGATAACTATAGTGTAACGATAGTGAACGATAAAAGTGGTTTACCACATTCACCCCTTGTTTAGATTTGAGTCCGGCGGGGTGAAGTGTACTACCAGTTCTGGTATGTCAGTCTGTCCGGAGGCCTCGTAAGCCTTTCTGATCGTCGCAGCGGCGGTGTTGCATTATCTGGTGTTAATGCTGGTGTCTGCGTGGTTGGCGAAGGCTCGTGGGGTTCCGGCATGCCGTCTACCTGGGCTGGAATTGGGGGGGTGGTGGGGGGGGGTGAAGGTGGTGTCTCCGGAGTGCCCGAGGGTGCGAGGTCTCATAAGGAGACTGTGTCCTCCCGCCCGTCTGGGTATGCCACATAGGCGTACTGGGGGTTGGCGTGCAGGAGGTCCACCCTCTCGACCAGGGGGTCCATTTTATGGGCCCTCACGTGCTTTCGCAGCAAGACGGGCCCCGGAGAGGTCAGCCAGGTTGGTAGCGTGGTTCCCGTAGTCGACTTCCTGGGGAAAGCAAACATTCGTTCATGGGGGGTGGCGTTGATGACAGTGCAAAGTAGTGACCGGGTGGAATGCAGCGCTGCCGGGAGGACTTCCTGCCAGCGGGAGGTTGGGAGGCCCTTAGACTTTAAGGCTAAGAGGACGGCCTTCCATACCGTCGTGTTCTCTCTTTCCACCTGGCCGTTCCCTCGGGGGTTGTAGCTGGTGGTCCTGCTTGCAGCAATACCTCTCGCTAGTAGGAACTGACGGAGTTCCTCGCTCATGAAGGAGGAGCCCCGGTCACTATGTATATAGTTTGGGAACCCGAACAAGGCGAAGAGGTCGTTCAGGCATTTAATGACCGTGGTACTGGTCATGTCTGGGCAGGGGAAGGCAAAGGGGAAACGGGAGTACTCATCAACAATGTTGAGGAAGTACACATTACGGTCAGAGGACGGGAGGGGCCCCTTAAAGTCGATGCTCAGGCGCTCGAAGGGGCGGGTGGCTTTGATCAGGCTTGCTCTGTCCGGCCTAAAGAAGTGCGGTTTGCACTCGGCACAGGTCTGGCAGTTCCTGGTCATGGTCCTGACCTCCTCGATGGAGTAGGGCAGGTTGCGGGCCTTAATGAAGTGGTAAAGTCTGGTGACCCCGGGGTGGCAGAGGTCGTTGTGGAGGGTCTGAAGTCTATCACTTTGCGCGCTGGCGCATGTAATTCGTGACAGAGCATCGGGGGGTTCGTTCAGCTTACCTGGCCGGTACAAGATATCATAATCATAGGTGGAGAGCTCGATTCTCCACCTCAAGATCTTGTCATTCTTGATTTTGCCCCTCAGCTTGTTATTAAACATAAAAGCGACCGAACGTTGGTCGGTAAGGAGGGTAAATCGTTTGCCTGCCAGGTAGTGCCTCCAGCGTCGTACCGCCTCCACAATCGCCTGGGCCTCCTTCTCGACCGACGAGTGTCGGATCTCAGGGCCCTGTAGGGTCCTTGAGAAGAAGGCCACCGGTCTCCCCTCCTGGTTAAGGGTGGCGGCTAGGGCGAAGTCGGATGCATCGCTCTCGACTTGGAAGGGGATGGACTCATCCACTGCATGCATTGTGGCCTTGGCAATGTCTCCCTTAATGAGGGAGAAGGCTGCGCACGCTTCCTCCGTAAGGGGGAAGGATGTGGACTTCATGAGGGGTCTGGCTTTGTCCGCATAATTGGGCATCCATTGGGCATAGTAGGCGAAGAGCCCCAGGGTTCTCTTCAGTGCCTTTGGACAGTGGGGGAGGGGTAGCTCCATGAGGGGGCGCATTCTTTCGGGGTCGGGGCCGATGACTCCGTTCTCTACTACACAGCCGAGGATGGCAAGGCGCGAGGTGTTAAACACACATTTATCCTTATTGTAGGTGAGGTTCAGCCGTTGGGCCGTACGGAGGAATCTCTCCAGATTAACATCGTGGTCCTGCCGGTCGTGGCCGCAGATGGTGACGTTATCTAGATAGGGGAACGTGGCGTGCAGCCCGTTCTGGTCAACCATCCGGTCCATCTCCCTTTGGAAGACCGAAACCCCGTTGGTGACGCCGAAGGGAACCCTAAGGAAGTGGTAGAGGCGGCCGTTCGCCTCGAAGGCTGTATACTGGCGGTCCTCAGGGCGGATAGGGAGTTGGTGATAGGCCGACTTAAGGTCGATGGTGGAGAATACCCGGTACTGCGCAATCTGATTGACCATATCAGATATGCGGGGAAGGGGGTATGCGTCCAGCTGGGTGTACCTGTTTATGGTCTGGCTGTAGTCGATGACCAGGCGGTTTTTATTGCCGGTCTTAACGACCACGACCTGGGCACGCCAGGGGCTGGTGCTCCCCTCGATGATGCCCTCCTTCAGGAGACGCTGCACCTCAGAGCTAATGAAAGCTCTGTCCCCGGCGCTGTACCGCCTGCTCTTGGTAGCGACGGGTTTGCAGTCGGGGGTGAGGTTAGCGAACAGGGAAGGTGGCGGGACCTTGAGGGTGGATAGGCCGCAGGTGTTACGCGGTGGGCGGTTTAAAATCTGCTGGTTGTCGACTGTGAGTGGGGGGAGGGGTCCACCGTATGCTAGCGTGACGCTTTGGAGGTGGGATTGGAAGTCTAGGCCTAGTAGGACGGCAGCGCATAGCTGGGGCAGGACGAGGAGTTTAAAATTTTTATACTCCGTACCCTTAACCGACAGGGTCACAACACAGTAGCCGCTGATGTCTGTGGCGTGTGACCTCGATGCCATCGAGATCCGGTTGCGCATTGGCAGGACAGGGAGGGAGTAATGGCTCACCGTGCCTGGGTGGATGAAGCTCTCCGTGCTTCCGCTGTCGAACAGGCAGGTCGTGGCGTGGCCGTTTACTTTGATGTCCATCATCGACTTGGACAGGTGATGCGGGCGGGCCTGGTCCAGTGTGACGGAGGCTAGTGTATAGCTGAGCGAGTTGTTGTAGTCTGCGGTTGAGGCGGTAGTCGGGTCTAGAGGCACGGTGGCGGTCGGGCGTGGTGGGTAAAATGGCGTCTCCCACGAGGTTGGACAAAATGGCGGAGAAGATGGCTGCCCCCATAACTCACATGAGGCACTGCTGGTGTCGGTTGCCTGTATCAAAGATGGCCGCCCCATGACTCACATGTGGGGATGCTGGCCTCTGTGGCCTTGAAGGAAGATGGCCGTCCCCACAGCTCGCATGAGGCACTGCTGGCCTCTGATGATCCACCTCTGCAGGCCTTAGCGAAGTGGCCTTTCTTCATGCAGTTTGAGCAGGTAGAGTTCCTGGCTGGGCAGCGCGACCTCGGGTGTTTCACCTGGCCGCAGAAGAAGCAGCCGGCGGCCCGATCGCGGGGGTCCGATGTCGGAGCCGGTACCGGGGGTGGTGGTCTCGATCGGGTCCGGGACGCCGACGCTGAGGTAGGTCCCAGGGGGGTTGCTGCGGGGTGTATCGCGGTCGGGGTCGGTCCCAAGTCCCAGGGTCGCGAGTTACAGTACCTTGAGCATGCCTCGAGGTCCCGATGGGCCACCTCTAGAGAGAGAGCGAGGGCTGCAGCTTTGTCCAGGTCGAGGTCCCTTGCTTCCAGTAGTCTTTGCCGTGAGTAGTCGGACCGCAGGCCTTTCACGAAGGCATCGCGGACATTGTCTTCAGTATTTTCTGCCGCCGTTACCGCTTTAAAGTTACAGTCTCTGCCGAGTGCTTGTAGCACCCGTAAAAATTCCTCCACGGGCTCTCCTGGCTGTTGCGGGCGGGATCTTAGGAGGTGTCTGGCATACATGGAATTTACCGGGGTTTGGTACTGTCTTTTCAGCCGGTTGATGGCGTCCTCGTATGTTTTAAGGTCCCGGATGAGTGCGAATACTTTAGGGCTCACTTGGGCGTTCAGAACTCTTAGCATGGATTTCTGAGGCACGCCGGATTCTCCCAGGTAGGCTTCGAAGCAGCTCAGCCAGTGTTCGAAGTCGAGGGCTGAGTTTGCAGCCTGTGGGTTTAGGTCCAGGTACGGTGGTCTGAGGGCTCGCAGCCAGGCCGGCTGCTGTGGCTGTTGTAGCTGGGCGTCTGGCTGGTCGCTTGGCTGGTCGTTTGGCTGGTCGTTTGACTGCTCAAGTGTCGACATTTTAAAATTTAGCCAATAAAATTGATATACCTATCAATTCATCCAATGAAAAGCGACGAGTTAAGAAAGTAACTATAGGTTTTTATTGGCTAAATAACAGAGCCCACCCTCGTGGGTGATCGGATACAACAAGGAGGAATGCCAGCCAGTCGACTACCTTTATACCTGGGCAGGTAGGTGGAGCCATGGGCGGAGTCAGCAGTGGTCAGCCCAGGTATAACAGCATGACAAGAGGCGACCTCGTAGAGTGATACAACAGTGTGAACAGTGATAACCATAGAGTAACGATATAACAGTGATAACTATAGTGTAACGATAGTGAACGATAAAAGTGGTTTACCACAGAAGGCAAGTAATATGAAGTATGAACCTACTCCTGAATTTTGCCGGTTAACCGAGATTTCCGGTTATTTAGGTGCCGGTAAATCAAAAGTTTCCTGTACTGGTATCCTTATGAGTCACTGTCACAATGATTGATGCTGTTTCTCTGGTTACAATATCAGTTGGTACAGCTGAATTCTTAATCCTTATCACTTATCTGTTACTTGTGCATTTTAAATAACTTTAAAATTGTGGTATATTTGTTGGGTAGTCTTACATATTTGTCGGGCATTCAGTCATCAACATTTTGCAGTGATGACCTTGCAGGGATAACTTTACAGCTTCATTCTGCCAGTGGTGCCTGAATTTCCAATGTGCGTTACAGGCCGTTGTGGCTCCCTGTCGAGAGTGCTAAGTTGGAAAATATTAGTGGGCTTCCTGTGGCGCTGCGCACGGTAAGTTGGTAATCGCTGGGAGACGGACAGAATTTATAACAGAGTCATCTGCTGTTCGGAGGCCTGCCCTGTAAGAGGAAGGGTGTTCGATTTTAAGTGTAAGCTTTACCCAAGGTATTACCCCAAACATTACAGGAAGTAAGGATAACAAAACAGGAAAATTCAAGAGTTTCAATAAATTGTTATAGATAGTGCTCGCACTGGTACCATCTAGTGCTAGAAAGTCTGAACTGCATGGAATAAAATAGAAGACCTGACAGAAAGTAGTTGGAAACTGAATACGCAGACATTAAATGCAGGTGCTGCGGCATCTGGACAGAAACAGTGCAATGAACGACTTTCAATTTAATGAGTGAAGAGCATATGAGGTTGTAGTACAGATGTGTGCAGCACAGTTACATGGTACAGTAGCTCCAGGCAATCTGCAAGACACCAGATCATTAATAATGTTCTCTAAGTATGACATTTGTTGATCTTGATTTTATTTTTTAATGGTTTTATGCATTAACGTTACCATATCCCATAAAGCTTAGAGCCCCACAATTGCACTGTAATTACATTTTTTTTGTTGTCCAAAGATTCTGTCTGTGACATACTATACAAAAGCCTTCTTTGTACCATCTGCACTGAAGATGTCTAGAGGATACGTGATTTGATGAAGAGCAGGGGGATACAATTTAGATCCAATAAGTTGACTGACCTGAGAACACATCAGTCATGATTTATGGTCAGGGCCACGACTGGAGTATAAATAATAGAATCATGGAAATTTCAGTATACATGAGGCCATTCAGTCCATAACTCATCATCATGAACTAGAAATTCATTATAGCCCAGGAATGGGCGGTATCAGTAGAAAAGTTGGAGAATTAGCGCCAGGCACTAATGCTTTAGACTGCATGCAAAATTCGTACTCACTGCTCAAAAAAGTCTTAAAGCCCAAGCTCATTGGCATTACACACAAAGGGTTGATCAATATCGGGTGCAGTCTAATCGCAAGTCATGACTGCCACAGGCTTTTTTCAGTACTTAAAGGGGAGGTTCATTGATGCTGCAGAACCTCATTCTCAGCATTGCTGGCTGTGCAGCTGTCTCAGCAAGGAGAAGCAGGACAAGGAAAAGGACCCAGAGGACTCGAGCAGCTGTACTCATGGCAGATCCATGCCTTAGGGAGAGAGCCCACAGATTCTGTGATCAAGCATTGGTGTTCGCTGTAGAGAGACGGAGGGCAGTGCTCTACCCGGCAAGTGGCAGGAGGCCCTCACCGCAAGCCTTCCAAACCACGTAGAGGGAAGTAGCACAGCACATCTCGGGCAGCACTGTGGTCCCCAGGACCCACACACAGTGCAGGAAGAAATTTAACGACCTCACTCTGGTGGTCAGGGTGCATGAATGCTTCAACAAATGCTACATACCAACATCTGTACCACAATCTTCACATGCTGCCCAAAGCACCACACCCCCAGCACTCACCCACCAACAATCTCTACCTACCAACACTTACACCCACATCTCACACCTTGCACACAATGACAGCTATTTAACTATGGCAGGAACATCACCCAAACACATTGCTCCACACTCGCTCACACACTTTCCTTTCTCTTGTAGGCCAAGGTGGCTCACAACAGGAGGGAGCAGGAGCGCACAGGCGGGGGACAAGCCGACACCCAACCACTGTCTGCGCTGGAAAATAGAGTGCTGGAGATCATTGTGCGCCAGGTGGTGGGCACTGTGGCCATCGGCAATGTTGACCCCCTTGGGGACAACAACGGTATGTTCATCCCTACTTCTTCTCACATCCCACTTCCCCCACACCCCACAAGCGTTTCTCATGTTCCAGCTAATCATGCTGTATGCATGCATTTCTCCCTTCCTGCCCCCCTCACCTCACCTTAACCCGACTCTTGTGCCTTTATGCTTTCAGATAATCAGCAAGCAGCTGAGCATCCTGTCTCTGAGGGCACCGTAGAGAGCGAGGCGGGAGAAGAGGATGAGGAAGAACACACCGCGTCAGTCTGGCAGCTTCTATTGCAGCAACGTCTTAGTGCTGTAATGCAGTCTATGCTTGGTGGCATCCAATCTCAGGTGGCTCTCATGCAGTCTCAGCTTGATGCCAAGCAAGCTCTGACTGCTGCCTTCGTGGCTGGGTCCACCACAGTCCACCGGGGATCTCACGGTGTCGCAGCAGGCCAGCAATCTGTTCTCCAACAGATTACTAGGAATGCTGAGGTGCTGCCCTGGGGGAGTGGCAGTGGGTCAGTGGAGTAGGAACCTGCTGTCCTCTCTCAGGATGACAGCATTCCTGCTCCCACCGCTGCCACTCCGCCATTGCCCTTGTCGCTGCCTGTCATCCAGCCAGCCCAGACTGCTGCCGCCCATGCTGAGGTGGTGCAGTCTACAGCCAGGCCTTCCAGGCCCAGAGCTGGTCGAGGGCGTCCTGCAAGACCATCTGAAGTCTCCCGCACGGACACTCAGCAGCCTTCCACCCGCCGTGCTGCAGCCACTGGGCCAACACTTCGTAGGAGCACCAGAGTAGGCAATGGCACAGTAATGAGAGGCACTAAGAGATTGCACAAGGGTGAATTGTTAATATTTTTGTTGTAAATATGTGTTCACTGATTTTTGATAAATGTATTAATTCAGATTAGATTCTTTTGTGGTGTGTCTCATTTCAGCTTTGCGCTGTGATATGGTCAGCGACAGGGATGGACTGATGGGGATGTGCTGAGCAACGGGGATCTGGGGTTTAATTCACTGGAACTGCAGTCTGAGGAGGTGGTAACGGACCGCCCTTCCGGAAGGCCAATTGAGTGGGTGCCTCCTCCCTCACTCCTGTTCCTCCTCTTCCTCGTCCTCCTCCTCATCTTTGTCTTCCTCCTCCTGAGGTGGTCCCGCAATCCCTGGTGGCAAGGGCTGGGCCCTCATGATGGCCAAGTTGTGGAGCATGCAGCAGACCAGCACGAATTGGGACACCAGCTCAGCCGAGTAATGGAGGGCTCCTCCCAAGTGGTCAAGGTAGCGGAACCGTTGCTTCAGCAGGCTGATGGTCCGCTCGATGATGTTCTTGGTGGCAGCATGGCTCTCATTATATGAGTGCTGGGCAGGGGTGTTGGGGTTCCGGAGGGGAGTCATGAGCCAGGTGGAGAGCGGATAGCCCTTGTCTTGGGCTTGATTTGGTGGCTGGAAGAGTGCTGACACACCAGTCTGGTGCAGGATGAAGGCATCGTGGCTGCTGCCAGGTTAGTGGGCATTGACATTGAGGATTCGTTGTCTGTGGTCGCACACCAACTGCATATTAAGTGAGTGGTAGCCTTTGCAGTTATGGAACATGTCAGGATTGTTATGCGGTGCCCGCAAAGCCACATGGGTGCAGTCAATGGAGCCCTGCACCATGAGGAATCCCGTTATCCTGGCAAAGCCACATGCACGCTCGTCCTGCTTCTCTCTGGTGATGTGGAAAGAAATGTAGTCCCTTCTCCTACTGTAGAGAGCCTCTGTGACCTCCTGGATGCAGCAATAGACAGCGAACTGCGAGATATTAGCTATGTCTCCTGTTGCAGACTGAAAGGATCCGCTGGCGAAGAAATTGAGGGCAACGGTGACCTTGACTGCCACTGTGAGAGCCCTGATCTGAGGCTGAAGGTTTGGTTGCAGGAAGTGACAGAGTTCTGTGACCACCTGCTTGGTGAAGCGCAGCCTTCTAATAAACTGCTCCTCACTTCATTGGAGGTAGGAGAAGTGCTCTCAGAATACCCTTGGAGGGTAAGGCCTCCTGTTGAGAGCCCTGACGGCCCTACTCCCTCTGGTCACATGTTCCAGTCTTTCTCACTGCCTCTGCTCCCTCCGCCGTAGATCCTGGAGGGCCAGGTCGACTGCCAGTGCAGCCCCCATTAATGTAAACCAAGTGTAGCAGTTTGATTTTTTTAAAGTATTAATGTAGCTACCTTTTAGTTGCCACAACACTCCTGATACTAAATAACCTTGAATTACTGAATAAAACTGTTGGACTATGTGAAACTGACAAGAAACCACTGAAACTCCACTAACCTGACAGCTGTATGTCATTATTGATGATCCCTTTAAATAACTTCCCTTTAAAAAAAAAAAATTATTTATGGGGTGTGGGCGTCGCTGGCAAAGCCAGCATTTATTGGAGCCAGCTTCCTGCTGCTTCACGCCAGCTCTGCCTGTCGCTGTTTACTCCAGGATTTAAGATGGGTGGCAACAATCAATTTCGCAGATCTGGCACTTGGTGAGCGTTGCACACTCACTGATGTCATGATCCACCTGGCATTGAGGCTCCCGGCGATAACTGTTAGCAGCGGTGCTGCAGGGTGGGGGGATGGGATTTGGCATGCACGTTGGATTCGCCTCGTCCCAACGATAATGCTCCAGCGCCCGTTAGCGCCATCTGCTGGCGCTAAAGGGAGGCACTAAGGGGATGAATTTTTGCCCCATTCTGTTTAAATTGCACATACTTAAGTAAGTGAAATTAACATGTTAGAAGTTAAATGTATGGTTTAGTTTTCAATGGGATCTACATTGATGTGTGGTTTGTGTGGAGGTTTTAGTGCCTTTTGTTTACAGGCAAAATGCCATCTCCATGGAATATGAAAATTGTCAGATGGAGATGCCATTGTCACGTAGCATAATGAATTTTTCTCATTGGGTCCTGATTTTAGGGTCACCCAATTTGTGTTTTCATACTTCTAACCTCTGCTCCTCCTCCCCGTGTCCCAGCCAATCATCCAGCAACCAGGCACGAAGGGTGTAATTAAGTGTGAGTACACAAATGTTATATTCCTCAAATCAATATACTTTGTGAGCATCTTCATAATGGATGCAGTGAGGAAGAACAGACTTTCGTGACAGTTAAGCTTCTCTAGGTTTTTTTTCTGTATGTTGAATAAGTTTAATCTTACTGGTAAATGTTTGTGTGCATCAAGGTAAGGAATATCAGTAGCAGGGAATGGAATCCTTTTCCATTAAAACATCAAGAGCTCTTCAGTCATTTATAACGCAACCAATGCAGAATAAAGTTCCCTCTACTCTGCTCCAAGGAGGGCCTCAGTTCCCAGCTCAGGAGAGGTTCGACGACTGCGCTAATGTGAAATTATCCCTTTCCCATAATAGCATTCCCGTGGCCTCTTTGAGAGACAGGGATTGACAATTTGTGCTGAATTCTGAGCAGCTTTGTGGCGAGAGGTCAAGTCTGCTAATTAATGGGTTAAATCTGCCAAATTTGTCTCAGACAGTTCCCAACAGCGGGGATGTCCAATCTTTTGGAGAAGGGGACTGGATCCTCATGGCAGAACCATTGAGTGAGCTTCATCTGACTAAAAATTGAAACCCTCCCAAGCTAAATATCCAAATCTCTGCACACAAAATCCAAACACCCTGTTGGTAAAAATCCTAGGCCCTCACACTAGAAATCAAAGCCCTCCCTATGCTAACAATCCAGTCTCACATGCTAAAATCCATCTCCTCATATGCAAAGAAATTCAAAATATAGTAAAAATTAACCCCCACCCCATACAAAGACTTGAGGGCTGGTTTTGTGCCTGCGCCCAATGTAAAGGAGGGGGGTTGGTAGCAGTCTGAAAATGCAATCGGCTCACTTAACACCCTGTTCAAGCTGATGCTCCAGCTGCCGCCATTTTGAGTGGGGTCCTGAGAAGTGCGGCTGAAGTACCCGTCTGTTTCAGGTGGATATGGAAATTGGGGTCCTATGACCTACACAGGACCCAGGTTGCAATTTTAAGGTACAAATGGGCAGAGCATGTGCTGTGCATACTTGGCCCATTTTTACTGTCATTGAACACCTTTTGAGCAGTCCTTAAAGACACTGTTTCAAAAATGGCCCAAAGAAATGTGTAAATTTTATTTTTATGGGGCCAGGAAGAGTGCTCCTCCTGCTCCAACAAAGTTTCTCTTGCCCACTGCTGCTCTGTGCGATGCCTCCCACCCCAGGCTCTAAATGTTGGCTGAATCCATGTTGGAGCTGGCCATTTCCCCTCACTCCCCAACCTGTGAGATGCCTCACTGCGCTGTTTTGGCGAGCAGAGCTCACTGGTTGCATGTAAATGAGGCCTGGGGCTCAAAATGGCCGAGGCTTCATGGTGGTAACAGCAGGCAGGCACTCTGCCTGCCAACCACCCATTGTGAGCTTAAACTTAAAATCAGCCCCACTGTAGCTCACTTACCGTAGGACAGTCCCCGGATGAGGCACCGTGTCCCCGGGCACACAATGTCCCCAGAAGAGGCCCTGGTACACAAAACTTGTCCCTGAAATGTATACTTCGGCAGTGAGTATATCCCGTATAACAGGTAGTTAACAGGCAGTTTTTGGCCTAATCCCTATTTTTAGCCATGAAGTGTGGGGTGCTCGACGGCTCCAAACCACGCCAAGTTAGCGAGGCGGACCGTCGGGCTGAAGGGCTTGGAGGGTTCGAGATGTCTGGTGTTCAGGTGAGTGATGGGTGCATGAGTGCAGAGAAGTGTGTTTGGTGTGTGTAAAGTGTTTAAATAAGTTTTACTTAACCTTTACTTACTAATGCAGGCTTCCTTCCTTCAGGTCTCGGGAGTCCCTCATCTCACCAGCAGAGAAAGCAAAATGGCCGCGAGCTGTCAAAAGTTGCAGCGTTCTGCTTTCTGTTCTGGAGAGATTTCTAACTGAGTCTGTGGAGAAGGAGTCAAGTTAGAAGTCAGATTGTTAGGGCCCAATTTTGTGGATTGTGTGGGAAATGGTCGGGTTTCCCCGAATGTGGGGTTCTGACACACAAAAAAATATGTCCGCCAGCTCCACGCAATTTTCCCTCAAGTGGCCAATTAATTTCCAGCGTGTGGGCAGCCTTGCTAATTGCCCATTTCTAGTCAGAAAGCCCCACAGTATGATGTCATCATTCGGGGTGCTTTCAAGGTCCATAGCAAGCAGTGCATCCTCTGAAGGCTTCCAAACGAACCATACAGGATGGCAGAGGAGCCTGCAGCAGCTGTGGCCAGTGCCAGACCCCGAGCTGCCTCCAAATTCGACGAGGCTTCACTGCAGGCATTATTGGTTGGGGTTAGGGCCCAGAGGGAGGTCCTCTTCCCTAGGTCAGGGAGGAAGAGGCCTCCCACTGAGACCAATGCTGCATGGATGCAGGTGTCAGCAGATGCCAACTCGCTGGGAGTCACCAGAAGAACCTTGGCATTACATCTCTAACTCCTTCCTTTATTCCCCCACAATACCATCCAGAGCCCCCGTCCTCACTGTGGAGGAGGAAGAGGCTGTGCAGCCAGACTCCTCAGAGGAAGCTCCAACCTCTGAGGGTGCAGCGTCAGCAGAAGTAAGCGCACCCAGCACCAGCACAGGCACTCACACCTCGGGGGACCTTCGGGACACAGAGTAGCGTTGTCACCTGGTGTTTCACAGCTCACAAGTGAGCCTCAGCAGATTCTGGAGACAGGGACAGCAGTGGAGAGTCCTCGTCAGAGGGCACAGGACTCTGCCAGCTCAGCTCAGCTGCGCTGCATGTCGACCCTCTGCCTCTGGGTCCATCCGCAAGAGAAGAGGTGATGGATCTCCATGCACAGATGCAGGAGTCTCTGGCAGGTTTTGTCTCCAGGGTCGCTGCGAGCGTGGAGCGAATTGAGGAGTCCATAGTGACCATGAGCAGAGCCTTTGTGGAGTCATTGGCGCATGAACGCATCACCACGGAAAGGTTGGCAACCTCCATGGAGGAGATAACTCGCCAGGGTACGGAAAACATGGTGAGTGCTCATAAGAGAATGACATCTCTTGAGGAGCATTGGCCATCTATTGAACAGAGAAACCAGATCTTCATGGAAGTCCTTCTGAGTAGGACTGCCAGTGCAGAAACGGGTCCCCATGGCCCCCTAAAGCGCAGCAAGGTGCTCTCAAGCCACTTCCAAGCGCTGGCCCCTTCTGGCCTGTGCAGCTTCAGGTGAGTGAGCAGCAGCCTGGTGCTCCTGGTGCTCATCCTGCTGTTCCTGGTTCTGCTGCTGCCACCTCTGCTGCTGGAAATCCTCTAATGGCAAGAAGGGAAGGAAAAAAAGGCGTCCCATGCTTCTCGTAGATGCCTCCGCTGAGGAAGCGCTGAGTGAGGGTGGCGAGAGGGGCTTCCCAGGAGATCACATTGGAGAAGTGTGTGAGGCTCCAACCTTCCACAGCTGTGCCTAGCCTTGAAGAAGTAGCCCCAAGCCTGCAGCAACAAGGTCCTTCAACATACAAGTGCTGTCCCTTTAAATCGCAGCTTTTCCGAATGACCTGCAGCTGACAGCAAGCAAGCCGGCAAGCTTCACGCCAGGTTTCATCAGTGGGGTTCCCCGCAGGCGTGTTTGATGTGGGAAAAGCCCCAAAATCGCAACGGCCCCTGAAAATCGACTTAAACAAGGTAATAATTGCTCATTAGTGTTCCGACGGCCAGTCCTGCCAGCGGCGGGCGGGACTGAAGCGAGTCGCGGAGAAACGGCGGTCCGAAAGTCAGACGGGGCGGGGAATCAGGCGTGTGGGGTCGTGACCCCCTTTGGCGATTTTCAGCCACCGGCTGCCTGAAAAGCCGCCCGACGGCTGGCAGAAAATTGGGGCCTTAGTGTTTGACAGCTTCACAGAGCTGTCAAACGCTGATATTTCATCTGTCAAAAGCTCTTAACAGATGAAATGTCAATCCCTGACGTCACCTGTAACCGGGTGTCCCATAATTGGCCTGCTGAGCCTGCTGGGCGGGCTCAACAATTTCAATCAAGGGAAAATCGCGTGGGTTGGCCACAAATCGATGGAGGCGGAACTACAACCCAAAAAGTGGGAGTCCTGCCTCCATCACGTCCCCATTGACAAAATCCAGCCCTTGCAGTCTATTTGAATTTCCTGGGCCTGAAAGTTGCTTCCTGATTGGTGAAAAATTATTGCTTGTTCACTGGTCTAAATGCACTGTTTGAGAGGGTCTGCAGTGTGGAACACAGTTTGAGAGGGTCATGCAGTAAGGAGCACAGTATGAGAGGGTCATGCAGTGTGGAACACAGTATGAGAGGGTCATGCAGTAAGGAGCACAGTATGAGAGGGTCATGCAGTAAGGAGCACAGTATGAGAGGGTCATGCAGTAAGGAGCACAGTATGAGAGGGTCATGCAGTAAGGAACACAGTATGAGAGGGTCATGCAGTACGGAACACAGTATGAGAGGGTCATGCAGTAAGGAACACAGTATGAGAGGGTCATTCAGTACGGAACACAGTATGAGAGGGTCATGCAGTAAGGAACACAGTATGAGAGGGTCATGCAGTAAGGAACACAGTATGAGAGGGTCATGCAGTAAAGAGCACAGTATGAGAGGGTCATGCAGTAAGGAGCACAGTATGAGAGGGTCATGCAGTACGGAACACAGTATGAGAGGGTCATGCAGTAAGGAACACAGTATGAGAGGGTCATGCAGTAAGGAACACAGTATGAGAGGGTCATGCAGTAAGGAACACAGTATGAGAGGGTCATGCAGTACGGAACACAGTATGAGAGGGTCATGCAGTAAGGAACACAGTATGAGAGGGTCATGCAGTAAGGAACACAGTATGAGAGGGTCATGCAGTAAACAGCACAGTATGAGAGGGTCATGCAGTAAGGAGCACAGTATGAGAGGGTCATGCAGTAAGGAACACAGTATGAGAGGGTCATGCAGTGTGGAACACAGTATGAGAGGGTCATGCAGTACAAAACACAGTATCAGAGGGTCATGCAGTAAGGAACACAGTATGAGAGGGTCATGCAGTGCGGAACACAGTATGAGAGGGTCATGCAGTACAAAACACCGTATGAGAGGGTCATGCAGTAAGGAACACAGTATGAGAGGGTCATGCAGTAAGGAACACAGTATGAGAGGGTCATGCAGTAAGGAGCACAGTATGAGAGGGTCATGCAGTGTGGAACACAGTATGAGAGGGTCATGCAGTGTGGAACACAGTATGAGAGGGTCATGCAGTACAAAACACAGTATGAGAGGGTCATGCAGTAAGGAACACAGTATGAGAGGGTCATGCAGTACAAAACACAGTATGAGAGGGTCATGCAGTAAGGAGCACAGTATGAGAGGGTCATGCAGCGTGGAACACAGTATGAGAGGGTCATGCAGTAAGGAACACAGTATAAGAGGGTCATGCAGTAAGGAACACAGTATAAGAGGGTCATGCAGTAAGGAACACAGTATGAGAGGGTCATGCAGTAAGGAACACAGTATGAGAGGGTCATGCAGTGCGGAACACAGTATGAGAGGGTCATGCAGTAAGGAACACAGTATGAGAGGGTCATGCAGTAAGGAACACAGTATGAGAGGGTCATGCAGTAAGGAACACCGTATGAGAGGGTCATGCAGTAAGGAACACAGTATGAGAGGGTCATGCAGTAAGGAACACAGTATGAGAGGGTCGTGCAGTAAGGAACACAGTATGAGAGGGTCATGCAGTAAGGAACACAGTATGAGAGGGTCATGCAGTAAGGAACACAGTATGAGAGGGTCATGCAGTAAGGAACACAGTATGAGAGGGTCATGCAGTAAGGAACACAGTATGAGAGGGTCATGCAGTGTGGAACACAGTATGAGAGGGTCATGCAGTAAGGAACACAGTATGAGAGGGTCATGCAGTAAGGAACACAGTATGAGAGGGTCATGCAGTAAGGAACACAGTATGAGAGGGTCATGCAGTAAGGAACACAGTATGAGAGGGTCATGCAGTGTGGAACACAGTATGAGAGGGTCATGCAGTAAGGAACACAGTATGAGAGGGTCATGCAGTAAGGAACACAGTATGAGAGGGTCATGCAGTAAGGAACACAGTATGAGAGGGTCATGCAGTAAGGAACACAGTATGAGAGTGTCATGCAGTAAGGAACACAGTATGAGAGGGTCATACAGTAAGGAACACAGTATGAGAGGGTCATGCAGTAAGGAACACAGTATGAGAGGGTTATGCAGTAAGGAACACAGTATGAGAGGGTCATGCAGTAAGGAACACAGTATGAGAGGGTCATGCAGTGAGGAACACAGTATGAGAGGGTCATGCAGTACGGAACACAGTATGAGAGGGTCATGCAGTAAGGAACGCAGTATGAGAGGGTCATGCAGTACGGAACACAGTATGAGAGGGTCATGCAGTGTGGAACACAGTATGAGAGGGTCATGCAGTAAGGAACAGTATGAGAGGGTCATGCACTAAGGAACACAGTATGAGAGGGTCATGCAGTAAGGAACACAGTATGAGAGGGTCATGCAGTAAGGAACACAGTATGAGAGGGTCATGCAGTAAGGAACACAGTATGAGAGGGTCATGCAGTGAGGAACACAGTATGAGAGGGTCATGCAGTAAGGAACACAGTATGAGAGGGCCATGCAGTACAAAACACAGTATGAGAGGGTCATGCAGTAAGGAGCACAGTATGAGAGGGTCATGAAGTAAGAAGCACAGTATGAGAGGGTCATGCAGTAAGGAACACAATATGAGAGGGTCATGCAGTACAAAACACAGTATTGGAGGGTCATGCAGTAAGAAGCACAGTATGAGAGGGTCATGCAGTAAGTGCTGGAAATTTCTTTTTAAGTTCTCCCTATCAGCCATCGTAACTTCAGTGGAAGATCAGCAGAAACGGCAGGTACACTGTGCAAATGGGGTATCCGTCAAAGTGATAGCAATGATCAGAAGAACTCCTGAGGAAATTCCCAGTGATGGTCACTGGATTGAGTTCAAGCTCAAGCCTACCTGTGTCAATGTTGTGAGCAAGTTTGTGTAGTTCTAGACATGTCTACCAGAGGGAACACTTTGCCAAAATAGGGAAGTCATTTTATCGGAGGGAGTTCAGCACACCTACCCTTGGTCAGAGTGCGACACTACTTATGGAGAATTCCCTTACCTAAGCCTGTCTTGATATCTTTTATTGACATCTCACTCAATGGGGTAGATTTTGACTGTGTGCACTAGTGTAAAATGGGTGATAGCGAATCAGCAGCCTATTTTACATCTCTCATGATTTTTATTTCCATTGACTTCAATGCTTCTTGGTTGCTCTCAAAATATGCAACCTAAAATATTGTAACTGTGGAACTGGTTGAAATCAGTTTGAGTAATTAACAAAGCATGTTGGCCTATTTTACAACAGCTACTCTAGTATCTACATCAGTACATAATATTCCCAGCTATGCAAATACCATTACAAAATATTCTGCTCTACTCAATGTATAAGGGAGCAGTGCCTGCAGAAGATAATAAGACCATTATGGTCTTTGGCCAAGGAATTAAATTTGAGACAAAATAAAAAAATCTCCCTCTGCCCACAATAAAAGATCACTAATATTAATTTAATGAATAAGCTAGCCTGGGACCAAGAAAGTACTGAGAAATCTGGGGCAGAGTCATGTAGGGAAACAAGGTGAAAGGAGGGGTTATAGAGAGAACAACAGTGAGTGAAAAAATATTGAGTACAAATAAAGCCAGATTGTTGCATCAGGTAGTTGTTTCAATAACTGTCAGAATTTGATGGACCAAAGCTCATGAGTCAATTCTCTTGTCTATATAGCATGTTTTCAGGAACACTGGGGATAACTTTCATGTTTGTAGTTGGGAGGGTTCACAATGAGGTCACTAATAGACAAACTAAAATGCGTAACTTTTCAAGCGAGTGATAGTCAGGGGCTTTACACCTGCCATTCCCCATTCACCCCTCTCAGGTTCCAGGCATTTAGCATAGTCCTTATATAGCTGAAGATAAGACTCCAGCTATTTAAGAGGTGGTATTTTAAAAAATCAAAGGTGATGACAATTATCACCAACCAGACCCAGATTAAATAAAGAAGCTCAGAGCCTTAGTAAGACATTGCAATTTCTGAGAGCACCCAGCAAAACTGGGGCACTGGGCAAAGGCCAGGCTGCTATCTGAAAACTAGCACACTTTTTCCATTCTTCCAAGAATCCCACCCAGAACACTATTCATAACAGTTCCACCATGCTTTTCCCTATAACATTTGGGCTGTGTCTGAATGGAGTGAGTCAAGAGCAAGTACAGGAGAGAGTTGTTCAGCTATAGGAGTTGATGTACTCCTGCATCTGGTACACACACAAGCCCAAAACCAAACAAAGGTGACTCCCACGTTTATAAATCACCCCTCGGCCTGCTATTGTATTACTTTATGAATATTTACATTTGCCACTTGTCTCTGTTTAGTGAAAAGACCAGTGGCAATAGAAGCAGATGTAGTAACAAGAGGTTTCACTTCATGCAGATACAAAGAACTTTTTAAAATTCAGCATTTGGCCAAGGTTGGAAATTTCATCTCCTACATGCAAATGTTTTGTGTGACTGTGCCCATGAGAAATGTCATTATTCCTTACATATGGAACCAATGTGAATATATTTGTGTGCATCATCCTGTTAGTGTTAATTCTTTCCTGTTTACATGTGAGAAGAATGGCAGAGTGACCATCCGTAAAAATTGTCACTACTCCTGATTTTTTTTTAAAGTGTTTTACTCAGACAAAGCAAGTAGAGAGACACCACAAGGAACAATGCATGTTTGTTAAATTATTTATTTTACATTTGGGGTTGGAGGTGGCAGTTAGTTTTGGGCTAGCATAGCAGTGTGCACAAATAAGACGATGAGAGGAGGATTTCAATCTGGGCGCTCTAAGGAATCGACACGTCCTTTTAAAAATGTTCTAATAGTCTGTACTAAGGGGAAAATACCTGACTGGAAATCAAGTGCACACAGGGATTCACAATCTGTGTGTGCAGACAGTCCAAGTATGTGCACAAAGTTTGAATGCTCACATTCACATCAGTGAAAATTCAGTTTACTGTATAATGCTCAACCTCACTTTTCACTGCCTAAGTAGGTCAATTTCAAAATGAACAAAACAAGCAAGAATTTCAACATTCAGAGTGTAGCAGCAATGCAGCAGTAAAGTACCCGAGTGGAGATTCAGCAAGAAACATATATTTCGACTCCAGTAGTATGTGACAATGCTAGCATATGTTAAGAGGGTAGAGTGAAAATTTGGGCCTAAAACTAATGGGGCTGAAATCCTGTGGGGTTCCACTGGTCTACTGCCATTTGTGCCATTTTCTTGGGAATTCCACTGATTTTTCCCTGCACCCCTGCAGAATGTCACCCCCAAAGTCTACTATACCTCCAAAACATGGAACCGCAGTTTGAAGACCATCTATTTAATTATAAGAAGATACTTGGAACAGTGTCAGGGTGGTGCAAGTACAAACATCCAGCACCCATCTTAAAAGAGGCTGGTTTGACACTTGGCTGATTGCAGTGAATATGAAGAAAATAAATGTTTTTTCTTAAAAAAGGCTAAAATTTCCTTGGGGTTCTGCTGGTCTCTCACCAGAGTCACTGCAGGACACCAAAGGAACTACTGCAGAACTAGAGCCCAAATACTCTTACATTACACTTAAATCTTTGGGGACTAGAATCTTAGATTCATTTGTATGCGTGCAGTCACTTTGTAACAGCCATTAAAATGCATGAAGCATTAGGGATCTGAGTTTGGTATCCACATGTTGGTTTTGATTCACTTCGGTTTTGAGGCTCCTGGGGGAAATTTCACAAACATGTAAATGCTAAAACGTGCGTACATTTCTACAGGCTGTTAGTCCTATAGAAAACAATATATCAGGCCACCTGTCCTTCCCTAACACTTTCTCAGTCACACCAAGCGTTTTAGTTCCATGATCATTTACAAAAAATAATGTATGATTTATTTTACTACAGTTTGATGGAGGAGAAAAACTATCATATGATTTCACATACTTTTAGTTCCTATATCCCTGCCATCTTTGCTTCATTTAAAATCAAACTCTCAAAATGAGTCTAACAGATTACCAGTGGCAAGGCACTTACATTGTTCCACTTAAGGGAAATCCAGTATCTTGGAAGATAGACCATAATTAACTTGCTTATTCCAGTGCTAGATCTTCTGCAATGCCTCAGCCACAGGACAACAATTTACTATTCTGGATACATTGTAAGGGGTCGTTTTAACGAGCTTGTGGTGTGCGAGATCGGTTTTTGATTTCACACTGCTCGTGAGCGGTTCCGAAGCGCTCCCCCCTCACCGGTTCTAGACACTGGGCTTATTGCCAGACCACCTTGATGTGTTGGCCCAACTTGTGACTCGGAAGACAAATGGATCAGGTGAGACAAGGTAAGTTTTAAATCAAAGGTATCTTTATTTTTAAGGAGAATAAAACATAGAGAATGAAGAAACAATGCAGACAAAAATCATGAACACGCCTCTCAATGGGAACTAAAATTTAACACACAAGAGTTACTTTGACTATCATAATACATCAATTCTAGATCAGCGATATAATAAAACGGGGGTGGAGAAAGCGCACGGCACAACGAAGGATGAATAACACTCCCGAATTACAAAGCCCTTAATATTAAAAACCCTCCCGTCTAAAGTATACCTCAACTAGATCAGCTAGGTGGAGTTGGGCCTCTATGCTCACCAGGGTTTTTAAAACTGTCCTTGACCTTGGTGCTCCTGTATCGTCCGGGATCTCCAATCTTCCTTATGGGACCGGCTCCTGAACCTGCTCTCCTGCTCGAACTTGTAGGCCCTCCGTGCTCCTCGAACCGTAATCGAACCTCTCCACTCGCTCTGCCTTTGACCTCGTGTCTGTGTGAAACTGTGTTGTTTTTTTTTAATGTCTCCTTTCCCCCAACAGTTATACTGTTTTCTTGCCCTTATCTTGGCGCCAAATCAGGGGGTTTCTTTTGTTAAAGTAATGGGCAGGCTGCTTTGACAAAAGCGGGTACTTTATTTTAATGTCTTGTAAATGAAACTAATGGGATCTGTCCTGTGTCCCTCTGAGTTTGGTACAGATAATAGGTTTTGTCTGTGCTCTGCGATTTCAGAGATGGGTTTGCGTTTTGCTAGCAATTAACACACCTTGAGGTGTAAATACTTTTGTTTTGACTTCGTTACTACTGTAACCATTTTACCATATCAATTGCAGTCAGTTCTGGAATCTTCTAATCGGTGGTGACTCAGGTTTCTTTAAGATACTGCAGTGGTATGTCCTTCTGAAATGAGTCATGTGATCTGCCAACTCCATCTTGTGTTCATAAAATGTGGCCATTTCAGGGGTTTTACAATGTAGACTGTATTTTCCTGGATTTTTGCAAATCCTACAACATCGAGTGTGAGAAATCGAAGAAGTGAGGTTAGGACTGAGGCACTCAGTGAGAACTCTGCGCTACATCTGGAATGTGAGATATGCAAGCCAACAGTGTGCGATGTGCTGCCATTATGTTCGACTGTTCAAAGATGCTCCATTCCTCAGTACTGTCATCCCTTCCCTTGATGAGCACTGATACACCCACAAACATCACTAGCAATGAATTTCCAAATTTGAAGATGCAAATGTCATCTGGTGGTTCCACATCGATACAATTTAAGGATCTCTTGAGGAGAAATCAGATCATCTCAGTTCCCATTAACTAAACCCTTGAAAGGAATTCATTTACCACTTGTAAGATGTTGAAAGTTGCCTTTTCAAGATGAATTACTTTTATTGGTTTAAAGAAAAATCATTCTTGTAAAAGCTGTACATATCCTGCAGATAAAGAAAGCCTAAACAGCTGCTTCTCATTCATTTTCAAATAATTTCTACAAATTATAAACAGGCATAATTAGATAAGATTGGAAGTTAACCCTTTTGAGATTTTGGGGTAGAGTTTCTGCTTTGGGCGCAATCGGGAAATTGCACCCAAAATGCACTCAACATGGCACTGGTTAGGTTACAGTTTGAGTTTTCAATAAAAATCATTTGCATAATCACAAATGTAAAATCTTCAATGAACCAGCGTAATAGAACATAATCGTTTTTTTATTTTCTTTCCATTAAAAAGTATTCTTTGATGTATTTAAGAGTGGTAACCTGGCGCAGTTTTATTAATACAGCTGAAAATGGGTTAATCATAAAACATAAGCTTTTTTGTAAGTGTCCAACCCTCCACCTGTGAGTGACCTGATTTAAAATCACTGAAAATGACTTTAAAAAAATATACTGAACCATTTACTAGTTTCATTGGAGTAGACTAGTCAGTTTCTGAGTAAATGAAGTATTTTTTTTAATATGAAACTACTTTTAAAACATGCCTTTTAGTGCCTGTGTGCCTAACAACAACAACTTGTACTTATATAGAGCCTTTAACGTAGTAAAACGTCCCAAGGTGCTTCACAGGAGTATTATAAGACAAAACATTTGATACCGAGCCACATAAGGAGTAATGAGGACAGGTGACCAAAAGCTTGTCAAAGAGGTAGGTTTTAAGGAACATCTTAAAGGAGAAAAGAGAGGTGGAGAGGTTTAGGCAGGGAATTCCAGAGCTTAGGGCCTAGGCAACAGAAGGCACGGCCACCAATGGTTGAGCGATTATAATCAGGGATCCTCAAGAGGGCAAAATTAGAGGAGCGCAGATATCTCGGGTGGTTATGGGACTAAAGAAGATTACAGAGATAGGGAGGGGTGAAGCCATGGAGGGATTTGAAAACAAGGATGAGAATTTTGAAATCGAGGCGTTGCTTAACCGGGAGCCAATGTAGGTCAACGAGCACAGGAGTGATGGGTGAATGGGATTTGGTGTAAATGATCCCATGGCATTACTCGAAGAAGAACAGGGGAGATCTGCTGATCTTCTGAAAAACATTTATCCATTAGTCAACACTTCCAAAAACAGATTAACTGGTCATTTATATGATTGCTGTTTGTAGGACAGTGATTATTCTTCAAAAGCATTGGCTATTAAGCGCATTGGGACAACCTTCATATGACGCTGTGTAATGGAGAGCCCAAAGAGTTCTGTTATGGTGGGAATACCTTCAGCCATTTAGTTGGATACACAGATTTTTTCAGCCCACACAGTTTTTGCCTTTTCTTTAATGATACATCTTTAAAGTGATTATTTGATTTTAACAGAAACAGTAACATCTTGATATGTTTACACAAATAGAGCTACAGGCAACAGCAATACTGTAGTAACAAAATGTGAGTTTATAGAATGTAGTTCTCACAATTAGTATAATTCAGGTCTGAATTTTTCATCAGTAATGCTTTTATTTTTGGTCACATTCTGAAAGATTTGAAATGGTCTCACTCTGAGTTCTTACTCTGCAGTTGTAGCATCCATCTTATTTCCTCAAACCTTCAAGATGATATGTGTCAGAGAGCAGTAGAAAGGATGGCGGACCCAAGTCAATCTTATTTCTTTGTGGTTTCTTTATAACACAGTACTCCTTTGATAAGTGTATAACAACTGGTTTTTTTATGCTGTTTGATCCACTCATCTGAGGTATACAGTTAAAGAGATTAGAAGTCTTGCATTTACATTTGTTTGGCTCTGTTGGTGAATAATGAAGTGTTGAACTGACCCATTTTGACAAACAGTTGATACATCCGGAATTCCAAAGGGAAGAACGTATGCTCTTAATCTGTTTAAGGCCCTTCTTATATTGCCTGCATTGGAAGTGGTTCTGTAATTGTGCCAGCTCCCTTGGTGTTGAATCTGCCCATTTACATTGCAGGTGGAATTGGGCAACAATGGAACAACTGTAACTTCAAACCAAGTGTGCATGTGCAACACTGTGAGTTGAAAGAGGAAAGGTGTACCTCGTATGTGTGAACTGCAGAACTATACAGTTAAACTGGACAACTTATCTCTTCCATAACCACAACTGAGCTCCACTGTGATACACTTTCAAGGATGGCATGAGATATTCTGATGCTATCTTTTCTTCACGCTACCTTGTTAATGGGGGCAATCGCCCTACACACGCGCACTGCAAGAGCAACGTTGTTCTCAACTCATGGGTCGGGCTGATCAGATGGTTACTAAAAATAAATTATTACATTTCAGCCCATCTATTGCTAACTGGCTAAATCTCGGTGCAATAGAGCCAAAATGTTGCGTATCAACTACAAAGACATGCCTTAAATAATGGGAGAGGGACCAAGGGGAGGTGCCGCACGCCGGCTTTTAAATGGAAAAGATTGCGCATGCGCGATAATTTGAATAGGCTGCGCAGCCTGTTAGAGGGGCCACTCACCCCCTAAAAATTAGTGGGAACATTGGTGGAAACCCTTTCTTTTAACCAAGGTTTAGATGAACTTGACTTCAAATTGGTAGAACTAGTCTGATTGTATACAAATCTAGTTGCCAGTATTTTATCCAACCTGACCCAATGAAGTTCTCAATTACCTTATAAAATGTTGCTGTGTTTTGAACTTGATGAACAGGGTGGTACTTAGAACATTTGCTCTGAAACCAAGAACATTCCATTCCATTGCCTTGCCATGGTACCTCTATATAATATTCTGGGCCGACTAAAAATGCTGTAAAAGGTGCTAGAATGCGTTTATCTTCATTTTACTCTACCACCTTGCAGTTTTAGATTGAAGGAGAGTTGCACACATTCTCAATAGTGTAGGGGAAAGAATCTCCAAAAGCTGCCATGAAATTATATTTCAGACACAATGTCAAGCTTACTTGTAATAAATTGACAGAAGTAGGGAGACTGGTTTAATAGTGTGTTTAGTCATTTTACTGGGCTGCATTTCTCTGATTAACATAGAGTGCCCTTTTTAAAGTTTAGTTTGTGAAGTTGCTGCATATTGTAATTGTCGGATTCAGAGATACTCAGAGATCTGTCTATCAGACAGGCTCTGCAGAGGCAGCTTCACATAATCCCTTTTTAATAGCATATAGGAAAGGAATTTATTTAATCAGCTGGTGAAAAACATCCTTTGCTGGCTTGCAAGCGTCAGCTGATACTTCTCAAAATAGAGCAAACTTCCACAGCTCCAGCGTCCCCTTTGGTCAGCATTCAAAAAACAATTATCATTGCTTGCTATTTTCCAGCCTTTAACTGCCTCTGCTTTTACAGTCACTTCTCTCCGCATTTCACTCCTGCAGCTATGGGTGGTGGTAAACAGGCAGCTGACGTCTGTCTGCTGCATTTAATGCAGATGCCACCCTGCAGGCCAGCTGGCATGAGACACGAGCAGGGGGGCTTCCTTGGACTCCACTACACTTGATGTTGCTCTGAGTTCTATTCTGTTTGTTAGGGCTGCGATCCTTTCTGCAGCTTGACATATTAAGGTGCCCAATGAGCAAGGCTTTACTTGTCATACCATCAGAACTGGATAACAAACTGAAAATTGAATGTTTACATCACTGTAGAGGCCTGGCTGCAGTATTGGCCGACTGAACATGCATCTATTTCTCAGAATTTAAAAAAAAATGAATTCACAGGATGTGGGTGATGCTGGCAAGGCCAGCCTTTATTGCCCATCCCTAATTTCTCTTGAGAAGGTGGTGGTGAGCCACCTTCTTGAACCGCTGCAGTCCATGTGGTGAAGGTACTCCCACAGTGCTGTGAGGGAGAGAGTTCCAGGCTTTTAACCCAGTGACGATGAAGGATCAGCGATATATTTCCAAGTCAGGATGGTGTGTGACTTGGAGGGGAACTTGGAGGTGATGGTGTTCCCATGCATCTGCTGCTCTTGTCCTTCTAGGTGGTAAAGTTTGCGGGTTTGGGAGGTGCTGCCAAAGAAGCCTTGGCGAGATGCTGCAGTGCATCTTTAGATGGTACACACTGCAGCCATGGTGCGCTGGTGGTGGAGGGAGTGAATGTTTAAGGTGGTGGATGGGATGACAATCAAGCGGGCTGCTTTGTCCTGGATGGTGTTGAGCTGCTTGAGTGTTGTTAGAGCTGCACTCATCCAGGCAAGTGGAGAGTATTCTATCACACTCCTAACTTGTGCCTTGTAGATGGTGGAAAGGCATTGAGGAGCCACAGAATACCCAGCCTCTGACCTGCTCTTGTAGCCACAGTATTTATGTGGCTGCTCAAGTTAAGTTTCTGGTCAATGGTGACCCCCATGATGTTGCTGGTGGGGGATTCGGCGATGGCTATGCCATTGAATGTCAAGGGGCGGTGGTTAGAATTTCTCTTGTTGGAGATAGTCATTGCCTGGCACTTGTGTGGTGCCAAAGTTACTTGCCACTTAGCCCAAGCCTGAATGTCATCCAGGTCTTGCTGCATGCGGGCACGGATGGCTTCGTTATCTGAGGAGTTGCAACTGGAACTGAACTCTGTGCAATCATCAGCCAACATCTTCACTTCTGACCTTATGATGGAAGGAAGGTCATTGATGAAGCAGCTGAAGATGGTTGGGCCTAGGACACTGCCCTGAGCAACTCCTACAGCAATGTCCTGGAGCTGAGATGATTGGCCTCCAACAACCACAACCATGTGACTCCAGCCAGTGGAGAGTTTTCCCCCTGATTCCAATTGACTTCAATTTTACTAGGGCTCCTTGATGCCACACTTGGTCAAATGCTGCCATGATGTCAAGGGCAGTCACTCTCACCTCACCTCTGGAATTCAGCTCTTTTGTCCATGTTTGGACCAAGGCTGTAATAAGGTCTGGAGCTAAGTGGTCCTGGCAGAACCCAAACTGAGCATCGGTGAACAGGTTATTGGTGAGAAAGTGCCACTTGACAACACTGTCGACGACATCATCCATCACTTTGCTGATGATTGAGAGTAGACTGATGGGGCGGTAACTGGCCGGATTGGATTTGTTTTGTTTTTTGTGAACAGGACATACCTGAGCAATTTTCCACTTTGTCAGGTAGATGCCAGTGTTGTAGCTGTACTGGAACAGCTTGACTAGAGGCCCAGTTCGTTCTGGAGCACAAGTCTTCAGCACTACGGCCAGGATGATGTCAGGGCCTGTAGCCTTTATTTTATTCAGTGTGCTCAGCCGTTTCTTGATATCACAAGGTTGAAGTTAGAATTCATAATGTAAGCCAAGTGTGAACCCTTGTGCTTCTGAGGAAAACAATGTCTAATTTAAAGAGCAACTGCTGGGATAAGTTAGGGTTGAAGCCAATAAACTGGTGAGTTCTTTAATTTCAGAAGATCTTTATATAACATTTTTGGTTAGAATCATCCTCAAGTTGAATGATGATGGTGGTATAGAATGGAACATTTTTTTTAAACCCAGTATCAATATTGAGCATTCCCAGGTGAGCTACAGCAAGAGTAAGAGACAGAGTAAAGCTCCGCTTTTACTGCCTCATCAATTTGCATTAGCCCCAATTTACTCCAACCAGTCTGAATTGCTCCACTTCCTAGACTGACCTTCTCATGGTCTGCAGTAAGACCATCTATTTAGTGCCAGTGTTGAGCGGATTTCTTTCCTATTTATTTGTGCCTGTTGAAGCTGGGTTGAGATTGTCCAGTCTCATTTCACACAGGACCTCTACAGACAGCAGAGCGAGGAGACTTTCATCCCATCAATGTGTTGAGATTTTACTCCACAATGCCAAAGATTAATGGATTTAACCAATTAGTCCTCTAAACCCAGTAAGATTTACCCATCTCTCCATGTTTTCATCAATCACCAAGAAAAAAAGGATTACTGTTCAGAACATGCAAGAGTACAATGACAAATTTTAAAGCTACGAATGATCACAACAAATATTCATGCACAGACAAACATACACAAGTAAGAGAAACTGATGCAGAATAAAATGCTTCAGGATTGTGCAGTTTGTAAATTCTTTGAATGTGGAGAAATCAGAAAGTAAGGCTCGTCCTATCCATGGAAAATTGATAGTTACTGGAGTGAGGTTTTATCTAAGTGAACATAAATTTATATATGTTACATTAGCTTGTCTGTATTCTGTTTTCAAATTGATTTTCTTTTCTTCTAAATACTTTCTGCCTGTTGAAAACAATTTCCCACCTATTAGACAAGCAGGAGAGAGTTTAATCCCACTTTCGGAACGCTGCCGTGTGTTATACTTGAAAACACAGGACAATTTATCTGGAGAGTTACAGCCACCAAAATTCAGCTGAAAGGTAGTAATTAGGATTTGATGGTATGTTCTCAGTGGATCTGAAATACACAGATGGAAACCCCATTTACTCTTACCCATTACAAGATTTCAGCCTTGGCTTGTCTCTCTGTGACTGTACTGATTGGATAGGAACACACTGGTAGAAAGTACCATCTATTGTGAAAGCACAATAATAATTAAACAACACTGGGATGCATTCAGAATGAAGTGCCAGCGATCTGCTATAACGGCATTTTTATGACATATTTCTCTAATGCCAAAAAGAAAAAATCATTTTTTGCCAGCAAAAATTGATTTTTTTTCTTACAGTATAAAAACACCCATCACATTTTTCTTTTCTCATCCTTCATATTGTGTGGTTTTACTGGTCTATTTTGTATTGGTCAACTAATAAACTAGGATGACAGTTTAAAGGCAAATAGTATTTCACCTGACCATGTGTCATCTTTGTTGAATAGGCTGTACCAGGATTTCTAGTTAATTTAGTTCATTCTGGGACATCTTTGGTGATCTATGCCATGGAATAAGCTGGTAAATGACTCACCACTAATTGTGTGGCATCAAGGAGCCCTAGTAAAATTGAAGTCAATGGGAATCAGGGGAAAACTCTTCACTGGCTGGAGTCATACCCAGCACAAAGGAAAATGGTTGTGGTTGATGGAGGCCAATCATCACAGGGAATTCCTCAGGGCAGTGTCCTCGTCCCAACCATCTTCAGCTACTTCATCATTGACTTTCCCTCCATCATAAGGTCAGAAGTGGGGATGCTTGCTGATGATTACACATTGTTCAGTTCCGTTTGCAACTCCTCAGATAATGAAGCAGTTCATGCCCACATGCAGCAAGACCTGGACAACATCTAGGCTTGGGATTGATAAGTGGCGAGTAACATTTGTACCACACAAGTACCAGGCAATGACTATCTCCAATAAGCAAGAGTCTAACCACTGCCCCTTGACATTCAACGGCATTACCATCGCTGAATCCCCCACCATCAACATCCTGGGGGTCACCATTGACCAGAAACTGGACCAGCTACATAAATACTGTGGCAACAAGAGCAGGTCAGAGACTGGGTATTCTGCAGCGAGTGTCTCACCTCCTGACTCCTGAAAGCCTTTCCATCATCTACAAGGCACAAGTCAGGAGTGTGATGGAGTACTCTCCACTTGCCTGGATGAGTGCAGCTCCAATAACACTCAAGAAGCTCAACACTATCCAAGACAAAGCAGCCTGCTTGATTGGCACCCCATCCACCACCTTAAACATTCACTTGCTCCACCACCGGCACACCGTGGCTGCAGTGTGTACCATCTACAAGATGCACTGCAGCAACTTGCATAGCTGCATGACAAATATTACACATAAACCAGTGACTTTCAGACTAATGCAACTAAAATATTTATTTATAAGTAAATAGTGATATGAAGCACAAAAATTAAGCAAACACCAAGTACAAGATCTATAGAAAGAGGCATACAAGCAAAAATGCATAATGGAGTTAATTATGCTATTTAGTAATCTCTTTGGATGGAATATGAATCTCTCTCTAGTTTTGGTAGCTCTGGTTACTGGCACCCCACATTAAACACTCATTCCCTCCACCACCGTGGCTGCAGTGTGTACCATCTACAAGATGCACTGCAGCAACTCGCCAAGGCTTCTTTGACAGCACCTCCCAAACTCGTGACCTCTACCACCTAGAAGGACAGGGCAGCAGGCGCATTGGAACATTATCACCTGCAAGTTCCCCTCCAAGTTACACACCATCCTGACTTGGAAATTTATTGCCGTTCCTTCATTGTTCCTGGGTCCAAATCTTGGAACTCCCTCCCTAACAGCAGTGTGGGAGTACCTTCACCACAAGAACTGCAGCAGTTCAAGAAGGCGGCTCACCACCAAAAGCAATTAGGGATGGCCAATAAATGCTGGCCTTGCCAGCGACACCCACATCCCTGGAACAAATTTTTTAAAAAAGAGTCTTGTCCCACCGCAATAAGTGGAGCACATCAATTCTTTTCTGAAATGGGTTATCAAGGTTCTTAAAGGGACGGTATCTTCATGAAAATATGTTTGCAAAAAATTGTAACTCAATTATGAAAATTATATTGAAATGCACAATTGCACCACTTGTACAAGAAGTGATGCTGATAAAATGCCACATAGCTCTTCTCTCACATTAAACCAAAAAGAGATCTATCAAACAATTTTTTATAAAGACAATTCCTCTTTAACTCTAGCATTGCTTTTTTTGACAGGTAGCACAACTGACTGTTCGACTGATTGTGCTGTATGCACTAAAGGAGTCCAATATTGTACACATAATTACTGCATTTTGTTTTTTAGTCAGCTGTTGTCCTATAATAATACATGTACTTGTATGTAGTACTACAGCATGTAGAGTGAATTGAAATAATACTAGTATTGAAATAATACCAGTACTGTGTGCAATAAAACAGTGTTAAAAAAATTAAACATTGAACATTTGCAAAGTCTGAAAGTTAAGAACATTGTAGGCATGTGCACACCCTCTAATCCCAAGTTGTTTGTATTTTGGAGATTCTACTATAGTAACCATTCTGAAATTCTTTGGGCTCATGCCTGCATTAAAGTGCTGTGTTTACTAATACGTACTTCAATCTGGACTTCAGTACTTACTGGTTTTACAGAGTTCCCTCAAGATATAAACAGGAAAACTGTAACCATGGTAAAAATGTCAACAGTGGAGCTAAAACTATGCAGTCAACGTTATAGGACACATTGAAGGAGAGCATTGTTTCACTTGGAGTATCATGTGCTGTCTCTATTGAAAGATCCGATGCCTAGACTTACCTAGCCTGCATCCAGTTAATTTGCTACAGTCTCACAAGCTGCTTGAAATGCTTTTTATATAATTGATTTATGAATCCAACCCTTAAAGCAACATGGTCTCAAACAGTTATTTCTTTATAAAGATTACAATTCAAGACGCTCACCTTTGTCTTGTTCCTGATACTGTACATCATTCCCCATGAGATTAAGATTTCTTCTAGAGGCCTCTATTTCCAAATACAGGCAATGTTGATCTTGTGACAATAGATCTTTGATTGCAGAGCCATCAATTTATGTCATATGATCATAATCAATCAGATTTATAAGCAAATACACAATTGGGCAAATTTTAAACACGTTTCATTAGTTCTGAGATCTCTAAAAGGCTAATTCTACTCATGGGACAGTGCAACTTTCTGTACTGGAGCAGCCTCACATCTTCCATGTTGTCCATCAGCTGAAAGATGATGTGAATAACAACAACAACTTGTATTTATATAGCGCCTTTAACGTAGTAAAACATCCCAAGGCGCTTCATAGGAGTATTATAAGACAAAAAATTTGACACCGAGCCACATAAGGAGAAATTTAGGGCAGGTGACCAAAAGCTTGGTCAAAGAGGTAGGTTTTAAGGCGTGTCTTAAAGGAGGAAAGAGAGGTAGAGAGGTGGAGAGGTTTAAGCAGGGAATGCCAGAGCTTAGGGCTTTGGCAACAGAAGGCACGGCCACCAATGGTTGAGCGATTAAAATCAGGGATGCTCAAGACGGCAGAATTAGAGGAGCGCAGATATCTCGGGGTTGTGGGGCCGAAGGAGATTACAGAGATAGAGAGGGGTGAGGCCATGGAGGGAATTGAAAACAAGGATGAGAATTTTGAAATTGAGGCGTTGCTTAACCGGGAGCCAATGTAGGTCAGCGAGCACAGGGGTGATGGGTAAACGGGACTTGGTGCGAGTCAGGACATGAGCAGCCATCTTTTGGATGACCTCAAGTTTACGTAGGGTAGAATGTGGGAGGCCAGCCAGGAGTACATTGGAATAGTCAAGTCTAGAGGTAACAAAGGCATGGATGAAGGTTTCAGCAGCAGATGAGCTGAGGCAAGGGCGGAGAAGGGCGATGTTATGGAGGTGGAAATAGGCGGCCTTAGCTATGCTGTGGATATGTGGTCGGAAGCTCATTTCAAGGTCAACTATGACACCCAAGGTTGCGAACAGTGTGGTTCAGCCTCAGACAGATATTAGGGAGAGGGATGGAGTCAGTGTCCAGGGAACAGAGTTATGGCGGGAACCGAAAACAATGCTTCGGTCTTCCCAATATTTAATTGGAGAAAATTTCTGCTCATCCAGAACTGGATGCAGTCTGACAATTAAGAGAATGTGGAGGGGTCGAGAGAAGTGGTAGTGAGGTAGAGCTGGGAGTCATCAGCGTACATCTGGAAACTGACGCTGTGTTTTTGGATGATATCGCCAAGGGGCAACATGTAGATTAGCAATAGGAGGGGGCCAAGGATGGATCCTTGGGGGACACCAGAGGTAGCGATGCGGGAGCGGGAAGAGAAGCCGTTGCAGGTAATTCTCTGGCTACGATTAGATAGATAAGAATGGAACCAGGCGAGTGCAGTCCCACCCAACTGGATGACGGTGGAGAGGCGTTGGAGAAGGATGGAGTAGTCAACCGAGTCAAAGGCTACAGACAAGTCAAGAAGGATGAGGAGGGATAATTTACCTTTGTCACTGTCACAAAGAATATCATTTGTGACTTTGATGAGGGTCGTTTCGGTACTGTGGCAAGGGCGGAAACCTGATTAGAGAGATTCAAACATGGAGTTGCGGGAAAGATGGGCACGGATTTGGGAGGCGATAACACGTTCAAGGACTAAAATGAATAGCAACTGTCTTCAAACTGAGGCATGGAGCTGAATGTTAGGAACTAAATAATGCTATTTCCTAATACTTTAGAAGCCCCATAGACCAATTAATATGTTTCTCTGTGTTTGCTTTTCTGCAGGGAGCAATTACTTGTATTTAATAGGAACGATTGATGTTCCGATTTGACATCACAAAAGGTTAAAATGTGTCCAAACTATATAGCCCATCACGATGATAAAATATAAGGGTTGATGCATATTTGATATCTGACCCTAGGGGCTCGATTTTGCCAGGCCCGAGGAGGCTGGATTGGAGGCATGTGACGTGTTAAAATTGCAAAGAATGGCCTGCTCCCGCTTCCATCCTGCCTCCGAGCAATTTTCCCAGGATCGGGGTTTCATATCCCGTTTCCAACCCGCCTCCAAGAGGCGGGATAGGCCCTTAAGGCCCTTAACAACCACTTAATTGCCTCTATAATCCAATTTTGAGAGGCCTTTCTGATTTTTAGACATTTCCCCCATCCTACATGCCTCCTCTGGAACACGCCAGGTAATTCTGGCGGCCTCACAAGTGGATTGCTTAGTAACAGCTGCAGCTCCACCATTAAAAAGGAGTTTTCAGCAATCATCATTTGCAGGCGGCAGAACTTTGTTGTCTCAGGTCTGGGGGAACGTTTAGCTGCCTACTCATTGTTGTGGAAGTTTGGAGCCTGAGACCCATCTCCAGTGTGACATCCTGGGAAACCCCTCTCCCCACCTTGACTGAGCGCTCCCTCAACTGAGGTATATACCAGAAGCATGGGAACCAGTTATTTCCTTTCCTCCTGGACATCAGATTCGGACGAAGACCAGCCGCGGCAGCAGCAGAACCCTGAACAACAGCAGCACCAACAGCAGGAGCGCCAAGCTGCTGCTCACCCACCTGAAACTGCACAGGCCAGAAGGCGCCAGAGCACGACCACATTGCTGCCCGGGATGCAAGGGATGCACTCATGTTGGCCAGATTTGCTTAGCCTGCACAATCAAACACTTTTGTCTCGCACCTTACCAGAGCATCGACAATGGACAAGAACCTGCGGATTCCTATCACTCTGACCACCATACTGACAATTGCAAGTCGCCCTAAGCCGTCAATGTGAAAGTCCCATTTGCGAAATGACACAGGCCACAACTTCAACAGTTTGCCATCAAATCTGTTTATGATACCATGACGAGGATGGCTGGTCCGAATACGGTACATCACAGCACCCAAGTGACTACCCTTGTGACTACTTGTGCTTTATCTTCCTCTTATGCTTGCTCCTACATGGTGCTTCCCCTGTGGCTTCAGCAGATGTGGAGGCCCCTTGCTCACTTTCTTGCTGTTCCTGTCTCGATGCCTTTGGCGGGAGTCCTCTGAGGTGGCGAACCTGTGCGGGCTCGCCAACAGTCTGCTGCTCCTGCGGTTGTGCAAGGGCTGAGAAGCCCATCTCAGTTGGGTGGGGGCTCTGACGGAGGGCTTTGCAGTGGCATGGTCGTGTGAGAGTTTGGAGAAGAGCCCCCACTTCCTTGTTGTCTGCCACCAACATCTCTCTCATGGGTCAGCCCCACTTCAGAGCTGGCAAGTGGCTTGACAGCACCTTGCTGTACTTCAGGGGGGCCATGAGGACCTGTTTCTGCACTGGAAGTCTTACTCCAGAGGACTTGCATGAAGGTCTGGTTTCTATGCTCAGTAGCTGGCCATTGCTCCTCAAGAGATATCAGTCTATTCCGAACAATGACCATGTTTTCAAGACCCATGCGACTAAGCTCCTCCATGGCCGTAGCCATCCTCTCCTCTACCGTAGCCATCCTCTCCTCTATGGTAACCAGCCTTACCACAGAGTTAGCCATCCTTTTCATGGAGGTTGCCATCCTTTCCACGGTGATGCGTTCATGCGCCAATGCCTCCACAAAGGCTCTGCTCATGTTCGCGATGGACTCCTCCATTCGCTCCACACTCGCAGCGACCCTGGAGACAAAACCTGCCAGAGACTCCTGCACCTGTTCCTGGAGTTCCAGCACCGTTCTCCTTCTGGATGGACCCGGAGGCATAGGGTCGACATGTAGCTGAACCGAGCTGGCAGAGTCCTGCGCCCTCCACTGCTGTCCCTGTCTCTACCATCTGCTGATGCTCACTTGTGAGCTGTGATACACCAGGTGCCAACACTACTCTATCTCGCGAAGGTCCCACCGAGGTGTGAGTGTCTGTGCTGGTGCTGGGTGCGCTGAATTCTGATGACGCTGCGCCCTCAGAGGTTGCAGCTTCCTCTGAGGAGTCTGGAAGCTCAGGCTCTTCCTCCTGAACAGTGGGGACGGGGGCTTTCGATGGTCCTGTGGGGGAGTAAAGGAAAGAGTTAGAGATGTGAGGTCAAGGTTACATGCACTTTGAATAGTGAATAAGTCAATCTGTTAGAGCATCAGATTCATTATCAGTGACTCATGCAATGTCAATGAGAGAGATGCCAAACTATTCTGTCACCATCTTGCTATGATGTGCCCATCTGTCCGTCCCCCACTTGGGAGTCCTCCTCGATCCCGGCGAATTCCAGGGCTGCCTCCTCCCAGGCGGTGTGGGTGGCCCTCCTCCTGTCATGGCTCTTTCCCTCTTATTGTGGGTCTGTGGCGACACGCCACCATTGGACATAATCCGCTCATGGCAGCACGGACAGTTTACGCAGGCGCACTGCCGGCAGCAGCCGCCCCCAGCCGGGGGCCCTTTCCTCCGGCAACTTGTTTCCCACAGGGACAGGCTGCCGGGAGCACTTCCTGTCTGGGGAGTATTTAAGTGGTTGCGCGGGCTTTTCAAGCTCTCTCTTTGCCATGATGTAGATTAAAGCAGTTGCGTTTCACCAACTCTGGTCTCGACTCCCACGTTTGCCGCGGTATCTCAACACTGGTGACCCCGATGCTCAGGACGAATCCTAAGCTAGCATGGCGGATACAAACGCAGTCACGGTTAAACTACTGGACTTTTGGGAGAACCTGGCCGAGGCCTGGTTCGTTCAAGCCGAGTCCAGATTCCGGCTGAGAAGCATTACAGTCGACGCCACGAAGTACGACTACCTCGTCGCCTCGCTCACCTACGCCACAGTTCCCAAGGTTTGGGCAGCGCTGCAGGATCCACCAGTGGAAGGCAAGTACGAACATCTGAAGGCCGCGCTTCTTAAAAAATTTCAGGCGCCCTCTTACCAGCGCAACTGCCAACTCCTCGACCTCCCAGGCCTTGGTGACGCTTCACCGTCGGACCTGCTTTCCCACATGCTGTCCCTCTCGGACGACAAAAACCCCGGCGCCCTCTTTCGCACGCTTTTCATTCGGCAGCTCCCCGCCAGCATCCGCCCGCTCATTGTGGAGTCTGGCTCCACGGACCTGAATGAGATAGCCGAAAAGGCCGACCGGCTGCTCTCCGCGCAGACCGCCCGCGACGTCGCGCCCGACCTCACGGCAACGACCACGCGGTCTCCCCGGCCCACTAGGCCCGACCGTCCTCCACTCCGGGTCACTGCTACAACTCACCCGTTTTGGCACTAGGGCCCAACGCTGCACGCCACCGTGCACTTTCAAACCCCCCCCGCACCGGCCCCCACGATGGCCGTGGGGCAAAAGGGGCCCCTAATGTATGTCACCGACGACAGCACAAACCGCCGATTTCTGTGCGACACAGGAGCCCAGCACAGCATCACCCCCGCCTCCGCCCTCGAAATCCAATGCGGCGCACGGGGTATCACGCTGGCCGCAGCCAATGGCTCTGACATCCGCACATACGGCACCCGCATGGTCACGCTCGACCTTGCAGGCCGCCGCTACCGCTGGGAGTTCCTCACAGCCAAGGTCCTCTGCCCACTCCTCGGCGCCGACTTCCTACGCGCCCACGGCCTCCTTGTCGACATTCCGAGGCACTGCCTCGTCGACATCAACACTATGGCCCCCATCCCTGGCGCATTCACCCCGGCCCGTTCGGCCGGCCTGACAACCTACTGCCTCGCCAGAGCCACGGACGACTACTCGGCACTTCTAGCCGAGTTTCCCGCCCTCACCAACCCGACCTTTTCGGCCAAAGCCGCCAAACACGGTGTGGAGCACTATATCCCCACCACCGGCCCCCCGGTCTCTGCCCACGCCCGCAGACTCAACCCGGCCAAGCTGGAAATCGCGCGGGCCGAGTTCACCACCATGGAGCAACTCGGCATCACCCGCCGCTCCAGCAGCCCTTGGGCCTCGCCCCTCCACATCGCCCCCAAGCCCGGCGGAGGCTGGCGCCCCTGCGGGGACTACCGCCGCCTCAACGACGCCACCACCCCCGACCGATACCCGGTGCCGCACATCCAGGACTTCTCGGCCCGACTGGCCAGACGAACCGTCTTTTCCAAGGTCGATCTGGTGCGCGGTTACCACCAAGTCACCGTACACCCCGCGGACATCCCCAAAACGGCCGTCATCACCCCATTTGGCCTGTTCGAGTTCCTGAGAATGCCCTTCGGCCTCAAGAATGCAGCCCAGGCTTTCCAGCGCCTTATGGACTCAGTCCTCCGGGACCTGAACTTCCTATTCGTCTATCTAGACGACATTCTCGTGGCCAGCTCCTCCCAACAGGAACACCTCGAACACCTTCGCATCCTGTTCGGGCGCCTAGTCCAACACGGGCTCATCCTCAGCCCGGCGAAGTGCCAATTCGGCCTAGCCGAGATTGATTTTCTCGGCCACCACATCACCCCTGCTGGGGCCGTCCCCCTGCCCAACAAGGTGCTGGCCGTCCAGCAATTCCCCCGCCCCAAAACCATCAAGGGCCTCCAGGAGTTCCTCGGGATGGTGAACTTCTACAACAGGTTCATCCCCAGAGCAGCAGCCCTCATGAAGCCCCTATACGACTCCCTCCGAGGTAAATCCGGCAAGATGGCCGTAGCCTGGACCACTGACACGTCAGCCGCCTTCGACGCCACCAAAAACACGCTCGCCGACGCCACCCTGCTCGCACACCCGAGGGCCGATGCCCGGGTCGCGCTCACCACCGACGCCTCCGACCACGCGGTCGGAGCCGTGTTCGAGCAGTGGGTCAATGGCGCGTGGCAGCCACTTGCCTTCTACAGCCGCCAACTGCGCCCCCCGGAGGTCAAATACTCTGCTTTCGACCGCGAGCTCCTCTTGCTCCACCTGTCGGTCTGCCATTTCAGGTTCCTCCTGGAGGGCCATCCCTTTACCGCATACGTGGACCACAAGCCGCTCACATACGCGATGGCCAAGCACACCGAACCCTGGTCCGCTAGGCAGCAACGCCAGCTCGCGGCCATGTCCGAGTTTACCATGGACATCCAGCACGTCTCCGGTAGAGACAACGTTGTCGCCGACTGCCTTTCCTGTCCCGCCATCTGCGCGAATCACCTCGCGGTCGACTACGCGCAACTAGCAGCGGCCCAGCTCACGGACCCAGACCTCCTCTCGGCGGCTACCAGCCTGCCAGGGCTACGCCTAGCCAAGGTCGCGCACGGGCCTGAAGCCACGGCAGTCACTTGCGACGTCTCACTCGGCCAACCCAGGCCGGTTGTCCCTGCAACCTGGCGCCGCCGCATCTTCGACGCGCTACACGCGCTCTCCCATCCGGGTTCCCGCGCATCCGTCAAACTCCTCTCCCAGCGCTTCGTCTGGCGCGGCCTCAGCAAAGATGTTCGGACTTGGGCCACCTCCTGCCTCGCCTGCCAACGGGCTAAGGTACAGCTGCACACAAAAGCACCCCTGGGAGACTTCGAGGTACCCAGCCGCCGCTTCGACCACGTACACGTCGACATCGTCGGTCCTCTGCCGCCATCGCAAGGCCAAACTTATCTCCTCATGATGGTCGACCGCTACACACGCTGGCCTGAGGCAGTGCCGCTGACCTCCACCACCACAGCCGACATCGCCAGGGCGTTCGTTAACACCTGGGTCGCGAGGTTCGGCGTACCGGCCGACATAACCTCCGACAGAGGCGCCCAGTTCACCTCCGAACTCTGGACGGCCACAGCACGCAACCTTGGGGTGACGCTCCACCAAACCACGGCGTACCACCCGCAGGCCAACGGGCTTTGTGAACGCTTCCACAGGTCACTCAAGGCCTCACTCCGCGCCGGCCTGCAGGACAGTACCTGGACTGACCGCCTACCGTGGGTGCTACTAGGCCTACGCACCGCGGTCAAGGAAGACCTCCAGTCCTCAGCAGCGGAGTTAGTCTACGGACAACCGCTGTGCGTACCAGGCGAATTCCTCCCGGAGGCTACCACGCCTTGGTCAGCCGAACAGCAGCGGCTCAACTCTTTCTCTTCCGCTCAACAGTTCGCCCCACTTCCGGTCAACCGACACGGCGAACTCGCACCTCACGTCCCGCCAAACTTACAGCAGGCACGCTTCGTCTTCGTGCGACACGATGCGCACCGCGGACCCCTGCGACCCCCGTACGACGGACCGTACGAGGTACTACAAACCGGGGACAAGGTCTTCAAGCTGCGACTCGGCGACAGGGTTGAAACAGTCTCCATCGACCGGCTCAAACCAGCACACACAGAACCAGGGGAACAGGTCCCCGTGGCCCGACCTCCAACTAGAGGCCGTCCCGCCAGCAAGCCAGCACAGCCGGCGGCGAACCGCCCGGCCCCACCAACTAGACCGGCGACCACTCAGAGCCGCTCCGGCATAACCATTAGACCACCGTCACGACTCGTCCACTCCTCCTAAGCGGATTCTGGGGGGAGCTCTGTGGCGACACGCCACCATTGGACATAATCCGCTCACGGCGGCACGGACAGTTTACGCAGGCGCACTGCCAGCAGCAGCCACCCGCAGCCGGGGGCCCTTTCCTCCGGCAACTTGTTTCCCACAGGGACAGGCTGCCGGGAGCACTTCCTGTCTGGGGAGTATTTAAGTGGTTGCGCGGGCTTTTCAAGCTCTCTCTTTGCCATGATGTAGATTAAAGCAGTTGTGTTTCACCAACTCTGGTCTCGACTCCCACGTTTGCCGCGGTATCTCAACAGGCTCTCTTTTCCTGCAATGAGGGACACAAGTGGAGTTTGAGTGAGAATGAAGGAGTGAGTGTAGAGAATCCATAGCATAGATGCTTTGAAGGAGACAAAGGGCCCTCCCTGTGTGTTGTAAGTTGTTGTTGTTGCATCACAGTGATAGGGAGTGTGAGGGCTACATGGTCGAACAGTTAAGTGAATGTGACCATAGAGAGAGAGGCAGTGGGTAAGGGTGCAGGGATGTAAGTGTCAAGTGGGATGTGGAGGAAGAGGTTAGCAAAGCAGAGTGCTGGTGAGGAGAGGCGATGTGGATCAGATTGAGGAAGATGGGAAAGTCATACTCACTTTTCTTGTGCGGAGAAGGTCATGAAACCTCTTCCTGCATTGCAGCCAGATTCTGCGGCTCATCGATATGCAGTTCACCTCCTGGGCCACTTGCAGCCACACAGCTTTAGTCTGCTCAGGTGACTTTTTTCTCCCTGAGGAAGGGACGAGCACCTCCTTATTCGATCTTGCTCCCTCCACCAGAGCTTGGAGGGAGGGCTCATCGAAGCGTGGAGCATACTTTTGCTTGCTGGTGGACATAGTCGATCAATGAATTCCTTACTACAATCACCATAAAGTTTGCAGTCTCCAGAAGAAGTAAGGCTGCTTGCAGGCCTTAAATCCAGCAGCATTGATGACGTCATCGGAGGCGACTTTCTGTATGAAAAGACTCATTGGGCCAGGGGTTCCCACACGCTGGAAATCAATTGACCAATATGGGGAAAATCGTACTTATTCCCCACTTCACTTCGGAGTTGGGGTCCTGATACGAATGCCACCTGACATGCCCCAGCCCGCCCACACTGGCAAAACCGAGCCCTAGGTGTCATCAACATAAGTAATAGTTACAGTATAGGTTATATTGGCCCAGAAATTCGGGTCGGGGCTTCCCGCGGTCGCAAGCCCCCAACCTGCACTTACCTAGCGCGCCGGCCGTTGAGCCGTGGGCCCGCGTGGGATTCCGATCCTGGGCCTCCTCCAACTGCCGGCGCACAGTGCTTGCGTATCCCAGGGGCGCAGCTAGTTCGATGCGTCCCCTGGGATCACGTGGGCCATGGAGAGCCAATGGTAGCAGGGAATGCTTCATTCATAAGTTTGACAGGAAGAGCTGTCAAACCTATAAATACTATAAGCCCCAAAACATCACTAAAACTTCAAATTAATTAATTTTTAAAAATCACATTTTTAAAATAACTATAAATTACATGAAATAACTATTTTAAATAATAATTTAAATTTTTGAAAAAATTAATTACATTTTCTAACGGGGCTAAAAATAAACTTACCTTTCTTTAAAGTATTTAAAAATAATAAACCTGTGGAAAAAATGTTTTAATTTTAATTAATTCACCACTTACCTTGTTAAAAGCAGGCCTTGTTCCTGCTTTTTAAAAATGTAACTGCTGGAGACTTACCCTCCCAGAGAAACCTGCAAAAAAAACGTAAGTTTGATGTGCACGCGCTGCCTCTCCAGCGCACGTGTTCCACCTGTCAACCCCTTCTTTCAGGGGAACGGAAGTGCCGGTTTCCCGCGTATGCGCAGTGCATGCATGAAACCGGCACTTTCGTTGGGCCTACGCGTGAGTACCCCATGTGTACTCACGCGTTGGGACCCGAATTTCTGGGCCAATATACTCGTGGATCTCCCGTGGCATTGCTTATGGTAAGCCAGATAGACTACTTTATAAGGATATAAGGAGTGTTATACTATGCAATGCACTATGCAATTCCAGTGCAGAGGTGGATCTGTGTCCCTTTAAGAGAATGCAGTTCAATTGCTAAATAAACAGAGCATCAGCTCATTCAAAATTCAGTTGTTGTTTAGTTAGGCAACTATGTAAATTCGAATGTGCTCATTAATTTCAGGCTCTAGCTCAAAATTACATAGTATTATAAGATTTTGCATCTGTAACAGTGTGATACCATGTATAACACCTGCAGTATTATAGATTTACCAATCATGGTTGAAAAGATCTCTATTGGGTTCAACATTGTCAAAGCAAATTGTTTTCTGCACTTGAGCTCCTTGTGTGAAGTATTTTATTGAACTCCTCCAAATGAGACAGTGGAGGTCTGGCTGGATTAATGGGAATAAATTTTCATCTTAACCACACGGGCAATAATCTGGTGGAGTAGAGCGCTTGCCTGTTATAGACCCCACCCGATTTACATTCCATTGATTTCTATGGTATGAAATTTGAATGATTCTATAACAAGTGGACAATTCACTCTGCCAGATTACTGGCCATCCAGTGAAGATGAAAAGTTACCCCATTGTTTCAAATTCTCGGTCTAACAGGACTCGCCTTTCCATTTTGTGTGGACTGCCCTCTCTGATTAAATACTACAAAACCAGTGTTGGCTGGATGGATTCAAATCAAAATCCATGGGGGAGAAATTCAGTTGTTAGCGCCACCTGTTAGCGCCTTAAGAGGGCGATAAGTGGGGCGCGAAGCGGCTAGCGCCCGGGCGTGGCGAGACCTGCGCCTCTCGCGAAATCGAGCGGACATTTAGCGGCGGTGCAAAACCGCAACGCCCGCTCAGCTGCGCGCGCAGATCCTGACGTCATTTCATGGTGCAACGCCCTTGGGGCGCCCCGAACCGGAACTTCAGTGGCGCCCCCCTCCATTACGCCTGGCGCTCCCAGCGACTGGTTGACTGGAACGGTTCCCAGTCGCTATGGGGCTGGGGGGGGCGCTATTTAAAGGGGGCTCTTCCTGGCTTCTTTGTGGTAGCCATTTTTGGACCACTCCTTCTGTGTGAGAGAGAGAGAGATTTGCAGAGAGACAAAGGGAGAGAGCTTTCTGCATTGAGTCAGCGCTCGCAGAGGTACTTCTGGCTTCGGCCCAGAACTTTGTAGTTGGTTTGATTTTTCACTGGCATAACCTTGAGTGGCCACATACTATGGGGGCTGCAATGGGTGGAAACGTTGATTTTCTCCATTGCATTGAGAGGGCTCAGAGACGCCGAGAGAGAGTGCCAATCATGGCCAGACGGAGGAGGGCCAACAGGCGTCGGCACAGGGGGCCTTACCCTCCCAGGGTATTCCGCCAACAGTTCTCCTACCTCAACATGTCTCAGGAGCAGTGTTTTCGGAGGCTTCGATTCAGCAGGGAGGTGGTCACTGAGCTCTGCCACCTGCTTCAGCCAGATCTGCAGCCTCAACTGAGGAGCAGGACGTCTCTGTCGGTGGCAGTGAAGGTGACAGTGGCTCTCAACTTCTATGCCACCGGCTCCTTCCAATCCGTTACTGGGGACATTGCCAATGTCTCCCAGTTCGCGGTGCATTGCTGCATCCGCCAAGTCACGAATGCCCTCTTTAAAAGGAGACGTCAATACATTTCCTTCCCCATGACCCTGGACAAGCAGCAAGAGCGTGCAATGGGATTTGCAAGAATAGCGGGCTTCCCCATGGTCCAGGGCACCATTGACTGTACGCATGTGGCTTTTCGGGCGCCGCAAGAGAATGCCGAGGATCACCGCAACCGGAAGGGGTTCCATTCGTTGAAAGTCCAGTTGGTGTGTGACCACAGACAGCTGATACTAGCTGTCAATGCCCACTTTCCAGGCAGCAGCCACGACGCCTTCATCCTACGCCAGACTTCTGTGGCAGACCTTTTCGAAGCCCCGGCTCACCCAGGAGGCTGGCTTCTCGGGGACAAGGGCTATCCTCTGTGCACCTGGCTGATGACCCCGGTCCGTGCGCCCAGCACCCCTGCTGAAGAACGATACAATGAGAGCCATCAAGCGACCAGGAACATCATTGAGCACACAATCGGCACGTTAAAGCAACAGTTCCGCTGTCTGGACCATTCCAGTGGAGCCCTTCAGTACTCACCTGAGCGAGTCTCCCATTTCGTTGTAGTGTGCTGCATGCTGCATAACCTGGCAATCCTCAGGACTCAGCCACTGCCACCAAACATTGGAGGACCAGCAGAGGAGGAGGAGGAGGAGCACCAGGATGGGAGGGAGGCACAAAGTGCAAGGGCCGTCCGTCAGCAGCTTATTGCAAGTCGGTTCTAGGCCCCCTCTGAGGGAATGGCTTGTGCCATTGAAAGAACATGAATGGAACCGTTCCGCAACCCCTGAGCCGGTCAAGGCAACAAATAGTTCAAAGAGCAAACAATCTGAATAAAGACACTTCTTTATTTAACAAACTGTGTGCCCTTCCCGCATGACAAAATAATAGAGAGAAACACCAAAAAAAGCAGTCAGACACATAACTGGCTCTCACAACCTGGAGACAATGATTTACAAAAGGTAAATCGTGCTTGACTAATCTACTGGAATTTTTTGAGGATGTAACTGGTAAAATAGATAAGGGAGAACCAGTGGATGTGGTGTATTTGGACTTTCAGAAGCCTTTCGATAAGGTCCCGCATAAGAGATTAGCGTGCAAAATTAAGGCATATGGGATTGGGGGCAAGGTATTGACTTGGATAGAGAACTGGTTGGCAGATAGAAAGCAAAGAGTTGGAATATACGGGTCGTTTTCCGAGTGGCAGGCAGTGACTAGTGGGGTACCGCAAGGATCGGTCCGAGGATCCCAGCTGTTCACAATATATATTAATGATCTGGACGAGGGAATTGGATGTAGTATCTCCAAATTTGCAGACGACACAAAGCTGGGTGGGAGGGTATGCTGTGAGGAGGATGTCGTGAAACTCCAGTATGATTTGGACAGGTTGGGTGATTGGGCAGAAACATGGCAAATGCACTATAATGTGGATAAATGTGAGGTTATCCACTTTGGTGGCAAAAACAGGAAGGCAGATTATTATTTGAATGGCAATAGATTGGGAGAAGGGGAAGTGCAAAGAGACCTGGGTGTTCTTGTGCACTAGTCGCTGAAGGTAAGCATGCAGGTGCAGCAGGCGGTTAAGAAAGCAAATGGTATGTTAGCCTTCGTAGCAAGAGGATTCGAGTACAGGAACAAGGATGTCTTGTTGCAGTTGTACAGGGCCTTGGTGAGACCGCACCTTGAGTATTGTGTGCAGTTTTGGTCGCCTTATCTGAGGAAGGATGTTCTTGCCATGGAAGGAGTGCAGCGAAGATTCACCAGGCTGATACCTGGGATGGCAGAAATGATGTATGAGGAGAGATTGTGTCGATTGGGCTTATACTCACTGGAGTTTAGAAAATTGAGAGGGGATCTTATCGAAACCTATAAAATTCTGTCAGGCCTGGACAGACTAGATACAGGAAGGATGTTCCCGATGGCTGGGGAGTCCAGAACCAGGGGTCATAGTCTAAGGATAAGGGGTAAGCCAATTAGGACTGAGATGAGGAGGAATTTCTTCACCCAGAGAGTGGTGAACCTGTGGAATTCTCTGCCACAGAGGACAGTGGAGGCCAGTTCATTAAATATATTCAAGAAGGAGTTGGATATATTTCTTAAGGCTAAAGGGCTCAAGGGATATGGGGAGAAGGCAGGGACAGGGTACTGAATTTGGATGATCAGCCATGATCTCATTGAATGGCGGAGCAGGCTCGAGGGGCCGAATGGCCTACTCCTGCTCCTATCTTCTATGTTTCTATGAACAAAAGAGTAAACAAAAAATGACCACGATCCTCAGCCTTCACTAAAAAAATTAACAGCATTTTGCCACACCTCCTACTTTTTGCCCTTCGAAGGCGATCTGCTTCGCTTGCGAGATTGGCCCCTTCCCACCCTGCAGCTCCTCCGCAATGGGACCCCAGTGGCTGCAGCAAGGCTGGGGGAAGGCTGCTGAGGGTCAGAACCTGAGTCGGCAGATGCCCTTGAGGGATGGCCTGGACCAGCTCTGGGCCTGGAGGGCCCGGCTGCTGACTGCTCCAACTCTGCATGGGCGGCAGCAGTCTGTCCTAAGGGTGGTGGCAGCTGCAATGGAGAAGTGACAGTGTTGGCAGCAGGAATGCTGCCATCCTGACAGAGGACAGGCACTCCCTGGCCGGACGACACACTGGCTCTCCCACGGGGCAGCACTGCAGCATGCAGAGCAATCTGCTGAAGCACAGACTGCTGGCCTGCTGCGGCGCGGCGAGGGCCCCGGCGATTCGTGCCCGATCCAGCGAGGGTGGCAGCAGTCAGTGTTTGTTGCACCACTAAGCAGTTGCGTGGAAGCCGCCTGTGCTGCCTGTGCTGCACCGAACTCCTGCAGACTCCTTGCCAGTGCAGCCATGAGCTCAGTGTGCCTGTGCTCCACCTGGGTGACCATTTGAGCGAGGAGCCGCACCTCTTCTGCGCTCACTGTAGCAAGACTGGAGGCCAGACTCTCCCTCCCGGGAGAAGGCCGCCGAGCTTCCCTAACCCCCACCCCCCCCCCCCCGCGTTGCTGCAGCCCGCTGGAGCTCCGGAGCTTCACCCTCCTCAGACCCTTCGCCCCTGCTCCCCTCCAGGGAAGACGTGTCCCCATTATGGCCATGGGTTGCCTCGGCTGAGGGTGGCACTGATGGTCCGGCTTCCTCTTCCTCCTCGCCTTCAGAATCACTCACAGTGGCAGCTTGAGGGCCCGCCTCCTCACCTGGCGAATCAGCATCTGAAAGCAGGGAGGTACAAGAGTTGCTTTAGTGTGAGGACAAGGCGGCAGCGAGGGAGGTATGAGTGCTGCAATGCACTGTATTGGTTCGATAGTGGCAAAGGATGCTGATGTGAGGCACAAGTGGAAGGAGAGAGGTCAAAAAGGTGATGACCTTACCATTGCTGTCCAGAACGGGGTCGGCATCTCCAGTGGCGACGGGGCCAATCATCCGGCCTGCCGTAACGCGCTGGACTCGCTGCTCCAGATCGCTGAGGTCTTGAAGGTGAGGCCGGCCTCCCCCGGTCCGTTGCTGCTGCCTCCTGTTATGGGCCAGCTTGCCCTGCAAGAGAAAGGACAGGCTCTGAGTACAGTGTGAAGCCCTGATCTTGGCTGCACTGCCTCCCATGGTGGAATAGCCCTTACAGTGTGAAGCCCTGATCTTGGCTGCACTGCCTCCCATGGTCGAATAGCCCTTACAGTGTGAAGCCCTGATCTTGGCTGCACTGCCTCCCATGGTAGAATAGCCCTTACAACGTGAAGCCCTGATCTTGGCTGCACTGCCTGCCATGGTGGAATAGCCCTTACAGTGTGAAGCCCTGATCTTGGCTGCACTGCCTCCCATGGTAGAATAGCCCTTACAGTGTGAAGCCCTGATCTTGGCTGCACTGCCTCCCATGGTCGAATAGCCCTTACAGTGTGAAGCCCTGATCTTGGCTGCACTGCCTCCCATGGTCGAATAGCCCTTACAGTGTGTAAAGTGCTGAATGTGCATGTGAGTTTCATGAAAGGCCCATAGGTGTTGGCTGAGGGCTGGGCACTGGGGCTTTCAGGACTCTTTGGCCATAAAGTGAGATGCACATGCAGGGATGAAGAGGATACTGAAAAGGGTACTCACCCTGACAACCCGAGTGAGGTCGTTGAACTTCTTCCTGCATTGCACAGGGGTCCTAGGCACCATGCTGCTGGAGGTCACTCTGTGAGCCACCTCCCTCCAAGCTTTGCGATAGTCGGTGGGCAGCGGCCTCCTGCCACTGTCCGGAAACAGGATAGATCACTTGCGCTCCACCGCGCCAACCAGAACCTGCACTGAACCACTGCGCTCGCTCCCTGGCCCTCTCCATGGTCCTAGGTGTTAGAATGCGGCAGCAGGTCTGTCCAGGCCGAGAATCAGGGCTCCGATGTGCAGGGTGTGGCTGCAATCCAAGATCGACCCTCCCCTTTAAGAGCTGACCGGCACCAGCGTGTCTGCGTGCAATCGCTAACTGGCCGCACCTGCGCTGCGCCAGCCCTCGGTGGTAGCGCCTCGCTTCTCCGGCTTAGCGCCTTAGGACAGTCGTGCAGCGCCTGTTTTAGCGCTCCAAGCACCTCCTGGGGCGAAGCAGGTCAATTTAGCTGTAGGTGGTGATAATTTGCGCCGGGCGCTAAATTTCGCACCCGCTCGAGTATAACGGCCCAAACATGGTGATACTGAATTTCTCCCCCCATCTGTTCAAATCAAATGGCACATCATAAAATAACCCATTTGCACTCTGGCATTGATTTCTATTCGTGTTGTGCCAACATTGATACTGATACAATTAATATAGAGTTCTGCCTATATTAAGCTTTATTATAATTGGATGTATGGGCTGCCTGATAGGCTATAACTTAATTGAATTAATTTCTGGTATTCAGGTATGTATAATTTCTCAGTGCTTCATGACATAGTTACTATCTGTTAGGTAAGTGCCTAGATCTTGCATTTTACTGTGTTGAAAGTACCTCCAAGAAATGTAATGCTGCATCAGTACAGCTCTGTTGACTCTGAACTGAAATGCTAATTGTTTTAACATGAGAAGTGCTGGATAATGCTGCTGATGTCAGCTCATATTGATATAAGAAAATCAATTTCCAGCAGATTGTCTCACATTGTTCATTTTGCCAACTGTAGTTAAGTAAAAGGCAGGCCTCACATCAGTGACAGTTATAGTATAATAGCAAAATACTGCGGATGCTGGAAATCTGAAATAACAACAGAAAATACTATACAGTTATAGTATACTGCTATCAATATGAAACCTGCCTTTCATGTGCAGTTTTTCACTTTTTAAATGAAAATTTGGACAGATGCTGCATTGCTGTTCTGTTTTCTACAGATTGAAAGTAGTGCTTGTCCTACCAGCTCTTTTGATAGCAGAACATTCAGCAGGACTGCAAGTAGTATTGCATAAGTTTGAATGCATAAATGCAGAGTCTAAAACTCTCACTTCATGGCTGTGCGTGTCCTCTATAACCTCACATTCCTTGCTTGCACCATCATGCAAGCGCTTGTGGTATTATACCCTTACCTGCACTATAACCGCATTAGAACACCCTCACCAGAATATGTTATCTTTAAGGCAACAGAGCAAATATGTCCACATTTTAGAACTATCGATGTTGAGCAGTAGTGCAAACAATTGATAGTGAATCGGCAGCCCATTTAATACCACATCCGATTTTCTTTTCTATTGAAGTCAATAGAAAGGGAAAGACTGCAGGTTGCAAAATGGATTGCCAATTTACTATCAGCAAGTTTTGCGCTACTGCTGTTGATCAATTTTGCCCCTTTGGAGTTTTTGAACTGAACCTAAATCCTATGGACAAAGCTTCTCAAGAAAGAGAATGCATATAGGAGCTGGTTCAATGATTGATTTTCATTTGTACTAACCTAACAATGCAGGATGGCTTTGTGAAAGTATTGAAATCCTATTTTAGCGAATAGAAAGGAACGGAGCTTTTGTGATGGTATTCAAATCTGATTGTGGTACTGACTGAAGGGTTGCTGGGACATGCATTAGATACTGAAGGGGTTATCACCTTACTTTGTGAAAATAAACCATTCAGAATTACTATTCAGATACTAAGGGATGGCCAATGTGCAAATTGGCTCACTCTAGGGGGAATTTTAACCCCAAAAAATGGGTAGATTGGGGTCGGGTGGGAGGGTAAAGTTTTAAAAATCTGAATTCCGACCCCAACCTACCCACTGTCGGTTTTAATGGAGACGGGACAGGGTCGGGTGGTCACTCACTCCTAGGAGGCAGGTTGGCACTTTAATTATTATAATCAGGCTGCATGCCTCATTTTGAAGCTCTAATTTAAATTTAACTGTGGGTGGGCGGGTTTCCCTGGCCTCAGGGAACCCGCTAACTAAAGGAAGGCGAGGACTGCTGCATCCAGGAGGCAAGTGCCTTTCCACTTACCTGCTGGATCCAACATTCCTGCCTTGCCAACTGCCCGCGATCAGACCCACTCCCCGACCATTCTGATCTTCCCCCGATCTTTCCCCCCCCCCACCCCCTCACCCTGAGGCCTCCGACTCCCACCAAGAGGCTACCGATCCCCTCTACGGCCTTTGATTCCCACCTCTGGCTCCCCCTCCAACCTTCAGCCTTCTGAGATTTCCACGATCTCCATCCTTCGACCCCTCCACGATCTCCATCCTTCGACCCCTCCACGATCTCCATCCTTCGACCCCTCCATGATCTTCATTCTTCGACCCTTCCATGATCTTCATCCTTCGACCCCTCCATGATCTTCATCCTTCGACCCCTCCACGATCTTCATCCTTCGACCCCTCCACGATCTCCATCCTTCGACCCCTCCATGATCTTCATCCTTCGATCCTTCCACGATCTTCATCCTTCGACCCCTCCACGATCTCCATCCTTCGACCCCTCCATGATCTTTTTCCTTCAACCCCTCCACGATCTCCATCCTTCGATCCTTCCGCGATCTTCATCCTTCAACCCCTCCACGATCTCCATCCTTCGACCCCTCCATGATCTCCATCCTTCGACCCCTCCACGATCTCCATCCTTCGACCCCTCCACGATCTCCATCCTTCGACCCCTCCACGATCTCCATCCTTCGACCCCTCCACGATCTCCATCCTTCGACCCCTCCACGATCTCCATCCTTCGACCCCTCCACGATCTCCATCCTTCGACCCCTCCACGATCTTTTTCCTTCGACCCCTCCACGATCTCCATCCTTCGACCCCTCCACGATCTTCATCCTTCGACCCCTCCACGATCTCCATCCTTCGACCCCTCCACGATCTCCATCCTTCGACCCCTCCACGATCTCCATCCTTCGACCCCTCCACGATCTTCATCCTTCGATCCTTCCACGATCTTCATCCTTCGACCCCTCCACGATCTCCATCTTTCGATCCTTCCACGATCTTCATCCTTCGACCCCTCCACGATCTCCATCCTTCAATCCCTCCATGATCTCTATCCTTCGAACTCCCCCCGATCCGCCCCTCCCTCCTCTCTGCAGCCTGATGCTGCAAGCGTACCCGCCCGACAGCCAGCCATCCAGCCTCTCCACCTGGTTGGCTGCGGGTGGAAAACTGAGAAGCTAAATGTTAGTCAGGCCCTGCCATTAAATTTGGCAGGGCCTGAGGGAAACCTGTTCTCCCGGATTTCCCGGCCACATTGCAGCCTTCCCACCACCCGCTCCCTAGCCGCCTCCAAGATAAAATTCCGGCCAAATTGAACTGAACAGTCTTACTTTTCAAAGATGTGTGGCAGATGTTCAGCTGGTGTGAAAGTGAGCCACGATTCTTCTGTGCATGCTTTCATCTTTGTCCCACCTTTCAACCATGGTTTAATTATTGGTGCAATACATGCTGTCATTTCTGAATGAGTTTGTCTCCATCCATAGACAACAGACATTTTGTGAAAAAACGTTACTTTTAGCAACACTCCACTATGGGAGACGTGTACGTCGGATTTCTCTGTGCACTGCTGGCAGGGAGCCGTGCCTGCCTGTCACACACATTGGGAAATTGCAGGCATAATATGTACATCTGGCAAGTGAGGCTTCCCGTCAGAAGTGCGTACTTGGAAAACAGGCCCATTAATGTTACAATTCAGATAGCATTATATTTCTTGTTGAACTATATAACCACAGTCCAGTCCTTGCTCAGTGCAGGACAATCTCTTTTTTGTGCACAGTATTTAAGCAATTGCCAATACTGCTTCAAATGTACACGGAAGTGTTATATTTGAATGGACTTGTGCACAGCCTTCACTGCATACAGATCTGAAATTAAAAAATGTGGCCACAGATGCACATTGCAACTGAGTGCAAAGAGATCTGCTCAATTTTACATCGGAATTTATAGAGGAGAAAATCAGGTCCTTTAAGTGCATGAATAAATCAGACGCTGGAACATAATCCTTCTGATTAGCTCACAAGCCTTTGGTTTTGTAAAAAGTCCCACTAAGATTAAGTTTACAGAAATAAATCAGGCAATGGACTTTTCCTTCTCATATCACTGACACTTATGCTAATCTTTTAACCAGCACTGAGAAATCAGTAGAATACACTGGAAATTTTGTATTGAGTTTGGGTGACTGTCCAGCCTCAATTTTTAATGTATTTTTGAATGCAGACTGAGAATAATCCAATGTTTTTTGCCTTGCTGCATGGTATTAGTTCTCATCGTGGGCACTGTAAGGTATGGTTGTCTTCATTAAAGGAGAAACATCAGCTTTTACAATTGATTTAACTAAATTAGGTCAATGGATCTGCCTTGCAAAATGCATTGAAAGTGTTTACAAAATACTGTCCTCCGTATTTGGAGTCTTCAGTTAAAATCCAGTTTGAAAGCTAATACGATTTCTAATTACTCCATCAGGCTTCCACAACAGAGATTGGAAGTGTCAGTGGCTAGTGCAGCTGTCTTTGTGCTGGTGTAATTTAGACTTTACAGTTGGCGCAATCCAGCTAGTGACATTTAAGCTGTCGGTATCTTTAGCTGGCCATACAATAGATGTCCTGTGATTTTTAGTAATATTGCCTTATGGAAGTACTGTAACAAAAAATGCCTGCATTGTTGGGGGACTGGGGCGGGCTGGGGTTGGAAATTCAAATATATAAGGTATATATATTGGCCAGGAATTTCCTGAGGTGGGGGGTTCTCCTGATTAGTGGCTGTAACTTCGGTGACCTTTCGGTGATAACTCCACTTATACCGTTCTGAGCATGCTTAGTCAACATTAAGGGTTCTGTAGATTCATTGCAAGGTAACTGGTTCAGTGGCTTTTATTTAATTTTTTTTTTGCTTTCCATATTGTAATTATTCCTGCTTAGGATCTAGCTTTGCTGTATGTCATCCCTTCATTGAGAAAGCAGGCAGTATTGTATTCCCTGCCTCTCAGAATTTTCAAAAAAATCACATTAATAAATTAGCATACAGATCCTTTTGTAATATTAAATACATCAATCTGCCAAGCGCAGTATCTGCCTTCTCATTCATCTCATGTTGACTTGATAGGGGAGAAATTCGGTATCACTCCGTTTGGGGCGCAATTATCGGCCGGGCGCAAAGTTTAGCGCCTGGGGCTAATTATCGCCTCCGACTGCAAACTTGGCTTCTATCTGGAGGTGATTGGAGCGCTAAATCAGACGCTACACAGCTCTCTTAAGGCGCTAACGCCGAGGAGCGAGGCGCTAACGCCGAGGAGTGAAGCGCTACCTCAGAGTGCTGGCAAAGCTCATGTGATGTCAGTCAGCAGTGGAACACAGACACACTGGTGCCGGCCGCTTCATAAAGGGGAGGGTCGATCTTGCTCTCCATCCACACCCTGCTCATTGCAGTCTTGAATCTCGGCTTGGCGAGACCTGTACATTAAATCTGCTGGAAAGAACAATGGAGAGGCCCAGGGAAAGAGCTGAGTGCAGTTCCCACAGTCTCTTCTAAATCGATGCAAGGAAGGTCAAATCAAAATGAACCTGCAAAGTACTGCTCAGTACCCAAAACTCCTTCACACAGCATTGAATCACTCCAGAAGTCAGTCTCTCCCTCTCTCTCAGAATGCGTGGTGCAAAAATGTCGCCGACAAAAAAAGGCAGGAAGTGGTCGCCTTTAAATTACGCTCCCCCAGTCCCTTCCCGACTGCAAAACGCTCCCCTCAACCTGTCCTTGCTAGCGGCAGGTGGTAAGGCAGGGGGCGCCACTCAATATTCGGACACGGGTGCTACCGGGGCGTTGCACGATCGACTGATGTCACGATCTGTGGGCTCAGGAAACCGTGATGGTAGTGTTCAGCGCTGCTGCGAAATGTCTGGTCAATTTTGCGAGCGGCACAAACATCGCCGCGCCCAGACGCTAGTTGCTTTGCGCCCCATTAGCGCCCTAACAGGAGGTGCAAAGCAACTGAATTTTTCCCCCAATATGCCTTACTGGATGCAGATCACCTGGCTTCAGCCAGAGGCTCTGCTGGTGTCTTTCATGATATCATTTGGCTACTGCTTAAATTAGTACACAATAAAGGTAAGAAATTCAACTACCCAAGAGATTACTTTAACTTATAGATTCCAGGCACGGTCCAATAAATCAGAAGGATAAAAGCTCACAGAGGAAGACACCGAGATTGTCGTTGTGTCTTCAGCCCCTGCCACAAACTCCATACCCTCGCCACTGATTGCATCCCCCCTCCCCAACCACTAGCTTAGGTTGGACCAAATTGTTTGCAACATCAGCAACCTGTTTGACACTGAGTTGAGTTTCTGCCCCCATATCCTCTCCATCACTAAGACTAGCTACTTGCACCTCTGTAATATTGCCCGTCTCTGCCCCTACCTCATCTCACCTTCTGCCAAAATCCTCATTCATGCTTTTGTCACCTCCAGACTCGAATATTCCAATACGCCCCTGGCTGGCCTCCCATTTCCCACCCTCCATAAGCTTCAGCTCGTCCAAAACTCTGCTGCCCATATCCTATTTCGCACCAAGTCCCACTCAACCATCAACCCTGTGCTTGCTGACCTACAATGTCTCCCGGTTCCCTACTGCGGCAAATTAAAAATTCTCATCCTTGTGTTTAAATCCCATCATTGTCTTACTCCTCCCTATTTCTGTAAATTTCTCCAGTCCTACAGCCCTCTGAGAATTCTGTACCCTTCGCCCCATCAATGTTAGCCGTGCCTTCAGCCATCTAGGCGCTAAACTCTGGAATTCCCAACATAAATCTCTCCGCCTCTCTACCTCCCTCTCCTCCTTGAAGACCTACCTTAAAACCCATAGGGTAAAAATTGGGTAGCACCCCCTTTCGCCGGGGCGCCCCCATGGCCGAGTTTCCCAGGTAGTGCCCCGAGAGGGAGCAGGGGCGCTACTGGAGGCACCCCGCAGTCCTCTTGTGGCGCTGTGGCATATTGCGCCGCGGTACTGTAGGCCTTCCTCCCCTTATTAAAGGGGAGGGGCCTGGCACAGCGCGTCCCGGCGCCCAGCTGGGCCACCAGGGATCGGGAGTACCGGCAAACAAACCCGGCACTCAAGTGGAGTGCCGGGCTCACGGAGAGCAGCTGGCACCCCGCGGGGGGGCTTCACGGGGGCCGCGGACAGCAACGGGGGCAGTTGCTGGCAGGCGGCCAACAACAAAAATGGCTGCCCACCACCTCCCCTTTAACTAGTGCCACCCTGGCCGCAGATAGGCCCCCTTGACCCCGGCGGACATAGCGTCCAGTGGTAAGTCGGGGGGCGAGCGGGGCATCGCTAACTTCCCGCTGAATTTCACGGGAGGCGTTAGCGGCGCCGCGCCCAGGCGCTAGTTGATTTGCACCCTGTTAGTGCCCTCTTATGGCGCTAACGGGAGGTGCAAATCAACCGAATTTAGCCCCCCATGTCTTTGGCCAAGCTTTTAGTCTACCAAGGTTTTAACAACATGATCTGGGATTCAGAACCACCAAAGATCAGGAGCCAGATGTATAACTTGAAAAGGGCTAAGTTCAAATTAATTAGAGAACAATCTAAACAACATGATTGGGGGAGTTTGTTCAACAACACTTTAGTAGAGGTCAACTGGAACACCTTTAAAGGCATAAAATGTTGAGCATGCAGGATTAATGCATAATAACCAGCAAGCTCAGACTAAACAGGGATGACCTGAAGTAGTTTAATCAAACACATCAAAAGTGAAACAAAGAGGGAAAATGGCCTCTATAAATCCTGCAGGGAGAAAGGGGATGGGGTTCACTAAGAGGAATATAGGAACTTACAGAAACGTGTTACGGTGGTAATTAGAAGGACAAAGATATGCAATTAGGAAGGCAAATTGTATATTAACCTTTGTTCCAAGGGAGTTGCAGTATAAAAGTAGGAAAGTCTTGCTGCAATTATATAGGGCCTTGGTGAGACCACAGCTGGAGTATTGTATACAGTTTTGGTTTCTTTACCTAAGGAAGGATATACTTGCCTTAGAGGGGGTGCAATGAAGGTTCACTAGATTGATTCCTGGGATGAGAGGGCTGTCCTATGAGGAGAGATTGAGTAGGATGGACCTATATTCTCTGAAGTTTGGAAGAATGAGAGGTGATCTCCTTGAAATGTATAAAATTCTTAGCGGGTTTGACAGGTTAAATACTGAGAGAATGTTTCCTCTGGCTGGAGAGTCTAGAACTAGGGGACATAGTCTCAGGATAAGGGGTTGGCCATTTAAGACTGAGATGAGGAGAAATTTCTTCACTCAGAGGGTAGTGAATCTTTGGAATTCTCTACCCTAGAGGGCTGTGGAGCCTCAGCCGATGAGTATATTCAAGACTGAGATACATTTTGGGCAGTAAGGGAATCAAGGGTTATGCGGATAGGGTGGGAAAGTGGTGTTGATGTAGACATTCAGCTAGTATCTTATTGAATGGCGGAGCAGGCTCGATGGGCCGTATGGCCTACTGTTGTTCCTATTTCTTATGTTCTTATGTTCTAAACCTAGAAAAAGCATTGCTACAAACGCAAAGCATAACTATAAGAACTTCTTTCAATACTTCAGCGGTAAGGGGGTAATCAGAGAAGTGGTGAGAACCTTAAAAGATGCAAATCGGGTCAAAACAGAGGATGGGCACAAGATAGCAAATATTCTGAATGATTACTTCCTCCTAGTATTCACAAGGGAAGACATGAGTGACATGCCCTCCCCAAACAGAGTTAACCCAGGCAAAACTAATGACATCGATGCAAATGAAGTGGAAGTCCTAGAAAGGCTAAGGAGGTGCAAAAACAATCAATTCCCAAGGATAGATGTTATTTATTAAAGAGAGGCAAAGGAGACTAGGGATGAGATTTGTGAGGCATTCACAGTCATCACGAGGATGGCATTGGACAATGGGGAAGTGCCAGTAGATCAGAAACAGTCTAAAACTGCACCCATATTCTAGAAGGCTGATAAATCAAACAGAGGCAACAACAGACCCATTAGTACTACTTCTAGCCTGTGTAGAATAATGGAATCAATTATCAGGTGTAAATTTGAAGATTATCTGTACAATAAAAACTTCATGAACAGTCAGAAGGTGATGATCCTGACTGACTAACCTGCTTGACATCCCTAATGGACTGCGATAAGCCCTATCTAGACTTCCAGAAGGCACATGATTGATTGTTATTTAAGCTCAAAGCTGTGGAGATTCAGGATAAATCTTGGGTATGGTTTTTGGCCCAGAAATTCGGGTCAAGGGCTTCCCGCGGGTGTAAGCCCCCGACCTGCACTTACCTTGCGCGCCGGCCATTGAGCTGTGGGCCCCCGTGGAATTCCGATCCTGGGCCTCCTCCAACTGCCGGCGCGCACTGCTTGCGTATCCCAGGGGCGCAGTTAGTTCGATGCGTCCCCTGGGATTACGTGGGCCATGGGGAGCCAATCGGAGCAGGGAATGCTTCATTCAGAAGTTTGATAGGAAGGGCTGTCAAACTTATAAATACTACAAGCCCCAAAACATCACTAAATCATCAAATAAATTTTAAAAAATCATCACATTTTTTAAATAAACTATAAATTACATGAAATAACTATTTTAAACAATTTAAATTTTTGAATTTTTTTTTTAATTTTCTAACGGGGCTAAAAATAAACTTACCTTTCTTCAAAGTATTTAAAAATAATAAACCTGTGGAAAAAATGTTTTAATTTTAATTAATTCACCACTTACCTTGTAAAAAGCAGGCCTTGCGACTGCTTTTTATATGTGTAACTTCAGGAGACTTACCCCCCTGAGAAAACCTGCAAAAAAAACGTAAGTTTGATACGCATGCGCAGCCTCTCCTGTTTCCCCTCGGTCTCTCTCGATGTTTCCCCTCGGTCTCTCTCGATGTGTCCCCTCTCTCTCTCTCGATGTTTCCTCTCTCTCTCTTGGTATTTCCTCTCAGTCTTTCTCGATGTTTCCATCTTGGCCTCTCTCGATGTTTCCTCTCAGTCTTTCTCGATGTTTCCATCTTGGTCTCTCTCGATGTTTCCTCTCAGGATTATTATTATTATTATTATCATTATCAGGATGCTGCTCAGTTGGGAAGGTGGGGGTGGTTAATGTTATTACAAAGCTGCTCATTTGGGGTTGGTATTTGTAGAGGAGCTGTTCAATGGAGAGTGGGGTGCCAGTTATCCAAAATCTGCTCACTTGGGCCTCCAAGTTATAAACCTAGTACTGGAGCCAACAGATACATGACTTTACGCTGTATTTGACAAGAACACAAAAATTTCCTAATTTTAGCTCTTTGGAAACCTATAAACACTGGCACTGCAAAACCTTACATAATCCCATCTCGCTTTCCATTATTGCCTAATTAATACATGCTATTGCTGTATATAAAGTCAGCCACTGTGAATTTGACCTCTAAAAGACTATCCTTTGCACGTCCGACAGAAGGTGTAGCTTCAGAAAGATGGCCAGGATACGAGGTAGTCCAAGATTTGGCATGTCTTGTCTAACCAATGCATCAATAACTGAATGCAATACTAGGATATGTTCAATTGAAGTTAAGCAAAGACAGAATTGCAATGACCATAATTACCTGAAGTTGTTGCACTACCGAAAAAAAATTACACTTGGACTAATTTTGATGTTTTAAACAACATCATGTTTACCAAACTTTTGGGGAGGGAAAAGAGCCCTACATCATTTTTGCCACGATGACACCATGTGCAAGAGACACAGTGATACATTCTGATGTGATTTATGTTGTTGTGTTAATAACAGAAAATGCTGGAAAAAACTCAGCAGGCCAGGCAACATCCGTGGAGAGAAATTAGAGTCAACGTTTCGGGTCAAAACCCTTTATCAAGACTAAAGAGGCACAGGGAATGAAATAGATTAAGAGGCCGGGCTGGGAGAGAACAAACGAGAAGAGACATTAAGAGGTATTCAAAATGAGGCGAGATGGTGATAGGACTAGTGGAGACAAAAGACAGCTCTAGATTAGGTGCGAAATGCGCTGGCAGAATGGGAGACAGCTGCCATGTGGGAGAGAGAATTGTGTGTTTGTAAACAAATGGAGGAAGGACTGTAAGCAAATGTTCATAAAGTGGAATGCACTTGACTTTTTCACTGGGTTGTGTGGTATAATGGTGGAGGTTGGTTTGCTTGCAATTTAGTCGGCAAAATGGGGGGTTCAGCAATCAATTCTATAAACTAGCTAATAAAACAGACAGAAAATGACTGCTTGTATTTACAAGATATTGACAAATCATCGAAGTGGGTCCATAAACTATTCATGAAATTGTGTTTGCGCTTATGTTAATGGTTCAGACTTTTGGCTTCATGTATACACTGAATGTTTTGAAATTTCAGAGCCAGTCACTTTCTGGATCTGTGAATATAAAACTATTTTACAAAACATAAGTGTGATTTATCATCTTGTGCCAACTGTATTCAGAGTAGGGAACAAAGAAAGCAGCATTAACTAGCTTCCTACAGATAGCTGAATAAACTTGAACTCAGAATATTCCAGTTGTAAAGGTGCAGCACAATTTGACAAATAATCTGTAGCAAGTGGCATTGCTCAAAGATATTTAGTGTATTTTTCATACTATACATATGGAAGCGCCAGCAGATTTATCCAGAAACACAGGTGGGTAACCCTCATCTGCCCTGTAGGACACCTTATCTTTTTTAATATTTGCAGGAATTTGTCAGTCATGGGCGTGGAATAATCTAAGTTCTTGTACTCCTCACCCATGTTTTGAAGTTTGAGCAGTACACACGGCTGTTGGCCCCTAGCGTGAAGGGGCTCAGACTATCTGTTTTAACAAGCTGTACTTCAAAAGAATTCAACAACACAAAAAAAGTACTTCTGCTGATATAATCACTTCACTGTTGCTAATGTGGCCTTGGCTGTTTGTCTTTTCAGCCCCCAGTGAGCCTTTGCTGTGCAAATTTGCTGATGGAGGGCAGAAGAAAAGACAGAATCAAAGCAAATATACACAAAATGGAAGGCCGTGGCCCAGAGAAGGAGAGGTGAGTTATTGTAAAAGTCTGAAGTACTGAAAGAAAAGAGATTGTAAGGTCAGTGCTAAGAGACTATTATATATTCTTCATCTATTTTTCCCTCCAGAGACTGGCAAAGGTAATGTTAACGTATTTGTTATGATGAATACAAAATATGGGAAGGCAGCTGATCCAGCACACTAATAATTAGTCTATTGATCGAACTGCTAATTTTGGGAATCACTAATCACAAATCAAAACCCGTCACAGAACTGTGGCTATGCAGGTTCCCTTTTCCAGGCAGTGTGTGTGGTTCCTTAACAACCATGATAACAATCATTAGCATCTGTCACTCTGCTTGAAATGGAGGGCCAGCTGACCAGGTGCATCAGACCTTCTTGAAAGTAAACTGTAGCCTGCAGAAGGATTATTCTTTGTTCACAAAAATAAAGTAAATTGCAACACTCTTCCATGTTTGTCTGAAACAGCCATTATGCATATTTGTAATCCTCTCCAATTCTGATCATCCTGAGGATGCAAACTTGCAAAGAATAAAATCAACATTTGCTTTTGGCCTTAATTGATCTTCCTAGTATGGAAAATTTAAAGGGACTGTCTTCAGGAGCCTTTGATAAGTCTTTTTTAAGGAGAGGGACAAGAACCAAACAGCCATTTGGCTCTTAAGGCAAGATGACATCACAGGCAAATGAGACAATGATGCCTTTCACTATAATTTATGTTGCTGCATGTGTGTTCATGAGCAAATGACAAAAGTTTTCCAAATGCTCTTTCATGAAGAATAGAGACTTTTTAAATATTGCTACATCCAAAAATAATCAGCATTATAAAATGTCCTTCATAGCTGAAAATCAAGTTAGTATTTTGCATGGACAGAAAAGGACCCAATAGTCACTTTAGTTTCACCCTATGTTAATTCTGAAGAGTATTCTGCATCAGTGCTGAATACAGTTTTATACCAGTACAAGTGCAAGGTGTTCCAGTGCCATCCTTGCTTCAAGACCTTGGGTTTGAGCCCAGACCAGGGAGATGGCACACAAGCCTCATCTCTGGTGACTGTTAAGAGTCCTAAGTGAAGTACGTTTGAACAAACTTCAAACTGATTCCCAGTCGATCACAAAAGTGTCGTTAAAGTATACAGTTAATATCATCTTTATCAAAGTTTCAAATGATACCTCAATCAGCCTAGACAGTTATGTCTGTGGGGTGTTTGACCGTGGGTCATCGCAACTACACCTAATCCTATTCTCGCATGGCATCCACTGTATCTACTTCCCAATACAAGTCAATGAAGAGTGACCAGAAGCAGGAACCCTGGCTGATATTTCCCTTTCCTAAACCCAGAGGCACTGAAGGCAATTGTGGCCTCCATTGAAGACCAGGGATTGAACTTGGAGCCATCTAGTTTGTATGGCGTTTTGAAATTTTAAATGATGTTTCTCTACTCTTAAACAGCATTGTGCACATGTTGCAGAGGCACAGATTACTGCAACAGAATCATTTAGTTTAGTGCCACCTAGTGGAGTTTGTGTCTGTGTTATACTGCTTGTTTGGCTGTGTTCACTTTAGGCCTTTACAGAAAACCCAGTTTCAGGCGGTGCTCCCATTGTTGTGGGAGTTTAGGGAGAGATATTCCGGAACTCTTGTAATTTATTAATTTGAGGCACATGCAGTTCAGGATGACAGCTAGCCAGGTCAGTTTTTTGAAAAGACAGCCTGGTTGGCCAGCAATGCATTTATTAACCACTGTCCTGAAAATCTTTGCCAAAACGAAATAAGTAAACAAATTTAACAAAATAACTCCATGCATGCAACTGAGTTTTGCTCTTGAAGGGACTGTCAGTGAACATTGATGTTGCTCCTTAAAAATAGCCATGAACATAGGAATTTTTTTCTGAGGGGGGGTAACAGAAAATGTAACAGATTGGATTGTTTATAGGAGCAAAACAACAAATTATACATTTAAAACAACTCTAAAGGCATTAGATTTTAATGTAGTAGCTGTGCATGTTTTTTAAAATGTTTTTTGTTTCCTTCACATGGCTCTCATTATTCTCTGGCAGAGAGGGCAGACAGACGATAGCTCCCAGGCCTGTGTTTTTGCCGTGGTGTATGTTTCACTGGGATAACAACAGAAGTAGGCCTTGAGCTCCTTGAGCCTGTTATTCCATTCAGTTAGATCATGGCTGATCTGTACCTCAACTCCATTTACCCATCTTTGCTCCATAACCCTTGATACCCTTACCCAACAAAAATCCATCAATCTCAGTCTTGAAAATTTCAATTGGCCCTCAGCATCCATAGCCTTTTGGGGGGAATGAGTTCCAGATTTCCGCTACCGTTTGTGTGAAAAAATGCTTCCTGATGTCTGAGAGTGGCCCATGGGTGTCTCAATGTTCAACATTCTAAAATATTTAAGAAGGGATATATGCAGGTGATCATGTGACATTAATTTGATGACCTCTGTGACATGGCAGGATAGCATGTCTGGTTTAAAAACTTTAACATAAATGTGCAAACCCAATTTGCAACACAAAACAGCATGTTATCTGTAGTTGAAGGGCTATCTCCATTTATTTTCAGTATTTCCATTATGCAGCACTGTACGACAGGGTGACATTTTGCAATTTCTGTGCATAGGATGAACCTACTTGAAATGATAAAGCAAACAGTCCCAAAGGGTCCTGGTATGGGCTCTGGGTCACCAGTCCCACCTTAAACCCAGCGCACGATGACCTCGCCACCTTGCTTTGTCCTGGATTCCCAAGCGATCAATCACATCATCTGGTGCAGTTCTGAACAGAGTTACCGTGCTGAACCAAAAGGAGTGCGCACATAGACTAACCCAGAAAACCAAAGCAGAACCCAGGGGAGTACTGGCGGTGCTTACAAAGACACGGCAGATGTGGCAGCTGGTTCCTGTGAGAGGACATTGCTTGATTGCAGGAGGACAGTGGGAAAAGAAAAAATAGATGGGAAAGGTTACAAACCAACATTTTTCTTGATGGACTACCACTGAGCTTACAGGGTGGAGAGCCTGCAGGATAGTCCTTTTTGTTTACTTTCCCAAATAGGAACAGCTGATTTTTTTTAATACAGAGCTCAGCACTTGATGTTAGCTTAATCTAAAGGTATTCAGATTAGAGTACATTTGGAATATTTTCAGGATTCACTGACAGGATCTAAATTATATTTAAAATCATTTGTAAGATTGCCATCACAGTGCTGCTGTAAACAACATGCCATGCTCTCACTGTGTGTCAACAATGACATGCAAAACAAAACTCTCGCAATAAAGTAGAACAAACACTGTTTCTAGCACTCTAAAGGGGGGTAGTGCTATATCAATTGAATGGATTCTGCTCGGGAAAACCTTGCAGGAACCGTGAGCTACTATTTTAGTTTAACTAAAAGTTGTGGAACTTTTTGCCTCTAGTTTTTGTAAAACTATCTATTATGTCCGTGTATAATTGAGACACGGACTGCAGGAGTTGATTATAACAAGTCTTTACTGAATGGAGACAACCTGGAAACTGAAACTACAGAAGCCTGCTAGGGCCTTTTATACAGGGGTGGTCACTGCCGGTACTGCAGTCTGAGACTAGTTATTCCCTTAAAGGTACATACACAACAGTTCCTCCCCTTTTAGATAAACAGTACATAACATTCATTTAACAACTAAATAATAACTAATTACAATTACAATTACAGTTGCTAGATACATTGGTTGAAGTTAAGCAATTATAAGTTCAGTTTTTGAGGAGGCTTCCTGATTCTGTCTGGATAACGCCTCTTTGGGATATCAGGTTCTTCTGGCAAGGTTGAGTCAGGATCAATGTCGTTGTTTGGTTCGTCTGCTTCCAATATCACCGATTCTGCGGTAGATGCAATTGGTACTTCGGTTTCATCGCCAGGTGTATCAGATCGTGGTGTGGAGTTGCCGTTTTCCAGTGACTCTAGAATCTGGTCAGCATGGCGTCTTACAATGCTCTCTCCAACGTCCACGGTATACATTAGAGGTCCTTGCTGTGTACAGATCGTTCCTGGCTGCCATTTCTCTGTGCGGTAGTCCCGGGCCAAAACTGGTTGACCTATCTTAAAACTCCTGGTCGGCCTTTCATTCATATTCTGAAACTGCCTGTTCTCCACATCTCTTCTGACGTTTGGCTTAACCAAATCCAAGTGGCATCGTAGTCTTCGATTGAAGAACACCATGGCTGGAGTTTGGTTGGTAACCGCATGTGTCGCATTCCGGTAGGCAAACAAGAAGTTATCCACCTTGTGTTGTAGGGGTATATCTTCATTACACATTGCCTTGATAGCCTTCTTGAATGTTTGAACAAACCTCTCGGCCAATCCATTAGTGGCTGGATGATATGGGGCGGATGTGTAATGCTTAACACCATTGTTCTTTAAGAACCTCCGGAACTCTTCAGACACAAACTGTGGTCCATTGTCAGAGCAAATCTGTTCAGGCAGCCCATTCCTGGTGAATATGGTTCGTAAGACTGTGATAGTTTTTTCTGTGGTGGTTGAGGACATTTTTATTACCTCTGGCCACTTTGAATGTGCATCCACCGCAATTAAAAACATCGAGTCCATAAAGGGACCAGCAAAATCAACGTGCACCCTTTGCCATGGAGATGAGGGCCACTCCCATGGATGTAGAGGGGCTTGTGGTGGGGCGTTTTGGACCTTCTGGCATCCTGTACAGCTCTTGGTCATCTCTTCGATTTCTCTATCGATTCCCGGCCACCACACAAACGCTCTGGCTAAGTTCTTCATTTTTACCCCTCCCAGATGACCCTCATGAAGCTCATTGAGCACTCTATCCTTCAATTTGGGTGGAATTACTACTCTGGATCCACACATCAAAGTTCCTCTGCACACTGACAGCTGTTCTCTTCTCGGCGAGAATGCTGGCAGCAGTGGTTCGCCATGTGCTGGCCATCCCTTCACCGTTAAATCATAGACCCAGGAGAGTGTCGGGTCATTTCGTGTTTCCTTTTCTATGTTTGCATTCGTCACAGGGAGACATTCGACTATAGTCGAGTGGAATAACTCCACTGGATCCACTGCCAGTTCTTCTTCCACCGTCGGCAACGGTAGGCGCGACAATCCATCAGCATTCCCATGCTGTTTAGTTCCTTTGTACTCAATGTCATATTGGTGTGCCCCTAGGAAAAGGGACCACCTCTGTAGCCGTTGTGCCGTCATTATTGGTACGCCCTTCTGAGGGTTGAAAATGGAGACGAGAGGTTGATGATCAGTTAGTCGAGTAAATTTCTGACCGTGCAGGTAGTGATTGAACTTCTTCACCCCCCACACCAGGCTGAGGGCCTCTCTGTCAATCTGGGCGTAGTTACGCTCGGCTGAAGTTAACGAGTATGACGCAAAAGCTATCGGCCTCTCTGAACCATCAAGGAATTTATGTGACAGTACCGCCCCAATGCCGTAGGGAGACGCATCACACGCCAGTCTTATCAGTAGTGATGGGTTGTAGTGAGCCAATACTTCTCTTGAAGTGATTAGGTCCTTACTCTTCTGAAAGGCCCGCTTACATTCATCGCTCCATTTCCAAGCTACTCCCATTCGTAGTAGGGCGTTCAGTGGATGCAGAATTGTGGACAAATTCGGCAAAAACTTATGGTAGTAATTCACCAATCCGAGGAATGACCTCAGTTGCGACACATTTTCAGGCGCTGGAGCCTTAACTACCGCCTCAATTTTGTCAGGGGATTTATGCAACCCCTCTTCATCAATCACGTGGCCACAATACGATATCTGTTTCTTAAAAAACTCGCACTTGGGGCGATTGGCTCGTAGCCCATGTTCACGTAGTCTAGTGAGCACCTGCTCTAGGTTGGCAAGATGTTCACTGTCATCTTCACCTGTCACTAGGATGTCGTCCAAGTAACACTGAGTCCCCGGAATCCCTTGCAGGACTTGTTCCATCGCTCTCTGCCATATCGCCGGAGCCGATGCTACTCCGAATACCAGTCGATTATACTGGTAAAGACCTTTGTGAGTGTTTATCATGAGATACTTCCTGGAGGATTCTTCAACCTCCATCTGCAAATATGCTTGTGCTAGGTCAATTTTTGTAAAACGCTTCCCTCCAGACAGTGAGGCGAAGATATCTTCTATCCTTGGAAGAGGATATTGTACTGTGTGAAGGACTGGGTTCACAGTCACCTTGAAGTCCCCACAGATGCGAACCTTCCTTGGCTCCTCAGACTTATTGTTTAACGTTTTCTTCATGACAGGAACGATGGGTGTCGCCCACTCGCTCCAGTCTACCTTAGATAACACGCCTGCATTCTCCAGATTCTCCAGCTCTGCCTCGACGGCTGGGCGAATTGCATATGGTACCGGTCTTGCTTTGAAAAACTTGGGAATTGCATTCTCCTCTATTTTTATCGAGGCGGTTACGCCTTTAAGAGTGCCCAGTTCTTGTTGAAATACCTCTTTGGCGTCAGCTAAGATTGTTGACAATCGTCCAGGAGTGACGTCGTCATCCTTTTTACCAGCCACCGTCAGTGCCTGAATGGAGTGCCAGTCTAAACTTATCTTTCTGATCCATTCACGTCCCAATAACGGTGGTCCACCATCTTGCAGAATGTAGAGATACAATTTCCGTATTTTCTTGCCATTGTATTCGACAGGCACCCTTATTTTTCCACTGGGGTATACTTTTTGCCCCGTATACGTCCTCAAGACAATGGATGTCTCTCTCAAGGGTATGTGTGAGAATAGCCGCTCGTAGTCTCGTCGATTCATGACGGTTAGAGCTGATCCTGTATCCAATTCCATTTTGACTTGGGACCCTGCTATCGTGAGGGTGACCCAAATGGTTTGGTGATCCTCTTTTGCGATTACGTTGTGAAGTTTGAGACAGCTTAGTCTCTTGTTCCCGGATTCACTATCGCTCATCTGGTCTTCGGAACTACTGTCCGTCATCTTTTGTACTTTCCTGTATGGTTCCTCAGTAGCCTTTTTGTTGTCGTTGGTCTTCTTCCCAGACCTGCAAACTCATGCAATGTGTCCCATCTTTCCGCATTGCCTGCATATTTTGTCCTTGGACCAGCAGTCCTTCTGGTCATGGTTTGTTCTGCCGCAGCGATAACATTTTGCAAATCCCCGTGTCATTTCGTGGGTGCCGTATTCCTGTGGCTTTTGTTGTATTTCCGCAGCTCCCCTTGCTGCTGCTTCGCACGATACTGCCACGCTGAAAGCCTTATCTAGCGTCAGCTCTTTCTCTGAGAGTAACCTCTTCTGGGTTCCTTCCCTCAGGAGTCCACAGACAAATTTGTCCCGTAAGGTATCTGCCAGTCCTGCTCCGAACTGGCAGTGCTTTGATAGCTTGCGTAGTTCCGTAAGGTAATCAGCATTGCTCTCATTTTTATGCTGATTTCTCCTGTGGAATGCGGTGTAGGATTTAGGTGTTCCTGTAGGATATCAACAATTTTGTTAAAACTCTTCGCCTTCGGTTTGGCTGGAGTAATCAGGTCCCGCAATAGGCCGTACGTTCTTGCGCCCATTAAATTTAGCAATACCGATGCCTTTTTCTCATCGGCTATTTCGTTTGCCTCGCAATATACCTCGACTCTTTCCACATACGTGGTCCAGTCTTCTATTGCATTATCGAAGGCAGTGCTAGCGCCAGTCTTTGGCATCTTGAAAATCTAAGATGGCGCCTCCCGCGCTTTGCCTTCGTCCCCGATGGATCAAAATGGTGCCTCCCGCGCTTTTCCTTCTTCCCCGCCGAGTTAAGATGGCACCTCCCGCGCTTTCCCGCCGCTGCCGCTGCTGCCAACGCTGTTGCTGGCGATTATATTAATTTTACTATCCTGTAATGGCGACGCCCTATAGTCTTCGCGCCTCCCCGATCGCTGCTGCCAACGCCGTTCTCCGCGGTATTTTTATTTTTCTATCGCGCTTCAATATTTGCTCCGTTAATTGAAGAACCGTTCCCGTCGTGGAGCGGACCCTCTGGGACACTTCCCTCCCTCTTCTTAGGTCCGAACGCTGCCCGGCTTCGAAGCACCGACCGCGCCCTGTGTGCTCCACCCTCTCTCTCTTGCTTCCCGACTCGCTGCCCGGCCCCGTTGCAGAGCCACCCGATCGAGCTCTAGCCCGCCGCAGCCCAGGAAGGATCAGTGCACTACCTGCCACCAGCCCGATTAGCTGGGAAACCACAGACTGGAGAACCAAGCCTGGCTCTCGACAGTCTCTCCTGCACTTTTCAATCCGATGATTTGGAGGGCGGCTGCCCATGGTCGACGCCCATTTCTCAAGTTTCTTTGGATTATTTTTTTTTCTTTCTTCTGGCTTCGACCTTCAATAACGTCGTCTGAGGTGCTGCCGAGTTGCAGGTAAGTTTGTTTCTTACTCGTCGCCAGTATTATGTCCGTGTATAATTGAGACACGGACTGCAGGAGTTGATTATAACAAGTCTTTACTGAATGGAGACAACCTGGAAACTGAAACTACAGAAGCCTGCTAGGGCCTTTTATACAGGGGTGGTCACTACCGGTACTGCAGTCTGAGACCAGTTATTCCCTTAAAGGTACATACACAACACTATCTGTGCTTGAATGTCCAGTGGTATTTCCATAAAGAGCATTCTTTTGTTGCCTCTTGCATACACACCTAATGGACATTTACAGCGTGCTGCAAGCTATATGCCACCACTGTCCGAGAGACCACTTGGTTTATCGGAGAACTTCACACACGAGCAATTTGGACTAAGAACCTTTCTATATTAAGGAGTAAATCCATCCCCAAGACTGTGGTACTACTGTTAGTACTGCCAGGGTGCCAGCTTTGGTTCAGTGGTAGCACGTTTGCCTCTAAGTCAGAAGGTTGAGGGTTCAAGGCTATTCCAGAGATTTGAGCACATACTCTAGACTGGCACTTCAGTGCAGTAGTGAGACAGTGCTGCACTGTTGGAGGTGCCATCCTTTAGATGACATATTAAACCCAGATGAAATATGCCATTCATCAGGCACTGTATTCCCTGTGTTTAGTTTAGTTTCAGTGTCATTTCCTTACCTGTATTGTATTGTGTGTAGGGCTCCGCCCATACCTGGCCCCTACTTAAGCAAGCCCCAGCGTGTCTCACAGCAGTACAGCAGATTTCTGGATGAGAGACACTTCTCCAATGTGTATTACTTTCTGAGTTAATAAAAGCCTTGCTCTGCTCCGTTAACGTCGAGTCTCGGATTCATTGAGGCACATCAATTTTATTAACTCAATTTTCAACGCAATGGACCAACTCTTGAAACCCGAACGTTTGGATTTGGACCCGCATGCTTCGGACGCATCGGCACGATTCGGACACTAGTTTAAGTGTATGGAATTCTTCCTGGACAATTCCGCAGCCATCACAGGCGCTACAGACGCTGAGAGCATGAAACTCGGAATCCTGCGGAATTGGGTAAGCCACCGGGTTTACCCCCTCAGCCAAGACGCCGACACGTACCCGGCCGCCTGCGACATCCTAAAGGTGCATTACCAGCAGCCTACGAATGAGGTGTACGCTAGGCATCTGCTCGCTACTCGCACACAGCGACCTGGGGAATCGCTGGATGAGTTCCTAGTCACCCTGAAAACGCTTGGCAAAGACTGCAAGTGCCAAGATGTAAAAGCCGCAGTGTACACTGACGAGCTTGTTCGTGATGCCTTTATCGCAGGCCTCAGCTCCACTTGCATCCGGCAGAGACTACTGGAAAAAACGGGATTGGACCTGAAACAGGCTGTGGACACAGCGCGATCCCTGGATGTGGCCCAGAGAAACTCGGACGCCTACTCTTCGGCCCGCGCCGCCCACGCCACCACGTGTGCACCAAGGACGCCGCCATCTTGGAAGGCATCTTCCCCGCCCGGCAGCCCGACACCGTCGGGGCCCCGCTCTCCCCCCAGAAGCCCTACGACAGCTGCGACGTGTCGGGGCCCCAACTGCTACTTCTGCGGGCAGCCGAAGCACATCAGAAACCTGTGCCCGGCGAAAGGCACCACCTGCTTTAAGTGCGGTAAGAAGGGACACTTCGGGAAGGAGTGCAGAGGGAACCCCGCTGGAAAACCCGCCACCGCCGCGTGTGCGCCGTGGGAGCGGCCATCTTGGACGCCATCTTGCCTGACCTCGTGGGGTCCGCCATCTTGTGAGCAGACAGCGTGGACGCCATCTTGTCTCGATCAGGGCCCTACAGTGGCATCGGTCACAGTGGACCAGACCAGACCGCACCCGCTATCCAAATCAATGGTGGACATCGAGGTAAACGGGTGCGGGGTTAAATGTTTAATTGACAGTGGAAGCACGGAGAGTTTTATCCACCCTGAACTAGCACAACAACTCTCTCTAACGGTGGTCCCTGCTCGGGGCACCATCTCTATGGCTGATAAAACCCAGACATCAACCATTATGGGTTACTGCGCGGTACAATTGTCCATTAACGGAACTGTATACGATAATTTTAAATTACTAATCATGAAGAATCTATGTGCGAGCGTGATCTTGGGCCTGGATTTCCAGTGCCACCACCAAAGCATCACGCTCAATTACGGTGGGTCCCAGCCGCCCCTCACAGTGTGCGGTCTGGCTACCCTGAAGGTAAAGCCGCCTTCGCTATTCGCGAACCTTACTCCCAACTGCCGGCCAATAGCGACCAAAAGCAGGAGGTACAGCTGGGAGGACAGGCGGTTTATCGCGACCGAGGTAGACAGGCTCCTGAAGGAGCGCATTATCGAACGCAGCAACAACCCGTGGCGCGCCCAAGTGGTGGTGGTGGTGGTGAGGGGTAGCGAGAAGAAGCGGATGGTGATAGATTATAGCCAGACGGTTAATCTATACACCCAGCTAGACGCCTACCCGCTACCCCGCATATCCGAGATGGTGAACCAAATCGCCCAATACCGGGTGTTCTCCACCATCGACCTCAAGTCAGCGTACCACCAGCTCCCTATCAGACCAGAGGACCGCCCGTACACCGCCTTCAAGGCGAACGGACGCCTCTACCAATTCCTCAGAGTCCCCTTTGGGGTGACGAATGGGGTCTCGGTCTTCCAGAGGGAGATGGACCGCATGGTCGATGACCACCACTTGCAGGCAACCTTCCCCTACCTCGACAACGTCACCATCTGCGGTCACAACCAGCAGGATCACGACTCGAACCTCGAGAGGTTCCTGAAAACCGCACAAAAACTCAACCTCACTTACAACGAGGACAAGTGCGTTTTCAACACCACGCGCCTCTGCATACTAGGCAGCGTGGTGGAGAATGGGGAAATCGGACCAGACCCCGACCGATTGCGCCCCCTACGGGAGCTCCCCCTGCCCAACACTCCTAAAGCCCTGAAAAGGTGCCTGGGGTTATTTTCTTATTATGCCCAATGGGTCCCCAACTACTCCGACAAAGCCCGCCCCCTCTTGAAAGCATCCTCTTTTCCGCTCTCTGCTGAGGCCCACACCACCTTCAAAAGCATTAAGCGGGATATTGAGCGGGCCACGCTACAGGCAGTGGACGAGAACACTCCCTTTCAAGTGGAAAGTGATGCGTCTGACTTTGCCTTGGCGGCCACCCTCAACCAGGCGGGGCGGCCCGTAGCTTTCTTCTCGAGGACCCTCCAAGGGCCCGAGATCAGACACTCCTCCGTGGAAAAGGAGGCCCAAGCCATCGTGGAGGCAGTGCGCCACTGGCGGCATTACATAGCCGGCAAACGCTTCACCCTACTTACCGACCAGCGGTCGGTAGCGTTTATGTTCAATAATAAACAGAGGGGGAAGATTAAAAATGATAAGATTCTTAGGTGGCGGATCGAGCTCTCCACCTTCGAGTATGACATCATTTACCGGCCAGGGGCCCTTAACGAATCCCCCGACGCCCTCTCACGAGGGATGTGTGCCAGCGCCACCGGGGATCGGCTACAGACCCTCCACAACGACCTCTGCCACCCAGGGGTCACACGGCTGTTCCACTTCATAAAGTCCCGCAACTTACCCTACTCGATTGAGGAAGTTCGGTCTCTGACCAGGAACTGCCGCACTTGCGCTGAGTGCAAGCCTCGGTTCTACCGCCCAGATAGAGCCCACTTAATCAAAGCTACACGGCCCTTTGAGCGGCTCAGCTTAGATTTCAAGGGTCCCCTCCCGTCAGTCGACCGCAATGTTTACTTCCTGAACATTGTGGACGAATACTCCCGTTTCCCATTCGCCTTCCCCTGCCCAGACATGACCAGCGCCACGGTCATTAAATGCCTCAACAGCCTGTTCTGCCTGTTCGGTATGCCGAGCTACATCCATACGGATAGGGGGGCGTCCTTCATGAGTGAAGAGCTACGCCAGTACATGCTGTCCAGGGGGATCACCACGAGCCGTACCACCAGCTACAACCCCCAGGGTAACGGCCAGGTGGAGCGAGAGAATGGGACAGTATGGAAAGCAGTCACTCTAGCTCTAAGGACCAAGGGCCTCCCTGTCTCCCGCTGGCAGGAAGTCCTCCCAGATGTGCTCCATTCAATACAGTCGCTATTGTGTACTGCCACTAATGCCACGCCTCATGAACGAATGTTTGTCTTTCCCCGGAAATCCACCTCAGGCGTATCCATGCCGTCATGGCTCTCCACCCCAGGTCCGGTATTCGTGCGAAGGCATGTGAGGGGCCACAAGACGGACCCCCTCGTGGAGTCAGTGCACCTACTCCACGCCAACCCCCAATACGCGTATGTCCGGCACGCCGACGGAAGGGAGGACACCGTGTCCATAAAAGACGTCGCCCCAGCCGGTAACGACAACAACCACGACAACAACAGCAACAACGATCACAGCAATTCTTACCCACCCACTATCCTTTCACCACCCCCGGAAGAACATCGACCAACGGTGCCCCCACCAACTACCCCTTCAACAACCCTGGCGGCGCCCCCGGCAGAGACCCAGGAGGCCACCGGGGACACCCAGCCGACACCCGCGGCACCACAACAGCTACGTCGGTCACAGAGGACTATCAAACCCCCGAACAGACTAAATCTGTAGAAGGGGTGAATGTGATGAAATATGCCATTCATCAGGCACTGTATTCCCTGTGTTTAGTTTAGTTTCAGTTTCATTTCCTTACCTGTATTGTATTGTGTGTAGGGCTCCGCCCATACCTGGCCCCTACTTAAGCAAGCCCCAGCGTGTCTCACAGCAGTACAGCAGATCTCTGGATGAGAGACACTTCTCCAATGTGTATTACTTTGAGTTAATAAAAGCCTTGCTCTGCTCCGTTAACGTCGAGTCTCGGATTCATTGAGGCACATCACCCAGGTCCCTTGTGCTCCCTCAGGTTGATGTAAAAGGTCCCATGGCACTATTGAAAGATGAGCAGGGAGTTCTCCCAATGTCCTGGCCAACATTTGTCCCTCAACAAACATGACTAAAACAGATTATGTGGTCATTTATCTCATTGCTGTTTGTCAGACCTTGCAGTGTGCAACTTGGCTGCCATATTTCCCTAAATTACAACAGTGACTGCTGTTCAAAAGTATTTAATTGGCTGTGAAGTACTTTGAGACATCCTGAGGTCATGAAAAGAGCTATAAATGCAAGTTTTCCTTTCTTTCCTCAGTTATTTTGTCCTTATATAATTGACATGTTTGTTACACTAACCTGAATCACTCCCAAATAAAATAACAAGATTTACAATTAGTAATATTTATTGGAATAAATGAAGAGGGGATTTGTCATTTTAATGCAAATTACAGAAATTGATAATCTGGGCATTAACAAACATTCAGTCATTATTTACATTGATTTATGAATTTCAATGGTGATACATCATCATTAAAAATTAATGGAATAAAAACATTAATAAAGCAAATAATTGGTGTAGTGCAGAATTAACTCTGAATAGTTTTCTAGTGTGTTTTGTTGTGACTATACATCATACTCTAAGACAGGCCTAGAAGAGGTTAGCCATGGCTCAGTGGTAGCACTGAGTCAGAAGGTTGTGGGTTCAAGTCCCACTCCAGAAATCTAGACTAACACTCCATTGCAGTACCGAGGGAGCGCTGCACTATCGCAGGTGCTATGTTTCAGATGAGACGTTAAACCGAGACCCTGTATACCCTCTTAGCCCTCTTAGGCGGACGTTAAAGAACCCATGGCACTATTTCGAAGAAGAGCAGGGGAGTGTCCTGACCAATATTTATCCCACAACCAACGTCACCAAAACAGATTATCTGATCATCATCTCATTGCTGTTTGTGGATCTTGCTGTGTGCAAATTGGCTGCCACATTTCCTACATTACAACAGTGACTACTTAATTGGCTGTAAAGCACTTTGGAACGTTCGGAGCTATATAAATGCAAGTCTTTCTTTTTAGTTTACACCAGTGGACTAAGTCAGTGCAATGAAAGTTGACTTTTTAAAATAGTAGTGAATGTGGAGTGGTGAGCAAGCAGGAAAAAATGGTCTTATCTAAGTTTTGTCCTCATGACCTACAAAGATACATTGATTAAAAAAATAGAAATTTAAATCAATAAATCCTCTGAATTAAATTCTATTCCATATGAACTGAGGAGAAGGGATGTGAAGATTCACATAAAAGGTTCTTCAAAGTGCATAGGCACATTTATCAATAACTAGCTGGAGTGCCCGGCGGTGCCGAGGGTTTTTTGAGGGCATGTTGTTATGAAAAAAGTAGAAATAATTTTTATATATATATAAATGAGTTTGTCTGTCTGTGTGGGAAGAAGAGAGAGAGGGAAAGAGAGAGAGAGAGACTGGGGGGTCAGAGAGGCCTGGGGATCGAGAGAGAGACTGGGGGGAGAAGAGAGAGATGGGGGGAGGGGGGGGAGAGAGCGACTGGGGGGAGAGAGAGAGAGACTGGGGAGGAGAGAGAGACTGGGGGGAAGAGAGAGAGAGAGACTGGGGGGAGAAGAGAGAGACTGGGGGGGGAGAGAGAGAGAGAGACTGGGGGGAGAAGAGAGAGACTGGGGGGGAGAGAGAGAGCGAGACTAGGAGGGAGAGAGACGGGGGGAGAGAGAGAGAGACTGCGGGTGAAGAAGGGCGGACGCCATTTTGTGAGGTCGGCGGGAAGATCCCTCACCCTCTCTCCCTCCCCCTCTCTCTCCCTGCCCCTGTCTCTCCCCTCTCTCTCCCTGCCCCCTCTCTCTCCCTGCCCCTCTCTCTCCCTGCCCCTCTCTCTCCCTGCCCCTCTCTCCCTCCCTCCCTCCCTCTCCCTCTCCCTCCGACTCATCACGGTACCAGAACGGAGCATATCCAACACCGGGAGTCCGGGTGCCCATCGCTCCGAAGCGAGCCCGGGGTTCCTCATGGTTAACGCGGCGGGCCTTTGGACCCGGTTGGCCAGGCGGCAGTGGAACGCCTTTCGCTGCGGACTCCCATGTCCGATATCGGTCGGGGACGGCTCGTGTGAAAGCCCCGGTTTTCCCAGTCCCGCACTCACAGCAAAAGAGAGAGGGGGAAGGAGAGAGAGAGAGAGAAAGAGGGAAGGAGAGAGAGGGAAGAAGAGAGGGAAGAGAAGAGAGAGGGGGGGGTGGTGGAAGGAGAGAGAGAGAAAGAAATTTTTTAAGCTTCAGGCCCGGCCGGTCTGTAATGGCCGCCACTCACCTCCGTAACGGCAGTTTGAAGGATTAGGCCCCGCCCACAAACGCCAGGCTTTTTTGTAAAACTGGTTATGAGACTGGTGGGCTGGTCACTCTCCTCTCCCTCCCCCTCTCCTCTCCCTCCCTCCCCCTCTCCTCTCCCTCCCCCCCCTCTCCTCTCCCTCCCCCCTCCTCTCCCTCCCCCTCCCTCCCTCTTCTCTCCCTCCCCTCCTCTCCCTCCCCTTCCTCTCTCTCCCTCCCCTCCTCTCCCTCCCTCCCCCTCTCCCTCCCTCCCTCTCTCCCTCCCCCTCTCCCGCCCCTCTCCCTCCTCCCCCTCTCCTCTCCCTCTCCCTCCCTCCCTCCCCCTCTCCCTCCCCCTCTCCTCTCCCTCCCCCTCTCCTCTCCCTCCCTCCCCTCTCCTCTCCCTCCCCCTCTCCTCTCCCTCTCTCCCCCTCTCCTCTCCTCTCCCTCCCTCCCCCCTCTCTCCCTCCTTTCCTTTCTCTCCCTCTCTCCCCTCTCCCTCCCTCCCCCTCTCCCTCCCTCCCTCTCTCCCTCCCCCTCTCCTCTCCCTCCCCCTCCCTCCCTCCCCCTCTCCCTCTCCTCTCCCTCCCCTCTCCCTCCTCCCCCTCTCCTCTCCCTCCCCCTCTCCTCTCCCTCCCCCTCTCCTCTCCCTCCCCTCTCCTCTCCCTCCCTCCCCCCTCTCTCCCTCCTTTCCTTTCTCTCCCTCCCTCCCCTCTCCCTCCCTACCCTCTCCCTCCCCTAGCGCCTCAGGCCCGGCCGGACTCACCTCGGTACCAGAACGGAGTCAGTCCAACAACGGGAGGGAGCCCTGCGCTCGC